>NC_090650.1:99147002-99484555 GCF_040937935.1 Hyperolius riggenbachi | reverse complement strand
AGACCAATGGGAAGACTTGGAGCCAAAATTCAAAGATGCGTTCAGCCCTAGCTATACAGAGTATAGCTAGAGCTGTGTCCTCTGCAGTGCTGTGTGTCGGCGGGGGCGTGTCTTTGATCTTCATTCAAGATGAAGCTCGCAAGATAGAGGATATTGGCGTGGGACTTTTCTGAGGATAAATGGATGGCGTGGGAACTTTTTCTTAAAGGTACAGGTAAGTACTGTATTTATGTTAATTAAGATTAATAAAGGAATTTTCTTTACAGTTAAAAAAAAAAAACAGTTGAGATTTGGCAGTTAAAAATTACAGTTGGAAAACGGCAGTTGCAAAATGGCAGTTAGAAAATGATAGTTGGAAAATGAAGGTTGAAAATGGCAGATGCAAAATAGCAGTTTGAAAAAGGCTGTTGAAAAAGGCTGTTGAAAAATGACAGTTGAAAAACAACAGTTGAAAAGTAGCAGTTGGAAAATGGCAGTTGAAAAATGACAGTTGGAAAATGGCAGTTGGTAAATGACATTTGGAAAATGGCAGTTGAGAATAACGGCAGTTGGAAAATGACAGTTGAAAAATGGCAGTTGGAAAGTGGCAGTTGGAAAATGGCAGTTGAAAAATGTCAGTTGGAAAACAGCAGTTGGAAAACGGCAGTTGGAAAGTGACAGTTTAAAAATGACAGTTGTAAAATGGCGTTTGGAAAATGGCAGTTGAAAAATGACAGTTGGAAAACGGCAGTTGGAAAGTGACAGTTGAAAAATGGCAGTTGGAAAGTGGCAGTTTAAAAATGACAGTTGAAAAATGACAGTTGGAAAATGACCGTTGAAAGTGACAGTTGAAAATGACAGTTGAAAATTGGCAGTTGCAAAAAAATGGCAGTTGGAAAATGGCAGTTGGTAAATGTCATTTGGAAAAAAGCAGTTAAAAAAGGCAGTTGAAAAATGGCAGTTGGAAAATGGCAGTTGAGAATAACGGCAGTTGTAAAATGACAGTTGAAAAATGGCAGTTGGAAAGTGGCAGTTGGAAAATGACAGTTGAAAAATGACAGTTGGAAAACAGCAGTTGGAGAACGGCAGTTGGGAAGTGACAGTTTAAAAATGACAGTTGGAAAATGGCGTTTGGAAAATGGCAGTTGAAAAATGACAGTTGGAAAACAGCAGTTGGAAAACGGCAGTTGGAAAGTGACAGTTGAAAAATGGCAGTTGGAAAGTGGCAGTTGGAAAATGGCAGTTTAAAAATTACAGTTGGAAAATGACCGTTGAAAATGACAGTTGAAAATGACAGTTGAAAATTGGCAGTTGAAAAATATGGCAGTTGGAAAATGGCAGTTGGAAAATGGCAGTTTGAAAATGACAGTTGGAAAATGAGAGTTCAACTGTTGTTTTCCAACTGCCAAATTTAAACTGTTGTTTTTCAACTGTCATTTTTCAACTGCCAAATTTCAAGTGTCATTTTTCAACTGCCAAATTTCAACTGTCATTTTTCAACTGCCAAATTACAACTGTTTTCCAACTGCTATTTTCTGACTGTCTTTTTTAAACTGTCATTTTCCATTTGCGAAATGTCAACTGTTTAAAGGACCACTACAGTGAAAAAAAGTGAGCAGTTAAATGAGAATTGAATTGAGAGGGATATGGAGGCTGCCATATTTATTACTTTTTAAGCAATGCCAGTTACCTGGCTATTATGCTGATCCTCTGCCTGTAATACTCTTAGCCACAGCCCCTGAACATGCACATGCAGATCAGGTGTTTCTGACATTATTGTCAGATCTGACAAGATTAGCTGCATGCTTGTTTCTGGTGTGATTCAGACACTACTGCAGAGACATAGATCAGCAGGACTGCCAGTCGTATAGTTTAAAAGGAAATAAATATGGCAGCCTCCATATTCTTCTCACTTCAGTTGCTCTTTAAAGAGAAACTCCGATCAAGAATTTAACTTTATCCCAATCAGTAGCTGATACCCCCTTTTACATGAGAAATCTATTCCTTATAACAAACAGACCACCAGGGGGCGCTGTATGGCTGATATTGTGGTGAAACCCCTCCCACAAAGAAATTCTGAGTACGTGCTCTTGGCAGTTTCCTGTCTGTGAACCCTGTTGCATTGTGGGAAATAGCTTTTTCACAGCTTTTTCCAACTGCCAAAACAGCAAGCAGCAGCTACATCACTTGCCAGCAGTAAAAATGTCACCATGTAATAAATGTCAGAATATAAATCAGGGATTTAAAAGATTTTACAATGGGCAAACACTGACTAAATCATTTATACATAATTATTGTAAAAATGAAGCACTTTTTTTATTACATTATTTTCACTGGAGTTCCTCTTTAAAGAAGACCTAAACTCAAGCACTGCACACAAGGAAAGTTGTTGCTGAGAATGTGTGCGTGTGTGTGTGTGTGTGTATATATGTGTGTGAGTGTGTGTGTGTGTGTGTGTGTGTGTGTGTGTGTGTGTGCGCGCGCGCGTGTGGTGTATATATATATATACATATATATATATATATATATATATATATATGTGTGTGTGTGTGTGTGTGTGTGTAGAGTGTGTGTCTCTAGAGCAGGGCTTTGCAACCTGTACACTAATTCGACCACTTTTATCACTTAAAAAGTACCACCGGTGTGCCTGTAGATTGGATGCAATCAGGCTTGGCTGTTTCTGCTGGAGCCTGAACGGTGAGCAGCTGCTGCGCATGTGCACACACCAACGAGGAGAACCTTGGGGCTCCCAGCGCTGGATCCCCTCTACTGAGGTGGAAGGGGGAAACCTCTTTAGGATACAGAGACCTGCCCCTCCTTGAGGTAAGTGCCCTCTGGGGCACTTTTTTTTCTTACAGGTACACTTTAAGAAAAGAGGGCATATGGGAGGGGAAAGGTAGGAGGCATTGGTGGGAAAAAAGAGCCTACAGAACGTCAGTATTGGCAATCTGGAGGTAGATTACCAATATACAGGGCAGTTTCTTGGGCAGTGCGGGCAGGGCGACCGCACTGGGCGCAGACCAGAAAGTAGATGAAGGGGGGCGCAGGCAGAAGGACATTATCGCTAGTGACGAGCTAGTGACGAGCAGTGCAGCCAAATGGAAGAAGAAAGAAGATTACCAGCGCGATCACCTTCCTTGACTCATCCTAGGCTGCCTGCGTCAGACTTAAAGGCATCATCATGTCACCACCACGTGATGACACCTGATGTCTTGTAGCGGTACTGCAGGCTGTGAGTGCGCGGCACCCATGGAGGAGTCGGCTTTCCGGGCTCTAGTCCTCGCCTGGGTGTTTTCTTGCTTCCTCCTGGATGAGCGGCTGGTCACTAGAAAGTAGGCAGATCTACTTGTGACCTGTGGCTGTGTTTCTGTTCCTAAAGAGTAAGGGTTCCCGAGTCCACAGGGGTGGGGGGGGGGGCACAATTTTTACACCTTTGCCCTGGGTGCAATTTAGCCTAGAAACTGCCCTGCCAATATAGGTAGCCTTGCAAGTTCCTCTCCCCCACTCCTGCTTAATTATAGGTAGCCTGGTCCCACCACTAGAAAGCTGAGAGCTGGGCAGTGATTCACCACAAAGTTCGGCTCCCCCTTGCTCACTCCTTGCTGTGCTGCCCTGCAATATAGTTCACACCTCAGATCATCGGTAAGCCAGCCGCAGTGAAGAGACAGCCAGGCAAACGGTGCATGGTGACGGCGTTTATACTTCAAATACAAGAAGTGAGCAGTGATTTCACTTTCTGTATCTGCGCCATCACTGTGCACCGTTGGCCTGGCTGTCTCTTCCCCACTGATCTGAGGTCTTAAGTATGCTGCAGAGCAGCACAGCAAGGAGCGAGGGAGGGGGAGCCAAACTTTGCGGAGGCAGGACAGGACCAGGACAAGTGGTAAGAGCACAAAAAAAGTGGCAGGCAAACCTGGTGTACCACCTGGCCAACAGCAAAGTGCCACCGGTGGTACGCGTACCACAGGTTGAAAAGCCTTGATGCAGAGGGTCAAAGTTGATCCTAATGATGTAGTATAGGGGGCGGGTCGAACTCGCATAAAGTTTGCGTTCGAACGCGAACCACCGGGGTTCGCGCGAATAAGTTCGCATGCAAATCGTTCGGGCCATCTCTAATCACAACATGATAACATTTGATCTGGTTACTGATAGGCCGCGGGGCAGTGGGACAACTAAAACTATGAATTTTAGAAAAGCAAAGTTCAATAAACTCAGGCAGGCACTAAGTTTGGTGAACTGGGATAATGTGCAACAAGAGAAGGACACTGAAGGAAAATGGAAAGCTTTTAAAATTATTCTCAATCAATATTGCAGTAAATATATCCCATATGGAAACAAAACGTCTAGGAATAAAAAAAAAGGCCTCTATGGATGAATGGAAAGGTTAGAGATAAAATGAAGTGGAAAAATAATGCCTCTAAGGTACTAAAACAGGAGGGAACCAAGGCTGCATTAAACAATTATGAGGAGTCCAATAAAAGTTGTAAAAAAGAAATTAGGCTGGCAAAGATTAAAGCTGAAAATAAAATCGCTAGGGATATCAAATCTAACCCAAAAGAAGTTTCACAAGTACACCAACTCTAAAAAAAGAATGGTTGACTGTATTGGACTCCTAAAGGATGTGGGTGGATGACCAAGGTAAGGCGGACTTATTAAATGCTTCCTTTGCTTCTGTCTTCACAAGGGAAACATCACTGTTGCAAATTACAGATGCAGAAGAGTCTCAATCTTCCAATTGTAATATTAAATACTTAACGCAGGAAGAAGGGAAGGCAAGACTAAATAAATTAAAAATAGACAAGGCAACTGGCCCAGATGGCATGCATCCTCGGTTCCTAAGGGAATTAAGTTCAGTTATCCATAAACCCCTTTATCTTATCTGTTGTGACTCTCTTTCAACTGGCAGAGTTCCAGGAGATTGGCGTACAGCCCACGTTTTCCCATTATTTTAGAAGGGCAAAAAATCAGATCCAGGAAATTATAGACCTGTAAGCTTAACATCAGTTGTATGCAAACTATTTGAGGGGTTACTAAGAGATACTATACAAGACTTCATAGTAGAAAATAATCGTATTTCTCAGCATCAGCAAGGATTTACTAAAGACAGGTCATGTTTGACTAACATGCTCAGCTTTTATGAGATAGTGAAGGCTTATGTGGATATTGGGAATGCTGTAGATATGATATACTTGGACTTTGCAAAGGCCTTCGACACTGTTTCCCACAAAAGTCTGGTGCAAAAGTTGAGGATGCAAGAACTGGGGAAGAGTCTGAGTGCATGGATAGGGAACTGGCTAATGGACAGAAAACAAAGAGTTGTGGTCAATGGATTTTATTCAAAATGGGTGACTGTTAGCAGTGGTATTCCACAGGGGTCAGTACTGGGTCCAGTGCTCTTCAATTTATTTATTAATGATCTAGTAGATGCAGTAGAAAGCAATGTTGCTATTTGTGCAGGTGATACAAAATTGTGCAGAATCATCAACTCTCAGGAAGATAGTGACATACTGCAACAGGATCTGGATAGGATGGCTATGTGGGCACATAAATGGCAGATGAAATTCAATATTGAAAAATGTAAACTAATGCAATTTGGTCGTACCAATGGTATAGCACCATACAAAATAAAAGGGATACAGATGGAGACATCAAACTTGGAGAAGGACTTAGGAGTACTCATCGACAACAAGTTAAATTCAATGCCAAGCCGCTGCAGCTAAAGGTAATAAAATTTTGAGATGCATTAAAAGCGAAATAAAAACTCGAGATGCTAGCATAATATTGCCCCTGTTTAACTCTCTAGTAAGGCCGCATCTGGAATAAGGAATTCAGTTCTGGGCACCACATTACAGGAAAGATATTGCAGTTTTATAGCCCATACTCACGGGCTACATTTGTGACCTGTCGCTAGCACACGGGAGCGTGTGTGCGACAGGCCGGCGACAGCTCGTCGCCAGGTCCCTCCCCGCATACACACGGCGGAGGGACCTGGCAACTGATGCGGCGGAAGCTGTCGCTGTTGTTCCTTCCCCCGCCGGAAGCTCAAGGTATTCCCTGCTTGTTGCTGTCGCTAGTCCGCATACCCACGCAGACTAGCGACAGTTGCGGCGGAGTTGCAGCGGCAACTGTCACAAGGCGATTGACCGCGCCAATCGCCTGGTGACAGCAGCGACGAGCGACGGTTCGGGGTGCGTGCCCGTGTTGCGCCTCATACTCACGGGCGACAATTGTAGCCCGTGAGTATGGGCCATTAGAGCTAGTGCAGAGACGGCCAACAAAATTGATTAGAAGGATGAAAGGTCTCACTTACCAAGAAAGGTTAGATAAACTGGGTTTATTTAGTCTAGAGAAAAGACGCCTTAGAAGGGATCTAAATAACATGTATAAATACATCAGAGGGCAATATAAAAGCTTGGCAGTTGAGCTTTTTGTCCCTAGGCCTTCACAAAGGACTAGAGGACATGATCTGCCCATGGAGGAAAAATGTTTTAGCCGTTTATTTAGGAAAGGGTTCTTTACAGTTAGAGTGATTAAGATGTGGAATGCATTGCCATAGGAAGTAATTATGGCAAATTCTATAACTGCATTTAAAGGAGGCTTAGATGCTTTCCTTGCGTTGAAAGACATCCATGGATATAATTTTTTTCCCTTTTGGGGCTAATTGGACCATGCCTTGTAAGGGTACTTTGCCTTTCTCAGGATCAAAAGAGATACTTGAGGGAGCAGGCTGGTGTTGTACTTTGTTTTCTGGTTGAACTCGATGGACGTATGCAGGGCCGGCCCTAGACTTTTTGCCGCCTGAGGCAAATTTTAAAAAAAAATTGCCACCGCCGCCCCTCCCCCCCCTCGGGGGGGGGGGGGCCGCTCTGGGGGGCCGCCGAGCTGGAGGGGTAGCTGGCAGGACGGGGGTATTGGGCCAGCGGCGGGGAGGGGGGTCGGACCCCCCCCTCCCTCGCCTGGGTCCCCCGTCCTCCGCTCCCCTCCAGCCTAAATAGACGCAGCCGTATATGTAAGAGGCACGGGCGGGGAGGACACTCACCTCTTCCCAGCATGCGCTCCACTGACATCACTTCCTGCAGCGTTGCAGGAAGTGATGTCAGTGGAGCGCACGCTGGAGCGAGGAGGAGGTGAGTGTCTCCCCGCCCGTGCCTCTTACATAAACGACTGCGTCTATTTAGGCTGGAGGGGAGCGGAGGACAGGGGACCCAGGCGAGGGGTCCAATACCCCCGTCCTGCCAGCTACCTCTCCAGCTCGGCGGGCTGGCTCCCCGCACCCACGGACGGGCGGGTGCCGCCCCTGGAAATTTGCCGCCTGAGGCAAAAGTTTCACCCCGCCTCATGAGCGGGCCGGCCCTGGACGTATGTCTTTTTTCAACCCAAATAACTATGTAACTATGTAACCCCAAGACACTCAACTACTGCTGTGCTTTGCTATATTAAAACCTTTAACACAAACATGAACTGAAAATAAACCTATGAGATAAATAATTATAGTGAAAAAAAATCTATAGTGAAAATGGTAAATACAAATTTCTTAGTGTCTCATATTCTATTTTCAATTTAAGGGCTTACATTTTAAGTCTGAAGCGACAAGCAGCAGCCAAGTTAGTGTGATGAAAAAACTGCTTCATTCAGCCCCTACACAGAAAAATGGTAAACTATAAAACTTTACAGCACAATCCTGCTATCTCAGGTACTTTAACCGCCACACAAACTTGTTATGGCATGTAACAAATGAAGACAATGGGCCTGAATCACAAAGCGGTGCTAGCAGTTAGAACGCTGGTGAAAAGCCCTTTATCACGCCTAAACTCAGTTTAGGCATGATAAGTTTAGGTGTGATAAGTTTAGGCATGATAAGTTTAGGTGTGATAAGTTTAGGCGTGATAAGTTTAAGCACCAACTGGGCTAGCACCGCAGTGCACAGCTGATCAAAAGTTTTGCGCTAGCAAAGTCTGGTGCACTTCGCATAGAGTTTAATGGCGCTGCTGTGCGTGCAGGACTTTGCGCGCGATCTAAACTTATGTAAACTTATCATGCCTAAACTTATCATGCCTAAACTTATCATGCCTAAACTTATCACGCCTAAACTGGCTTTTCACCAGCGTGGTGCAATGGTTATCACGCCTAAAGTCTATAACTGGGTTAGCACCGCTTTGTGAATTGAGCCCATTGTTACAAGAGCTGTGTGAGCTGCGTGAGCTACCTCAAGATACTAAACTACAGCTATGCTTTGCTATAATAAAACCTTTAACACAAACATGAACTGAAAATAAACCTGTGAGATAAATAATTGTATCTAAAGTGAAAATTGTAAAAATACAACTTTCCTAGTGTCTCATAATCTATTTTCAATGTAAGGGCTGAAATTTTAAGTCTGAAGCGTAAGCAGCAGCCAAGTTAGGGGGATATAAAATCAGCTTCATTCAGTTCCTACACAGAAAAATGGTAAACTTTTCAGCACAATCCTGCTATCTCAGGTACTTTCACCACCACACAGACTTTTTATGACATGTAATTAGTGTTGAGGAGAGCTCCTACTAATTCCGCTAATCTGTTTGCTTCAGCTGCAGCAATAAGGTACTGTTTTGTTAGCTCTTACAATAGAAAAAAATAAATAAAAGGGAAACACACACAATTTGTTAGTATGATTGGTCTTATCTGATATATACCTGTGCTTATTTATCTTGTCACTTGAAGGGAATTGAAGCTAGTGGTATATGGAAGCCGCCATATTTATTTCCTTTTAAGCAATATCAGTTGCCTGGCTATCCTGCTGATTCCCCATCCTCCAATTATTTTAGCCATAGAAACTGAACAAACATGCAGCAGATCAGTTGTTTCTTTAACCTTTTGGGGACCACGGACGTTGAATCAACGTCCAGCAGGTGGTGCTACCGTTTTGACCGGACGTTAATTCAACGTCCGCGCTAAAGAACCGTCCCGACAAGATCGTGCGCACCCAAGAGGGGAGATTAAGCTGTCATATGACAGCTGGCATCACCTCTCAGTGATCAGCAGCCATCGCGTATGGCTGCTGATCACGTGATCACTACGATCGCCGTCGAATCGTAGTGATCACTTTGACAACGGCGGCGACGGCAGGGGGGAAAAGAAGAGGATCCACTCACCTCCCTGCTGTTCAAGCGATGATCGGCGCCCTCCTCTGCTCTGGCTGGCATCTCTGCTCCGTCTGACGTCAGCGATGGGTCCCGGCTTGATGACGTCATCAAGCCGCGACCCGACCTGAGCGTCATTTGGAGCGGAGATGCCGGCTGGAGAAGAAGGGGGCTACTGCGGCTCATCGCTGGAGCCTGGAAGGTGAGTGATGGCTGCTGGCGTAAGGGGGGACACTTGCTCCATGGGGGGGACACTGCCCAGCCAGTCACAGACAGGATCCGGCCACCTGACCCCCCCAAACGCGTGCACCCCCCTCCACCGCAAAATGCCTGGTCCTTAAAGGGGGTTAGGCGGCCGGTCCCGAAGTGGTTAATTTTTGTCAAATCTGACAAGATTAGCTGCATGCTTTTTCTGGTGTGATTCAGACACTACTACAGCCAAATAGATCAGGAGGACTGCCAGGTAACTGGTCTTGTTTAAAATGAAATAAATATGCATCTTTCATATTCATCTTGCTTCAGGTCCCCTTTAAAGTACACCTGACCTCGCTTGAAAATAGCATACTTTAAATGTTTTTTTTATTAGCTGTGCTGTGACATAAATTTACAGCACCTTCTTCCCACTTTAGCGCCCCCTATCCCGAATTTTGCTCAGCTGAAATATTTGACTAGAGCAGAACGTTGATGATGGGCAGGGAGGTAGTGCCACTACTTCCTCCTCTTTGCCCGTCATCAGGAACGCCCCTTCCACTCGCCGTTATTAGTTCCTATCTGCTCAGAGCACTGGGGAGCTGCTCTGTGTGCAGTCCTGAGGTAATTCAGCTCAGAACGTTCTGAGCTAAATTACCTGAGGACCGCACACAGCACAGCTCCCCAGTGCGCTATGCAAATAGGAACTAGTAGCAGCGAGTGGAGGGGTGTTCCTGATGACGGGCAGAGAGGAGGAAGTACTGACAATTCCACCCCACCCATCATCGAGCTCTGCATTACGGATGAGCAGAGCAGGGGATGGGGGGTTGCTAAATGGGGGGGGGGGGGATGGTGCTGTGTCTTTTATCTCACAGCACAGCTAATAAAAAAAAAACAAAAAACATTAAAATCATTTTATTGAAAAACGAGGTCAGGGGTACTTTAAGGTCAGAACTGGTACATCCAGAAGGCAACTTAGGCTTGTGCCTAGCACTTGGAGAGAGTCTAGGGGCCTGATTTATACTAGCCCCCCAAAAAGCTTACCACAAGTGCCAACTGGCCATCAAGGGTGGTCCCTAAGGCACAATTCCATCTCAATAACATGGTTGCACTGCAAATAAAACTGTAATGTAAACTTTCAACATTTGCAACATTTTGTAAACTTGCTAACATTCAAACAATGTTTTAAATTAAATTGCCAGGATATCAATAATCGATGGTCCCCATATACTGGTGAAAGGTAATGCTTGAACCGTTTTTTGTCTTGCTTTGTTGTTGGTGGTATACTTTGCATTGACCAGAAAGGAGATGTCAAAAGCCAGGAGAAAAGAGTTCTTTAAAAACGACTCAGCCTCCAGCAGTGGCAGAGAGCGGATGTTTGCTGTACATCATCTCGCTATCATATTATGTATGAGCACACGCAGCAGCGAGTAAGGCGGTATTTGCGCGCCTCATCTTCACGTATGTCAGCTCTAAAGAGCATGTTACAGAAAGAAAGACAAGGCCACATCATTGGAATACGATCTTAGCCATACAGGCTGATTTTCAACTAAGAAAAAAATAAAAGGCACGCTCTCATCCCATGGCTGCATTCTGCATGCAGTACAAACATCAGATGTGGCAGAGGGAAATCGTAGGGGGGAGTAAAGGGGTGGACAAGCTTGTCTCAGCTGGCAGGCCTATTCCGCTTCAGTAAAGACAAGGTACAGAAATGTCCTTTGGGTGACATTCAAAACTCGATATAAATCCTCTGCTTTATGAGACTGCAGTGCAATAAATTACTTAGCCTAATTGTAGATGTAATGAATTACCATAATTAGTCATGGGCTACATTAAATTAATCAGCATGGTACATTATTTTGCTAAATTACATCTTTGCCTTCCGAAGCCACCAGTGCAGCAATCAGTGTTTCTTGCAAGAAGAGAATGATGCTGTAATGAGAAGCCTCTCTGCTCTCGATCGGTGACAGGATATGAATTTTGATGGCAGACAGGAAGGGTGGGAGACAGTGAGGCCGCTCCAGTTTGCGCCTCCAGTCTCTCTGATTGTTAATGATGCTGGAGCCTTCCTGCGGGGATCGGTGGGCTGCGCTATGTGAAGGTTGTGGAAACGTCTTTGGATTGAGCAGGAAAGCACTTAGATGGTGCTCCCAGGCAAACAATCTAGGTGATCACAACAAGTTAGAAAGCAGCAGGGAGGCAACTTCTGTAATGTTGTGAGATGTTTGGCATGTTATTCCACTGTGACTGATGAAACACGTTAATGTCTATTTCATCTTTTTTAATATTAATGTTAATCCATACTGTCTGCTTCCTATCAAGGGCATCACTCTTGCAAATTAATGTCTTTCTTAAAGAGAAACTTAAGTTTTTCCAATAAGTTTTTTTTAAAGAGGAGCTGTCAGCCATACTATCTCAGAAAAAAAACCACATATTTAAGTAGATAAATACTTGCTCTACTTACATAACATATGTATTGCACTGTTCTTTTGATTTTAGTGATTTTTTTATAGTAAAAAAAAAAGAAAATCCTTCTTAGTATTCTCATTTTAACTGTATCTATTTTGAAGCCAATCCTGATGTCTTTTCCTCCCTTACTCTCCTCTGCCTGATTGTGTATGCTTTGCCGCCCTCCTCCCAGTCTTCAGGGACTCCCACCAAGCTCTGCAATAGAAAGTGCCTTGTCTTGAGAAATATTGGCCAATCAGAGAGGAACAGAGGTGTGGAAGGGGAAAACAGGAGGGAAAGAGGCTTCAGCCAATCAGGCTGCATTAGTTAAGTCTGAGGGGAAAGTAGGGAAGCAAAAAAGTACAACCCAGCATGCCCTGCAACTTCCTTTGTGCGGCATTGTTTTAATAAGAGTCAGGTAAACTGGGGAATGATCATTTATCAACAGGAAAAGTAATAGTAATAGTGATTTTTAAGTTTTGGATTGCCTGGTTAGCATCCTTATTACTTGTTTAAAAATAAAGAATTGATTTTTGATTTTTATGCAGTTACACTTTAAAAGCTTTTAAATGACCTTATAGGTGTTTCTTACAGTTTTTATATGGTTTACTGTATGATCCGCACATAAATTGCCTCAAATCCAGGTTGGGCTTCTGCTTAAAGTGACAATGAAGGGGAAAAAAACACCTTATGATTATAATGAATTGTATGTGAAGTAGGGATAATTAATAGAACATTAGTAGCACAGAAAATAGTCTCATATTTTTATTTTTAGTTATATAGCCTTTTTTATAACATTGCATCCTTCTCTAATATTTGCAGTTTGCAAACTACCCTCTGCATTTTAAACTATGAAACAGAGCAGAGCTAATGACCCTTTGAACTTTCCTGCAGTAAAATCTTATCTGAAGTTGTATTTCACTGTTTCTTTGATGTAAAAATGCTTCAGAAAATAGCACTGTAGCCACGGACATTTTTCCCTTACCTCAGGCTGGGGACTCAACCTATGATATCAACACTGTATAATGAACAAGAACAATGCTGTAATCCTGTTAATTGTTTTAGAAAATAATAAAAACAAAGTTTAAAAAAAAAGAAAATAGCACTGTAGCCGATTAAGGCTGCTTACACACCAAGACGTTACAGGCGCACGTTAGTGCGCCTGTAACGCTCCCCCAACGCACAGCAATGTAACACAAGTGGGCTGTTCAAACAGCCCACGTTGCGTTACATGTAACGCTGCACGTTCTGTGCAAAGTGCAGCATGCTACGGCGTTGGAGCGGCTATAGCCGCGTTAGACTGTTTGCACATGCGCAGTGGGGGGCGGAGAGGAGGCGGGGAGAGCCAGCTACAGTAGCCGCGCACATGGCTACTTAATATTCACTGCACTGGCGGGCGCTGATTGGCCGGCGGGACCACGTGATGCGGAGTGTCTCGCTCCGCATCACGTGGTCCCGCTGGCCAATCAGCGCCACTCTGGGAGACATTATAGGATTCGAGCCGCCTAAAGCGGCTCACTCTACCGTCGGCTCTTGCAGCACCATACGTTGTGTTAGGTGCACGTTATGCGACCTTAACGTGGCACCTAATGCAACGTCTTGGTGTGCAAGAAGCCTAAATGACTAAATTAGTAGTACAGCGCAATAGTAGTACAGAGGCGCCAACAGGGTAAAAACAATATTTATTTAAAATGGATAAAATGAAGTAGGTAGCGGTGGACTTACCCCTCCAAAACAGACACAAAAAAATTGCCGTTTTAAGCAAAAATCTATTTAACCTCCTTGGTGGTAACCCCGAACGTAGTTCGGGGTAAGCCGCGCAGGAGGTTTTCTCAGGCCCTACTGGGCCGATTTGCTTAATATTTTTTTTGCTGCACGCAGCTAGCACTTTGCTAGCTGCGTCAGCACACCGATTGCCGCCTCCCCGTGCTCGATCGCCGCTATCCGTCGCACCGCGCCGCCCCCCAGACCCCGTGCGCTGCCTGGCCAATCAGTGCCAGGCAGCGCTGAGGGGTGGATCGGGACTCCCAATGACGTCCCGACGTCGGTGACGTCATCCCGCCCTGCCGCCATGGCGACGGGGGAAGCCCTCCAGGAAATCCCGTTCTTTGAACGGGATTTCCTGATCGGAGATCGCCGAAGGCGATCGAAGAGAGCTCTGGGCTCGCTACATGATTTAAAAAAAAACAACAACAAAAAAAAACTGCTGCGCTGCCTCCTGGCGGAATTTTTTAGACCGCCAGGGGGGTTAAAGGGACTCCGAGCAGTGCAGAAACTATGGAAAGATGCATATCATTTTAAAGTCAGCAGCTGCATTCAGCAGAATGGAGCTGCTGACTTTAGGAAAAAGTCGCCCTGTGTAATACAATGTAACTATGGAAAGATGGATATAATTTTAAAGCTCTCTTTCTCCTCTTTCTAACGACACATAAACCGCCGACCTACGCCTTTTAGTTTTCTCTATTTTCGCGATCAAAATCGCGGTCGTGGCAGTTAGAGTTGGGCCGAACGGTTCGCCTGCGAACGGTTCCATGCGAACTTCAGTGGTTCGCGTTCGCGTCCCGCAGGCGAACTTTTGCGGAAGTTCGGTTCGCCCCATAATGCACCATGAGGGTCAACTTTGACCCTCTACATCACAGTCAGCAGGCCCAGTGTAGCCAATTAGGCTACACTAGCCCCTGGAGCCACTCCCCCCCTTATAAAAGGCATGCAGCAGCGGCCATTATGCTCACTCGTGTGCCTGCGTTAGTGAGAGTAGGGCGAGCTGCTGCAGACTGTCTCTCATAGGGAAAGATTAGTTAGGCTTAGCTTGTTCCTGGCTGCATACCTGTTCTGTTAAGTGAACCTGCCACTGCATACCTGTTCTGTGAACCCACCACTGCATACCTGTTCTGTGAACCCACCACTGCATACCTGTTCTGTGAACCCACCACTGCATACCTGTTCTGTGAACCCACCACTGCATACCTGTTCTGTGAACCCACCACTGCATACCTGTACTGTGAACCCACCACTGCATACCTGTTCTGTGAACCCACCACTGCATACCTGTTCACCTGCCACCATTCTGGCACCATTATATGAATTATTAAACTGTATATTGGCTAACTTTTACTACAGGGATCCACAATGGGCCTATCAGGGCTCCTATTGAAGAAGACTAAGTTAATTAATGTTTATGAAGTGTACTTCTTTTTTTTGTTTTACATCATATCTGTTTGAGCACAAAAATTAGATTTTGAATCTGACCATCTTGTAAGCGGTTTAGGGCTTTTGTGAAAGTGAGGGTCACATTGTGTTCAGCCCCACTATAGCCTGTATTTTCTAACCCAATACATTCATTTATCCTTTTTGGACTAGTCCATCTCATTATAGGGAATTCTCAGCAAGGCTTTTATTCTTTATAAAGATATTCCCTAAAAAGGATTTAAACAATGATGCTGGCCAGCTTTCCTGCTGGCGACACAGTTTTTTGGCAGTTGGACAGAGCAACTGCCATTCACTAGTAGAGATGGCTCGAACCTCCGTTTTTCGGTTCCCGAACCTCGAACGCGAACCTCCGCAAAAAGTTTGGTTCGTGTGTACTTCCGCAAACCGCAATAGACTTCAATGGGGAGGCGAACTTCAAAAATTAGAAACATTTATGCTGGCCACAAAAGTGATGGAAAAGATGTTTCAAGGGGTCTAACATCTGAGTTTTTGCATGGCGGAGTGGGATACATGCCAAAAGTCCCGGGGAAAATCTGGATTTGACGCAAAGCAGCATTTTAAGGGCAGAAATCAGATTGTATGCTAAATTTGAGACATAAAGTGCTTTAAAACATCTTGCATGTGTATACATCAATCAGGGAGTGTAATTAGAGTACTGCTTTACACTGACAGACCAAACTCACTGTGTAATGTTACAAGATAAAGCTGGCACAACATCAATTGTTTCCGGGTGCTTGGTAAAGTGGCATAGGCAGTGCCACCAATTAGTACAGTTCACAGATATTACCAGATACACTAAGGATTATGAAACGCACTTTATTGTGCCAGTCTCCACAAGAAATCCAACAATTGTTTCGGGGCCGCACAGGGTCCCCCTTTATCAAGGCATGTGGTTACATGGCATGTTAAAATCCAAATGCATATAAACCTTAATAATCCCCAATACCACACCCCAATCAACTAGTGACCTCATAATCACATCACAATGATTGACAGTAGTAAACAAACTAGACGATCTGCAAGAAATAGCAATCTATAGTACTATAAAATAGTGTAATATCAACAGTGCACCCTGTGCTACTGTAATTTATGATCATACCTTATGGAGATGCCCGCACTGTGCCAGGTTGTGCCTGTTGCCATTGCTCAAGTTACGTTTCATAATCCTTGGTGTGCTGGTAATATCTGTGAACCAAACTCACTGTGTAACGCACCGCACACAGCTGTTTGTGTAGTGACGGCCGTGCTGGACTGGTGTGCACCATGGCGAGAGTGCAGGCCATGGCGGTTTTCAAGCCCATATGGTCGCTGGACAGAGGTAGCTCAATGACAGAACAACAGTGACTGTCCAGCTGATCAAATTTAGTCTGTCCACAATGAAGCAACAACCTTATTATCCTGGAGACACACATATAGCCAGCGGTCATTGCTTTATTGTGATACGCAAGCCCCTTCACCGCGGCAAGGTAACGATCACGAAGGGGAATTGACACATGTACATGCCTTTTGTTTTCTTGTTGCAGCCGCAGTGCAGTCAGAAAAATTAGGCAGGCATGTACACGCACCAGAAAAATTATTATAGTGGCCGCTGCTAGCATCAGCCTTAAAAATTCAGGAATCCGCCTGGAGTCCTGGACCCTGTTGGTGGTGGCGGAGAAGGCAGTCAAGCGGCCTGCAGGCAGAGATGCTGTGCGGGGACCGACTTAGTCATGGGACAGGCAGTCACATGCAGGGTCGGACTGGGACACCAAGGGCCCACCAAGGAAGTTTCAGCCTGGGGCCCACCCCCCTCTCCTCTTCCTCCCCCCCCCCCCCCCCCATTTTGGGCTCACATACACATGTACTCTAGAAATTTTGCATGACTTTATGGTAGGGAATAGATTGTGAGCAATTCTGAGGACAGTCTCCAATAGGGATATGTAAAAAAAGGAACATGCGCTTCTAAAATATCAACTACTTTTTAATCAGATAATTGTATGAGTCAACAAATCAATATAATTTAAAAAGGATCCTATACTTATAAAAGCAATCCACAATCACCCCACCATCACATTCACACAATCATACACTATGCGTGACCTGCCGCATATAGCCTTCACTTTGGAGACGATTGATGAGATCGGTGAGGACACAGAGGTATCAAGTGGTAAGTATTCATTACTACAGGAGTACATAGACATCAGTGATGTTGAAATCACTGATGAGTCAGATACAGATGAAGGAAATAGAGAATGGACAAAAACACACAATTCATCTGGTTGGGAGGTTAGTTCACATCCCACCCAGAGGAGGAAAGAAAAAATAGACATTGAAAGACAAATGAATATATCAAAGCGAGCAGATCCTAGCCCCATAATATCAAACATCCCTATATCAAATAGATTTGCACCACTTTCAGAGAGTTTTGGAGGAACTAAGAATTATGTAGGAAAAAGAACACCTCGGATGGTAAACCCAGGTGTTAGCCATGGCCCTGTAGTGAGGAATAAAACCCCAAGGGGGACTACAGGTTCCGTGGAGAGAAATAGAACTCCCAGTGGCCCACCCCTAGTAAGACAGGGAGGGTTTAGAAAAAACAACAACATAATAAGACAGACACCACCCACGCAGTTTAATTCTCAAAAATTCAATAGGAATAAGAAACAATTTAAATCAAGAAACAATATTGTGGTAGAGCCCCCACGACAATCAATTAGTCAATATTTTTTACGGACACCAAGGCCATACACAGGAAAAGAGGGTGTAGAGGGGGGAGGAGCAAACATAAAAAGGTAACAACTTTAGAGAATAATAATCGAGGGGTGGGAGAAAGTGGGAAGAGAGGAGGGGTGTTCAATCTTAGTAAACGTGAATTGACAAGCGACGAAGTGAATCTTTTACAAAAGGGTTTGAAATTTGCACCCTGTAATAAGATGAATAAATTTGACACATATATAGATATAAAAAAATTCATGCGTAAAATGTGCTTGAAAAAATATTTTCTGAAAAGACCTATAACGGAAGATCCCCAACAGAGGATCTTCCAACATACGACCTTAAAGAAACCCTCCTCTTTTTTTCCGTTAAGTGAATACAGTGACGCTATGACTGCATTTGAAAATCTAGTCGAGCGAGATATAAGACGGGTAAAACCAAAAAATCTGTATAATGATAATTTAACAAAAGGTGAAAGAGCAGCCATGAGGAAAATCCGTGAAGACCCAGAAATCATTGTGAGACCAGCAGATAAAGGTGGTGGCATTGTGATACAGGATGCCAGTGCTTATAACCAGGAGGCCATGAGATTATTAGGAGATAATAAAACCTATTGTGTTATAAAGAATGACCCTAGCACCCAATTTGGGAAGGAACTAGAAATTCTATTGAATAAGGGGAAGGAACTTGATATTTTATCATTAAAGGAATACGATTATCTGAATGTAAAATTCCCTAAAAAACCATTGTTTTACCATCTGCCAAAAGTCCACAAATGTACCCAAACCCCCCCGGGGAGACCAATTGTGTCAGGGATAGGGTCCCTCACCTCAAATCTCTCCAGATATGTAGATACTTTTTTGCAGAAATACACTAAGAGGACTGAAGCTTATCTGGAAGACACTAAACATGCCTTAAAGATTTTGGAACATTTGGAATGGGAAGAAGATTGGCTGCTGTGTACTTTAGATGTTACATCACTTTACACCATAATTGACCATCAGAAGGGACTGGAAGCAGTTAAATACTTTTTGGATGGTGATGATACAATGAACCCAGTACAGGCAGATTTTATTTTGGATGCGATTAGATTCATTCTTGAACATAATTATTTCCTGTATGGTGAGGGGTGGTACCTGCAGACCAGCGGAACTGCGATGGGGACCCGGTTCGCACCTGCCTATGCAAATTTATTTATGTCTTATTGGGAGACTCAGCACGTCTATGGAGATCTGGGTCTCGGTGCGGGCTGGGTCCTATGGCGTCGTTTTATAGACGACATTCTGCTGGTCTGGCATGGATGGAGATCGGAACTCATTAGAGAAGTCTATAGAAACCATTAACACTAATAATTGGAATATAAAATTAACTGCGAATATTAGTGACCACAGTGTCAATTTCCTTGATCTAGAGATATACGTTGAGTCAGGAAGATTGAAAACCAGAACATTCCAAAAAGCTGTTGATGTAAATAGCTATATTCTTTATAGCAGCTGTCATTTACCCCGCTGGCTAAATAGTGTACCGGGGGGACAGTTCACGAGACTCCGACGCAATTGTACAGATAAAGTGGAATATGACATTGAAGCGCGGGGTCTCGTGGACTGCCTCCTAGAAAAGGGGTACCCTGAAAATATGATTATGAAGTAAAAAAATATGGTAGATAGAAAGGGACGGAAAGATCTACTGGCATCAAAGAGTAGGATTGAAAACAATAACGTGGATTTTTCCATGATCTTTCAATACACTTCCCAATCTAGATTGGTTGCAAAAATAGTAGAAAAACACTGGAGTGTATTGAGGGAAGATAAAATTCTAGGCGATTTACTGCCAAACACACCTAAATTAATTTTTAGGAGGGCACCAAATATAGGGCTATCAATTGCCACAGCTGCCAATGAGAAAAAGCAGAATTTTCCAGAAGAGGCAAATGGGAAAAAGGGCTTCAAGAGATGTGGAATATGTACTGGGTGTAGAGTCACTCATAACCCTGGCAGGATATTAGAGGTTATTACAGAAGCCGGAATAACATATAAAATTAAGGACTCAATAACCTGTAACACAAAGGGAGTTATTTATTGTATCCAGTGTCCCTGTGATAAAATATATGTAGGTAGAACCAAGAGGGCCCTGCATACACGTATAGGTGAGCACTGCAAAAATATCATGAAGAAAAACATGAAACACCCATTATCTAACCATTTCAAAGAAAAACATGGGGGATCTCTGAGGGGAACGACTTTTTGGGGCCTAGAAATTATTAAAAAAGATCCAAGGGGAGGAGACTACATCCGTAAAATGTCAAGAAATGAATCAAAGTGGATCTTCCAATTGGACACTTTGATTCCTAAAGGTTTAAACAATGAAATGGAAACATTTGCATTTTTTAATGAATAAATTAATTTTTTATTGTATGACAATCCCTTGATGTAATTTGGGTGAATGTGAGAGAGAATGTGGGTATGGAAAGGGTTAATAGCCAGGGGGAATGGAGAAATTTGCATATGAAATTATGGGAGGAAACTCCCCTGCAGAGGTGGTTACTTGAATCAGATGGTCTATATAACATGAGAGGTCCCAAATGGCAACTGTTCCTCCTGAAGAAGGCTAACGTTATTTAGCTGAAACGCGTAGAGGTGAAGATATTGACTCTGTCTTCTATGTGTCAAGATATCTAAGAGCTGTGAGCCGTAGAAGCGCTTAGCGGCTGCACTTCGAAAAAGAGCTCCTATATCTTTAAGGTGACGTCACCGACTACAAAGACACTACAAGCGAAGATCCCGGAAGAGCGAGCGTCACCACTGGGATTGCCAGAAGGAAGTGACGTGGGCCGCCGGGTATCCCCGCAATCTAGACGGAGAGTTGTGGAGTTCTTAGCTACGCAGGACCTGATCATCTAACTTAAGGTACCTTGAGTGGATCAATGATATGAGCAATTTTATATATAACTAAGAAGCGCATTATAGACCACATCACAACCTTGGGAGGATTAATCCTGGAGTTTTTCTATAACGGTGGAGAGTATATGAAATTTTTCTACCTGCCATTGTGGACACACTGGGTCTTTTTTTGAAGGACTCGCAAGTTTTATTCGTTGTAACGCTGCAACCTGAGCTTCCTTTTTTTGCAAAAGTGAACTGCATCCTGGAAACTAAACAAATTTTTCTTGGTGCTGGAAGGCTATATGCGGCAGGTCACGCATAGTGTATGATTGTGTGAATGTGATGGTGGGGTGATTGTGGATTGCTTTTATAAGTATAGGATCCTTTTTAAATTATATTGATTTGTTGACTCATACAATTATCTGATTAAAAAGTAGTTGATATTTTAGAAGCGCATGTTCCTTTTTTTACATTTATTCAATTGAAAGGTTTGTGGAATCCCCTTTTGGAATAGTGCAGCTGAGAAAGCCCACTAGCGCCGCTTCCCACTGAGTTTTTGGAGTTTTTTCCCTCCAATAGGGATATGTCTAAATGCGGCGCGCTCAGCACGCCACAGCGAAGCTAAATGGGTGTCACCACGCACTGGAACATTGGCGTGGTCATGATAAGTCATGGGCAGACTTAAAAAAAAAAATACAAAACACAAAATAAGTAGTGGTGTTATTCACAGAGATTAGGTCTGACCAGATACATTTTAGATAAAATATTCAAGTAGTTACATGCCTCATGATAATTCATCAAGTAGTCAAATGGCAGCAGATACCCCCACAAAATGCAATCAGGTTGACAGCAGATACCCCCACACAATGCAATCAGGTTGGTGGCAGTTACCCCCACACAATGCAATCAGGTTGACGGCAGATACCCCCACACAATGCAATCAGGTTGATGGCAGATACCCCCACAAAATGCAATCAGGTTGACGGCAGATACCCCCACAAAATGCAATCGGTTTGGCTGCAGATACCCCCACACAATGCAATCAGGTTGGCTGCAGATACCCCCACAAAATGCAATCAGGTTGGCTGCAGATACCCCCACAAAATGCAATCAGGTTGGCTGCAGATACCCCCACAAAATGCAATCAGGTTGGCTGCAGATACCCCCACACAATGCAATCAGGTTGGTGGCAGATACCCCCACAAAATGCAATCAGGTTGGCTGCAGATACCCCCACAAAATGCAAACAGGTTGGCGGCAGATACCCCCACAAAATGCAAACAGGTTGGCTGCAGATACCCCCACACAATGCAATCAGGTTGGCTGCAGATACCCCACACAATGCAATCAGGTTGGCTGCAGATACCCCCACACAATGCAATCAGGTTGGCTGCAGATACCCCCACAAAATGCAATCAGGTTGGCTGAAGATACCCCACACAATGCAATCAGGTTGGCGGCAGATACCCCCACACAATGCAATCAGGTTGGCTGCAGATACCCCCACACAATGCAATCAGGTTGGCTGCAGATACCCCCACACAATGCAATCAGGTTGGCTGCAGATACCCCAACACAATGCAATCAGGTTGGCTGCAGATACCCCCACACAATGCAATCAGGTTGGCTGCAGATACCCCCACACAATGCAATCAGGTTGGCTGCAGATACCCCCACACAATGCAATCATGTTGGTGGCAGAGATACCCCCACACAATGCAATCAAGTTGGTGGTAGAGATACCCCCACACAATGCAATCAGGTTGGTGGCAGAGATACCCCCACACAATGCAAGCCCCCCCCCAAGCTTGGAAGGGTGGGCAGAGGGCACAGATCAGCGGGCACAGATCAGCGGGGAAGCCTCCCCCCCTCCCCTTCCCTCACCTAAGGGCCCCCCCCTTCCGCGCACCCCCCTCCTCCAGAAGTGCAGCGAGCGGAGAATAGCTTACCGAGCTTCAGATGATGCTATCTCCGCTCCGCGTGGACTCTGTCTCCTGTAGTGACGCTGTCCAATCACGCTCTCGCAGGAAGTACTGCGAGAGCGTGATTGGACAGCGTCACTACAGCAGACAGTGACCAGCAGGGCAGCGGCATGCGGACTCGGAGCGGAGCTAGCATCATCTCTGTAGCTATTCTCCGCTCGCTGCTGGCTGCACTTCTGGAGGAGGAGGGTGCGCGGAAGGGGGGGCCCCTAGGTGAGGGAGGGGGGGACGCTTCCCCCCCTCCCCGCCGCTCTGTGCCCAATTCCCCCCCTTCCAAGCTGTGCCCCTCTCCCTCTTAGCTCTGGGGCCCCCAGGAGGAGGGGCAGTCGGGGCCCACCGATGGGACCATCGGTGGTTCGGTGGCTCAGTCCGAGCCTGGTCACATGGCGTGCAGGCAGAGATGCTGTGTGCGGGGACTGACTTAGTCTTCGGGCGGGCAGTAGCCCTCTGGGATCCATGCCTCATTCATTTTGATAAAGGTGAGGTACTGAACACTTTTATGACTTCTCTTCTCAGTGACAATGCCTCCAGCTGCAAGACAGAAGTTGGATGGCAAATTGGGACAGCTCTGGCCGCAGGTCAAGCCTGCGCACCCAGTAGTCCAAGGGTTCATCGCTGCTCACAGTGTCTAGATCCACAAGTTGGTGGAGGGTGGATCCGGAAGTGCTAAGGCGAGGTGTTGGCCCAACAACAGACAAAAGAATGTCCGCATGTCCAACATCACCATGAGATCGCTAGAGCGTCCTGTCCTTGCCTGCGTGGACATTGGAGAAGGATTACTGGCAGTGGTACCTTTATTCCGTTGTGCTGTGACATCACCCTTAAATGCACTGCTGTAAAGCATAGTTGCCAGCTTGTTCTGCAAGTGCTGCATCCTTTCTGCCTTCTCTTGATTTGGAAACATCTCCGCCAATTTGTGCCTATACCAAGGGTCTAGTAGCGTGGCCACCCTGTACAGCTCATTCCCCTTGAGTTTTTATATACGGGGGTCCCTCAACAGGCTGGACAGCATGTATATAGAGAATATAATATAATGATAGAGAAGAAGAGGAGGAAGAAGAAGAATAAAGAAGAAGAAGATATAGAAGGAGAAGATATAGAAGAAGAAGATGAAGAAGAAGAAGAAGAAGATGTAGAAGAAGAAGAAGATATAGAAGAAGAAGATGAAGAAGAAGAAGATGACGAAGAAGAAGAAGAAGATATAGAAGAAGAAGAAGAAGAAGAAGACGAAGAAGAAGAAGATATAGAAGAAGAAGATGAAGAAGAAGAAGATATAGAAGAAGAAGAAGAAGATACAGAAGAAGAAGAAGAAGATATAGAAGAAGAAGAAGATATAGAAGAAGAAAAAGATAATTGAAGAAGATACAAGATGTAGAAGATGAAGAAGATTCGAGTAGAAGAAGATATAGAAGAAGAAGAAGAAGAATATATAGAAGAAGAAGATGAAGACGACGTAAATGAAGACTTACAACTTACAACCATTTTGGACACACCTTCTCATGCAAACACTTTTCATGAAGTTAATTTACTATTTTTGATACCTTTTTTATAACTACTACATCACCACATAATCACTTGATGTTTTTCTTCATAATAAAGGTGGTTTCATGCATCATTGACCTCCAATACAAGTTTTAAAAGCTATTTAAGGCCAGCTCGAATATTTTACTTGAATACAGACTCGGATAGTGACGCCGGATATCCGAGTTTGAATCGGATATTCGAATAACTTGAATATTGAACTTCGAGTGAATTCAGATAGTTTACTATCCGAATTCGACCAAACTCGAACAGGATAATGAGGTATCCGATCAACACTGGACGTGCCTTCTTCTGACTCTGAGCACTGTACTTTGGGCCAGGGCACTGTACTTTGGGCATGCAATAACGTCAGCACAACCTCGAACAGACCTGCCAGGTGGCCTGCCTCTGGGTCTGCCCCTGCCTCTGCCTCTACCTGTTTTGTCCATATCGGGGGGGGGGGGGGGGGATGAAGTGAAATATGCACTGACTTGACTAATACAATGTGTAGTGAAAGGTATGCAATGACTGGTATTACAATACAATGTGCAGCTGTCACACAGGCGCAGTTAACAGGTATGCACAGAGTGGTATATTACACAGCGTACGGTCGCACAGGTACTGTGAACAATTATGCAATGACTGGTATTGCAAATTTGCAGCTGTCACACACACAGGTACCGTGAACAGGTGCAGTGACACTGCGTGCGCTCACGTAGGTAGGTGAGTGCACTGAACAACAGATAAGTATATGCAGTGACGGGTATTACAAATGTGCAGCTGTCACACACACACACACACAGGTACCGTGAACAGGTGCGTGCGGTCACATAGGTAGGTGGGTGGGTGCACTGAACAACAGGTAGGTATATGCAGTGATGGGTATTACAAATGTGCACCTGTCACACACACAGGTAGTCACTGAATGTGCTGGGCCTGGCAGTGGCACAATAGGAATTACCAAGGGGCCAAGCTAAGACGGACTGACAGGGCTGTATATGCAACACAAATGTCTGTGGGACACACACACAAAAATAGATCACAAGAACAACATTAGCTCTCAAAAGAGCTGTTGAGGATGAGGAGTGCTTTTTAGCAATAATTATCAACAAGAAAGAGCAACCTAACAAGCCTAACTGTAGCCTGACTAAGTTTTCCCTAATGTCTCTGCAGCACCTCTCCCTTCTCTAATTACTGCAGCCACACGAGTGAGTGAAATGCCTGATGCTGCTTGCCTTTTATAAGGGGGGGTGGGGCTCCAGGAGGGAGTGTAGCCTGATTGGCTACCCTGTGCCTGCTGACTGTGATGTAGAGGGTCAAAGTTGACCCTAATGATGTAGTATGGGGGGGCGGATCGAACCGCCATAAAGTTTGCGGTTCACCGCGAACGCGAACTACCGCTGTTCACGCGAAAAAGTTTGCGGTCAAATCGTTCGGGCCATTTCTATTCACTAAGTGCTTTTAAAAATAAATAAATCCCTAAAAATTCAACATGCTACAGTTCCTATGGGATTCAGTCCTCTTGACACCAGGACACTGGTACTGTATGTTCATTTCTACTTTTTGCATGATATTTACTGAACTGCACTGTGTCTATCACCACTAATCCCATGACTGCAACTTGCTGCATACAGTATCTGCTTCCTCTGTGAGCTGTGCATACTTGTGTTTTACACTGCATACCTGCATACCTTCTAACTTTTGGAGATAAGAAAGAAGGACACTTAAGCCATGCCCCTGCCACATTCCTAACCACGCCCCTGGCACACCCCTAATCACACGTGCCATAAAAATGTCATAAGGGAAATGTGTTTTTTTATAATTCAAACCCCACTAGTCCTTTCTATCCTGGTTCATTTTCCTTCATATTAACACATAAAAATAAGAAATATATCAATTTAAAGGATGGGTATAAAGTCTAGAGTCAATTAAACACATTTTTCAGTAGAAAAATACATATATTTACATAAATCTATATATCAGTCCTGAAAGAGGGACAAATGAGGAAGAAAGAGTTACAGTAGTACATGGCTCCTAAAGAGGGACTGTCCCTCCAAAAAAGGGACAGTTGGGAGCTATGTACCTGGTCCTGAGCCTGTGCCTTCTATAAGAGCTCTGAGACTGTGCCTCTAGCAAGAGTCTGTGCTTCGGAGACCGGCAGGAGCTATTTATGTTTGTGCTTTCTTTTATTGGCCATTTCTTGAAATACATTTCAAACCTGTGGACAGAGACTTGCCCATTAATATCACCTAACGCCATAATTACTATACAATATGTGCTTCTCCGCTACAAAGTGAACAGTTACCATTTGCCCCTATTTGGACTATTTGAGGGATTTGCATGAGTGGAGTGAATGAATTGGTGATGTTTGGGTGGCTTGATCAACCACAGTCAATTTTAAATGTATTGGTGCTATCAACTTTTCTATGAAATAAAATGATGATATTTTAGTAATATATCCTTGTTTCTTGTCTGTTGTTTGGAGAATACGCTTTCCTTTATCTCCTCCTAAGGGTTGTTGCCAGCGCCAGGTATTTGTGCGCCTACCAGCAAGACTGTGCCCCCCTCTCCTATCCCCCTGGCCCTGCGTGGCTGCACCCTCTACAAGGCACAAAGCACTATTGCAATCACTAGCCATTTGTGATAGCGCTTTGCCAGCGATTTTGGGAGCGATTACCCTACTCCTATACAATACATTAGAATGGAAATGCTCCCAAAATGCTACATGTCTTGCGAAGGGAAATCGCTAGCTATTTAAAGCAATCCCTAAAAACTCGAAAAAAAACACTCTATGGGGTTTCAGCCCTCATAGCGAAACGGCCGTGCAACCTTGGCTCACCATCTTTCTGCACATTGAAAGAATACACATTGAAAGAATGTTGTCCTTAACAACATTCTTAGTGACTCTGAAATGTTTTCTGGTAAAACTGAAATGTTAAAGGGAGCTAAGCACCAATGTAAATCATTTTTTAAACTGAGCGGGGTTGGGGGAGCACAATAACTTATCTAGGGGATGCTGCTCTTCTGGTCCCTTGGTCAGTCTGGAATGCGCCATGTTTTCTTAAGACTGGCCACACAGACTGCAGTTTGTATCTCCCGAGAGTGTTGTGAGTGTGCACACCGCAATGCATTGCAGCAGATGTAGTCCGTGGATGCAAGTACATTCTTCATACTCGCATCCGTGGACTACATCTCCCAGCAATCATTGCAGTGTGCCCACTCACAACACCCCTGGGAGATACAAACTGTGGTCTGTGCGGCCAATCTGAATAAAAGATAGCTGTAACGATTGTAGAATTCTCTCCGTGATCAGCGCACAAGACGTGCGCTGACACTGCGGAAATCCTGCACAAGCGTATAATTTGAGGGAACCCAGCAAAAGGTGCAACGCACCTGTAGAGGGAAATTCCTGTCGGCAGGTGGAGCTGTGGAGTGCAGAGGAAAAGCTCCTCTGCCCTGCCACAGACGCCAGACAGGAATTGTACGGAGGGAAGAAACGCAGGGCAAGATAGCCCTGAAAGAGAGAGATCAAAGCGACAGAGGGTATGTGTGTCCACCAATCTAGTCGCCACCCTGCGACGATGAACACACAACCATGAAGATCAGGTGAGAAGGCAATCGCAAGAGATGGCGATTGCTAACAGAGACACAAGACTGAACAAGTACAGATGAGGAATGTATGTATGTCCACCAATCTAGCCGCCAACCTGCGACGGTGGACACACAACAGAGGAAACCAAGTGAGAACGCAATCGCAAGAGAAGCGATTGCGAATAAGAATGAGCACAGGGACAGAGTGTATGTGTATGCCCCAATCTAGTCGCCAACCCACGACGGTGCACACACAACAGCAGAAACGAAGTAGGAACGCAATCGCGAGAGAGGCGATTGCCAGAGGTGACACAAGGCTAAAGCAAGACAGGGCACGAGAGTAGCAAAGGCACAGCAAATCATACAATGAGAAGATAAGGAAAATAACAAACGCTAACTAAACGAGAACACCGCACTCATTCGCAACAGCGAACGCGTTTTCTGCGCGGTCTTCGCGTGTTAAGCACAACAGAGACAAGCACGTCTAACTAACCACCGACAGACAAACATGAAACAGAGGACGCGAGCGCTTGCTTAACGGTTACCTCACCGAGCCTCCAGCAAGCGTTCGTATCAGACAAGACAGATACACGAAAACAGGAATAAGTGAGAGATACGATCCACTGCTATTTCCGCCAGAGCAAGTGTGATCCCAGTATAGCAAGAGAGCTTAGCAGGATCCACTGCTCTTTCCGTCAGAGCAAGTGCGATCCAAGTACAGCAAGAGAGTTGAAGATCAGAAGGATCCACAGCCGCTACTGCTAGAGGCTAGTGTGATCCAAGCACGACAGACAGACAGAACAGGCAATACAAATAATACAATCCTGACTGCTCTAGCAAGGATGCCTAGCGCAGTCCCAGGAATACTCTAAGCCAATCTTCAAACAATAAGCATGGCTGACACTCCAGGAGTGTTTCACAGGACAAACCCTTATGACCAGCGAAGTACTGTGGAATCACATAGTATATATAGAGCCAGCCTACAAAGGATGTGGCTAGGCAATTTGCATGACAACTGTATGCAAATTCCTCAGCAGCAGCAAGCTGCAAAACTGACAAAAGGTCTCTTTTCCAGAGACCTGCAGAATGCAGACCTGAACAGTGGTCAAAAAACTGCCTGCCTGCGCAGGCAGCTGAGCGGATCATTACAGTACCCCCCTCTAGGGTCGGATTCCAGACGAGCCTCTAACCTGATATTAGCAAAAGACTCTAACTGAAGACTCATGAAGGTCGGGACAGCCCGACAAGGCCCAATTCCAGAGTCAGCCCACCCGAAACCGACCTCATCGGAAGAAGAAGCCACCGAAACATGCCCATCAGTACCACAAGTCTCAGTGTAACACCAATCAGGACTGTGAATGCCAGAGAAGAAGCCATCGACACCCACCGAGCCATGCCCACCACCTTCCAGGGACCGTCCAAAAATACCAAACCTGCCACAATACCCATTCGAAGTGTCCCTTTCCACAAAGCACCCACTGCTGATCTCATTCAAGGTACCAGAAAAAATTTCTCCCAGGATCTCCCAGAACACTTTGAAGCTCCGCAGAGACCCCAGGAGGGCAGAACGATCACCAGGCTCACACGGAGAACTATCAAGAACCCCTATGGAACCAATGACAATTCTGGATTCAGAATTACCAGGACAAGCATCAAGACCAGGGCCTTCAGGGACCACCTCTGGGCATGCAGGCAGGCAGGCAACATCAGAACAGGTTTCCACTGAGGAGGCATCGGAGCAGGCTGGCAACCGAGAGACACTTGGGCTTTCTGGGTCAAAGAACACATCGGGGTACACTAGCCCAAGGGGAACCTCAGGACACGTCGAGGAACTGCCAACCTCAGAGTCCGTCACGACAAGACCAAAACCAGAACCGGGCAGAGAATCATCATGAGCAGTGGTCTCAAGCACTGGACTTTCAAAAGAAGGCTTGGACTCAAACCTAGAAATCTCTGTGACAATAATATCATCATTGACTACGCATGAGTGAAGCTCCACCAGAGCTGCAAAGGTAGTCAGCTCAACAGCAATGCCCACTGAAGTGGGCAAAACCTCAGATGGATCTGGGAGGCAGGAGGTATCTCCTAGAAGTTCTGCACCCTTTAGGAGGGACTTGGAAACCTCCAAAACATCAACTAAGACCTCTGAAATGTCATTTTCCAAGTTTTCTATGAAGGGTTCTGAACTATCCATGTTACAGGGCTGAAATTAAATACCTCCTGCAGGCAGGGCAGATGTCCCAGGAATGGTTCCACCATAAGCTGAGACTGGATTTCATCATCATGAGTGGGATGTACAGGAATGTTTACTGGAACACACACTGACTGCCTAACTTCAATCTCACTGCACCCAGTAGTACTGTGGAATCACATAGTATATATAGAGCCAGCCTACAAAGGATGTGGCTAGGCAATTTGCATGACAACTGTATGCAAATTCCTCAGCAGCAGCAAGCTGCAAAACTGACAAAAGGTCTCTTTTCCAGAGACGTGCAGAATGCAGACCTGAACAGTGGTCAAAAAACTGCCTGCCTGCGCAGGCAGCTGAGCGGATCATTACAATAGCGCAACCCAAACAGATGGGAGATCCAGAAGAACAGCACTTCATAGGGAAGTACTGATGCTCCACCCCCCAGCCTCGCTACCTCAGTTTAGAAGAACCTCCTTTGTTTGAAACCATTTTTACTGTGGTGCTCAGTTCAATTTAAACACTGTTTGCTTGGTTTCACTGTACATCCCCAACAATTAAAGAGTTACCACCACAAGAACAATTCCAGAGGTTTCAAATGGACATAATAAATGAAACAAAACAATATTCTCATAAGACATCATTTTTACGTCATTATTCAATTTTAAAGATCAACAGTACAGATCTAAGGGCAATGTCATTAGTTTGCACACAGATCCACATGGCGTGTCAGTGTGACTGGCTGATATGCAGCAAGTCTACATCCCTGGTGAGAGCTAAAACAACCCACCTTTCTCATGAGAGATCCTGATGTGGATCTTTAGATGTGAGGAGGGCTATGTGGTTAATCAAACCATGTGCTCCCGGGAATGTAAATGGTGTTACTGACAAGAGTTCTGCCTGTGAGGAAGCAGCCTGCAAGCTGCGAAACGTACGTTAGGCTGTAAAAGACATTGGAAATGTGAGAATCCGCTCAGCTGCCTGCGCAGGCAGGCAGCCTTTTGACCATTGTTTAGGTTTGCTTGCTGCAGGACTCTGGAAAGGAGACCTTCTGTCAGTTGTGCAGCTTGTGTTGCTGAGGGATTTGCATACATTAGTCATGCAAATCCGTTACCTGCCTTCTTTTGATGACTGGCACTATAAAAGCATTCTGCTCCCAGAATGCTTGGCTGGACATTTCCCTTCCATGGTCTGTTCCTGATGGACACTGCTGGAGTGTCAGCCATTGCTATCTAGTATAGTTAATTCCTGGGGGTTGCTTTAGGCTCCCCTTCTAGTCCAGTCAGGTTGTATTATCTGTTTTGCCTGTTCCGTCTGTCTTGTGTTTGGATCGTACAAGCCCTAGCGTTAGCGGCTGTGGATCCTTCTGATTGAGTCTGGAGTGTAGGTTGGAACAGCGGTTGTTTCTGCCTACCTCATCTGTTCTGTCTGCCGTGTGTTTGGATCGCACTCGCCCTAGCGCTAGTGCTGTGGATCCTTCTGTTCTGTCTTCTGGGATCGCGCTAGCCACTTTTCGCTAGCGCTGGGGATCCTTCTGTTCTGCTACTCTGTACCTGGATCGCGCTAGCCACTTTTCGCTAGTGCTGTGGATCCTTCTGATCTGTCTTCCTGTATCGCACTAACCGCTAGCGGTAGCGGCTGTGGATCGTTCTGATCTGTGTTTCTGCTTGGATCACACTTGCTCTGACGGAAGAGCGGTGGATCCTTTCTGCCTAGTTCCTGTTTCACGTTTGTCTGTCTTGTCTGATTCGAAACGCTTGCTGTAGGCTCGGTGAGGTAACCGTTAAGCAAGCGCTCACGTTCTCTGTTTCGTGTTTGTCTGTCTTTGGTTAGTTAGGCGTGCTTGTCTCTGTTGTGCGTAACACGCGGAGACCGCGCACGAACGCGTGCACTGTTGCGACTGAGTGCGGTGTTCGCGTTCAGCTAGCTTTTGTTATTTTCTTTATCTTTCTCTTTGTATGATTTGCTGTGCCTTTGCTACCCTTGTGCTCTGTCCTGCTCAGTCTTGTGTCGCTATTGGCAATCGCCATTCTTGCGATTGCGTTTCCTACTTCGTTTCCGCCGTTGTGTGTTTGCCGTCGCTGGGTGGCGACTAATTTGGTGGGCACACATTGGTTCTGTCCCTTTGCTCTGTTCCCTGTGGGCTATCCAGCCCTGCCTGATTGTACCTTGTCCCGGATCTGTACAATTCCCATTTGGCATCTGTGGCTGTGCAGCGGCTGTGTTCGCCTGCACTCCACAGCGCCATCTGCCGGTGGGAATTGCCCTCTGCGGGTGCATAGCACCTAGCCTGGGTGTCCGCAATAATACGCTTGTGGAGGAAATCCACCGCGTCAGCGCACGTCTGGTGCGCTGACCACGGAGACGATTCCACAATCGTTACAGGAAAGACATAAGTTCTGAAGCAGAAATTATGTTTTTTATTGTATTTTTGTGAAGTGTCCATGGATCTGTACAGATGATGATTTAAATTGAATAAGGTAAAATTACCGGTATGTCATATGAGAATATTGTTTGCACAATTTTATACGTCCATTTTAAACCTCTGGAATTGTTCTTGTGGTGGTAACACTGAAATGACAAAGATCCTTCAAGTTTTTTTACTTTTATATGTTCTTTTGTGCTTTTTAACATAGAACGTAAACTACATTGGTTTTGTTTCTACAGTTTGTACTTACCAATATGTTTATGTTATGCCGATCAATAAAAATCACATTTGACATGAATCTCTGAGTAGTGAAGGTTGGGCCAGACAAGAAAATGAATAAGTGATATCGAAGGGGTGGTGAGTCTTTGGTAATGCCGGAGCAAGTCTAATGGGCGTGTTCCACAGAGCTGGAGCAACTCAGATCTTGGAATCACTTATGGGGAAGTTATGTAAAGAAATAGGGGAATAACTACAAGGGAGCAGCCCCTAGCCCTGTAAGGGAGCCCCAACTACTACTTCACTCCCTCTGATAAAGGGATTAGTTCTTCAGATCAGGTGTTTTTGTGACTACACTTATGGGGGTGAAGATCACGATGGCCACACTTATTTTAGGACACTTGTGAGATGGGCCCCCAGGTTGTGGGAGTCACCAGGGGTAGGCAAGGGAAAAGTTGTGAACATTAAGTTTATTAAAGTTTTGCTTGGGGGGTCTCATGATTTTTAGTAATGCCCCTATAGAGAAGGTAGTTTAAAGTGTATTTTTAGAGATTAGAAATATAGATGTGTGATGACAGTGAGGTGTGACAACACCAATTACACCAGATCCTTGTGCATCACTGTGGATTGTGTCTTGCACAAAATTATTTAAGATTAAAGTGGATCCGAGATAAACTTTTACTCATTGCATAATTGTGTTCCTTTCATATAGTTTATACGGCATTCCTCAAGCCAAATACTTTTTTGTTTTGTTTTAATACTCTAATTCCCTATAAACTAAACAAGCCTCGCCCACAGCTCCTTTTGCGCCTTAGCACTGTAGCAAGGGCTTATGGGAGCTCATTCTGGGCAAGAGGAGGAGGAGGTTACTAGCCATTGATTTCAGAGGCAGGGGGGAGGAGGAGAAGGGACTGTATTTAGACACAGGCAAGCTAATAGCATCTCCAGCCCTCAGACTGTGACAATGTGACAAACAGAACATGGCTGCCCTCATTGTATCACAGGAAGAAATAATCATAAACTGTTGAAGCTGTTTGCAGCTAGATTTGCTGTGTAAACTATCTAAAATTTAGATAAGCTATATAGACAAGTTACTTGTTATAATTAGTTTTTCATCTCAGATCCGCTTTAAATACCAGTATGTAAGGTACTAGTGAATGTAATCACCTGGCAATGCTTAAGACCTGTACCCACCACACAATTTTTCTGAAGATTTTTTGACCAGTGATTTTCTGAGCCACGAGTGATTGTTTCCATAGTTTTTCTACATGGGAACAGGCACACAATCACACGAACAATGTTTAGCAAAGTGCAAAAACGACCGTCTCGGTGGATGGGATCTTTAAGATCCCCGAAGACTCCACGCAAAGTACCCTGATCGTTTGACTTCCCGTTTGCACCTGTCATGTGCCGTAATGTAATGTAATGTTGCGGGTAGTAAGTGGAATCGCTGTATGCTCATCATCAAGAGGACATCGCTGGATCCATTGGGTGGTGAGTACTCAGGAAGTGAGGAATTGCATGTGAACTATCTGGAGCTTAGTAAACCAGGAGAGAAGATTATCCACAGAGTCTTCAGTACTCTTTTCACACTGCATAAGTTAAAGAGACTATACAGCCACAATTAGACATTACCTAGATCCTCTTCTGTTAAAGCATTATAACGACTTGCGGGAACTTTATCTTTCAAGTCTTCCCCAAAGCCCCGGAGGCTTCTATTTTAAATCAATTCTAAGTCCAACAACACCATGTGTAGTTTTCCTTTACACCCCTAATCCGCAGTTCCTGGTCTGTTTTTTATGCCTGCCTATGCCTGTTTATAAATGCTTGGCATGTTTAAACCTTTGTGGCAGTGTTTACTTACCAAATGAAGAAATATGTACATCTGTGCCCCTATATTTTCAAAAGCAGAGATTTATTCAGCATTGCCTGAGAGCAAACAAGTTTATTTTTCTTAAAATGACAAATAAGTATCTTCTGGAATTTTTTCCCCTCCCAGGCGTCATAGTTAAACTTTCAAACGTACTTTAGAAGCTGCTCCCGCCACATCTGGGAATGTAGGTCAGAAAAACTCCTCAGGAGAACTGGCAGACTGCAGAAGAGTAAAAAGGCGAGACCTGCGGCAAGCAAGAATTTTTTACGGAGAACACAAAATAGAAAAAGTGTGCTTGCCGTAGTTTCTAGTTTAGAAAAATGCAGAGGGATGCAGAAAACCCTCTGTATCGTAATTTGTGATTTTCTCCTGGTGGGATCCCATTTAATTAGTGCAAGAAGGTATTGAATTTTAGCTTATCGTGCATATTGTTCTCCAGATGTATAGAACATTGCCAAGTTTCTAATGACCTGACCCTGTTCTGTAAATCAACAGCAAATTTCTGCATTTAATCCCTGTAAAAAAAAGATAGCTTATTTAGTAGGGGGGGATGTCACATACATCCTAAAAAAACAAAAACAAAAAAAAATTGGGTTGTGGGATTAACGGTCGTATGTTAGACATCTGTCCCAATGCCTTCTGGGGGATGTAAACGCAGGGAGAATCAAATGGAATATTATCCGCAGATCTGATGGGGAACCTTGGTGATCATTTTGATGCTCTGGCATAATAGACACATTGCATCTCTTGTGTTAAAACCCAACAGCACTAAGGGCCCTATAAATAGTCTTCCTGTGACAGCTCTGAGGAGAGGTAAGGTTTCCTCCAGACATTACTCGGGCTAAGAGATTCATCATTACCTGCAGTCACAAAATAAATCTCGGATACTTACAACTGTAATAATCCGTGCTCTACATTTTATTACAGATATAGGTAGACAGTCATTATTTCTGACACTTTCTCGGCATTACAAGGAGGACTCCAGGGGAACAACTGGTGTACAGAGCTCCAGAAATGGATTGCTATAAACAAATGGAAACTAGTTATTTAGCCCCAGCAGTCAATACAATTTCCTGCAAGTGTCTTGCATTCATAAACTTTACAAATGAAGTGCTTACTACCTTTAGAAGAGATTTGTTTTTATCAGTGTTTTTTTTTTCATCCTGTGATTAAAAACAAAATGAAATGATCTATTGCCAACAATTCACATAACACTTTGCTGATTGCTGGATGGCAGGTGGAAATATATTATATATTCACGTGCAATGCTAATGTTATGGCACAGCAAGGAAGGTCTATTGAATGGTGTTCTGTGAATCGATGTTGGCTTATAGGCTGGCTTGATAGACACATCAGAATTACTAAGCACAAAGTAGACTTTCTGAAGGTCTGAAGCTCACTTTCACTGTCCACAATGCTGTCCATAGCAACAAATCAAATCCATACTAAGGGTCAGTTCATACCGATGGTTACTGGGGTCTGTCCTTGTCATTTAGCGCCATGATCCACTGCATCCAACTTTGAGATGAATGGAAGCGTTCACCTCAATGCGTTTACCATTGATTTGCAGTGATCCTGCAAGTTTTGCAGTCCATCGAATTTTCCGAGGCAAAGCTGCCTGTAACTTCTAGCATCGTTTGGGGTTTCCGTTTCTCCCTAGGGGCCCAAAACAGGACGGGACTACGGAATGGCAGGAACCAAGACACCAGCAGCCAACCTGGCCCTAAAGTGGGGTCCTGTTGACAAAAAACATGACAGCTTCATGCGGGTTACCATAGCAACATGCACATTTCCATGGTAATGCATGTGGTGCTAAGCTTTGACGGCCAGTGCTCACCCTACGCTAGTAATGGTAAAATTGCCGTACACTTCCTGCGCATTGCAACTTTACTGGACTTTGTTGCTTCAGGCTCTATATTACCTGAGGATATGTGTTATCACTATCATCACGTTTGTGTTAATAAAGCCCTTAAATCTGAACACGGTATTTGAATGTGAGCTTCAAGAGGTAAGTACTGGGGAGTCAGAAAGAGTTGAGGACATTTGAGTTTGGCAGGACTTTTTAATGAATATTTTGAGTAACAGAGAACAGTAGGGGGTATTTTGTTTATCTCAAATATGTTTTTATTTCAAGTTTAGGTTAAAGGAGAAGGCAACAGAGGCCGGGAAAAACAGTATATTGTTCATACAGGAAAATAGGGACCACTACTCTGTTATAAGGAGGTATTTAGACCATGTCTACATTAAGAAGAGCTCATTCTAATAATGTTTGGAGAATGGGATTTCTGTAAATATCTATTTTTTTATTTCTTGCCTTTTATAAGCATTATGCTCCAGAAGACAGAAAAGAAATACCTTGTAATTGAGAGATGCATGTTTCCATGGTATTATTTGACTGACACCAGAAATAAATGTATCACTTTGCTTCCAGATAGTGACTCTAAATGTCAGCCAGTCAGGAGCACTGGGATAGATGTTTTCTTCTTGTGGTCCATTTCCCCACCACATCCCATTTAGTAGCATGTTACCCCACTAGATAAGCAGCATGGCATGTATAGAAATCTCTATGGCATTTTAAAATGAGCAGCAGGGTCCTAATAGACACTGAGGACACTGCTGGTTATTTGTATCATTGTAAATGGCTGCCATGGGTTTACTTGTGCATTTTTCAAGAGTTAGTTTGGCTGGAAGCAAAAAATAAATAAATAAATAAATATGTTTGTGCATTAACCTTGTAAAATGCAAACTTGAGCAAAAGAGCAGCAACACAAATGTCTCTAAGGAGAAGACATGATTGTGTAGACATTAAAAATCTCAAGTCTGTGCAGAGGAAGAGGAAAGAGGAAGTCTGTCCTATTGAGATGAAAACATGAGCACAAAAAAGAGAGCTGCTAGTGTTTAAAAAGATAAATAATTAGGAAACAAAGTGCCTTTAATGGGAACTCATAGTGAGATGGATATAGAGACTGCCATATGTATTTCTTTGTAAACAATGCCAGTTCCCTGGCAATCCTGTTGATTTTCTGGCATGAGTAAAGTCTTAGTCAACATCCTGAAACAAGCATATGGCTAATCCAGTAAAACCTGAGCCAGCTGAGTCAGAGTACCTGATCTGCTGCCTGCTTGTTCAGGGTCTATGGCTAAAAGTATTAGAGACTAGAAAGAGGATCAGCAGCACTGCCAGGCAATTGGAATTGTTTAAAAGGAAATAAATATGGCAGCCTCCATGTCCCTCTCACTTTGGGTTCACTTAAAACTTTCTGTGAATAAAATATTATGTTAAAAAAAGATAAATGAAATCTGTTCTGTAATATGGAAGGTCACCATTTAAAGTGAAAGTTCATCTTAGTTGAGAAACAGTCATCCACACAGTTTAAATTAGCCTTTGTTTGGTGCTATGCTGGAACTGATCACCTCTATATGTGTTTATCATTAACAATCTGCTACCCTACTTACATCGCACACATGCTAGGTACACACCATACAATTTTCTGGCAGATTTAGCTGCTAGATTGATTATTTCCAACATGTCTGATCTGAATTTTGATCAATGTTCCGATTGATTTCCATAAAAATGAACAGAAATTGATTGGAAAATCAATCGAAATTCAGATCAGACATGTTGGACATAATTGATCTGGCAGGTAAATCTGCCAGAAATTTGTATGGTGTGTACCTAGCATATAGGAAGGAGGCGGCGGGCACCACCCAATGCTGTTGCCACTTTATTCCACAACAACAAGTAGGTGGGCAAGTCCCGGACTTCACATCACCAAGCGTCCTCGTGATGCAAAACAACCATTGTGTACGGTCCGATCCCCATCTTCATCCATCTGCTTTGATCTCACCAAGACCCTTATTCAATTCACCTTTTCTCCCATGTTTTCTGCTAGGTGATATTTTCACACCATATCAAAAAATGCCATTTAAGCCAACAACAAGCAAGAAAATGCTGTCATAATTTTGACAATCCTTTTTTACCTACTTTTTGGTACTTTTTCAGTAGCAGAGTGCTGAAAGTTATTTTAAGGCAGACCTGAACTCAGAATTTCCTCTCTGCTCTAAAAGATAAGCAGCAGCATAATAACCTTTAAAGAAAACATTTCTTTGTTACAGCTGATATAAGTCCTGCAATAAATCTGCAGTGTGTCTACTCCCTGCTTTCATGGAAGCAGACATAGAGTTAACATCATGTGTTTACAAATTAGCTGCTCTGCCAAGGCAGCCAGCTGACACAGCTGAGAGAATTCAGCCGTCCGCCCTGCGTTGCAAACAGCTTGCAGGTGTCCTATGGGTCATGTTGCATGCCACGGCATACTTCCTCCTTAAAGCCGGAAGGTGGTGAGGCTTGCAACGCGACCAATAGGACATGTGCACGCTGTTTGGAATGCAGGGTGGAATTATGGGTAAATAACTCCTTGTAATCTAGCCACTTAGCTGCGGCATTTAAGGTTCATTTGAATCATGAGTAAGCACTCGTGATTACTCGTGAGCCCATTGCTGCTTATGATCCTTATTTGCAGGACTGCATGTGTTGGAATAAAGTTGCAACAGTATATTCCATCCTCTGGAATTAAAGGCACCTGAACACAGAAAATATACAGAATCTGGACTTACCTGGGGCTTCGTCCGGCCCCCCATAGCCCATGCGGTCCCTTAGCATCCTCTGGGTCCCCTCTGTGGTCACGCTGGCGGCTCCGTTAACCTGGCAACTTTAGCTGAAGTCATGCATGCGTGGCCCATCCACGCACCCAGCACGTCACCACACTAGTTGCTGCAAGCGCCCTGCGCATGCGGGGTTCTTCAGCCACAGCCAAAGTCACCAGGTGAGGTTAATGGAGCCACCAGTGGGACCACAGAGGGCACCCAGAGGACACCGAGGGACTGCATGGGCTATGGGGAGCTGGGCCGAGCCCCAGGTAAGTCCAGATTCCATTTAATTTTTGTGTTCAATTAAAAATAGGAAATGTTACCTGAATCAATGACAAACCTTTGTGCCGACTTCAGGTCCGTGTCTGGTATAAAAGTCAGTATAGCAATGAAAACATTCACTTTCCACTTGTGTATATGGAGAAGACCCAAACGAACCATCAAACCAATAGTAAGAAACAAGACCCTCTTTATAATTCATTATATTCACGACATGTGAAAAGAGCTGTTAAAATTCACCATCCGGAATTGTCATTAAAGGACAACGTTCACCCAGCCCCCAGTTTTGTAAATGATCCTCAGCAGTATAGAAGAAAACCTCAGACAGGAACTTGTAATAAACAGAAAATACCCCGAAGCAAATCTATCACAGGAAATACAAAGAATAGAAAAAGTGATTTATATCCATCATATTTCTGTAGTGGGGCAATCATTCGGATTAACTTGTAAGGCGTAATTGATTTAAAGACGGCGTCGGTATTTACTTAGATACCAGGGGTGGCTATGTTGTTACTACGAAGGGAAAAAAATTCAAATGATTCCCATAAATCAATGTAATGTCTTTTTTTAAAAGCAATGTTTCAAGATACTATAAGGAATTAATGCAGAGTTCGGTTTAAGTAAAAACAATTAGAAGGATAATGATGTTTGAGAAGCGTGTTTCCAATCTATTAACTGAATTCCACCTATTTCCCTCATCTGCCACAATGAATACAGCACTGGATGCTTTCAGACTCCTTCTCTCTGGCATCCAAGTTCGCTTGTAGAGGACTTTCAAATAAAGCAGAGGAGGAAAAAAAAAGGTTGTTTGTGGGCTGCAAATCTTACGGAAGGTGTCTGGCAGACAGCCCCATCACCGTTCTTCCCAAGCCGGCTGACAGACCCGCATTAGCTGTACCGTAAGTGACTGGCAGATCCAATCACAATTGTTTAGCTCGTGTGAGCTTGTGGACCTCTTTTTGTTAGACCATGGCCAAAATCTCTTCCTCTATTGGTAGAATTACTGTGCCTTCTCTTTCGTTTACCAACGTCCAGCGGCGATTGCCAGACTCGTCACACGAGGTTTTTTTTACCTTTAGTACGACATGATTGACAATAATTAGGTTTCACCTGTCTCCTGGCTCAGGAACACACAAGGAGCCATGTTCCTATCTCCCACAATCACTCTAGAAGCAGTATTGATTTCCCCTTGCACAATTTACAAAGGTCATGACAATAATTTAATTTTACTTTTATAGAGTGCTAAGTGAAAATAGTTTGGGGGAAATTATACTGACGGTTTTTGGTGGGTTTTCAGCCTTCTCATCATAGTATTACGCAGGGATGACTGTGTTTGTTGTAGTTGCAGCAGGCCAGGTGAAGAGTCTACGGGCCTTATTAATTTCACGTTTTTTCTCCTAAATGTTCTCCTCTGAGATAATTTTTCTTCTTCTGTTTAAAATAACTTTTCAGAGAAACTAAAGGATGTTTCACTTAGGCTTGTGGTGGGAGCGTATCCAAATTTGTGAATTTCATGCATATCCGAATTGAGTAAGAAGTTCAGTAGCCACACAGTTGTAGAGGTCACAAAACTCCAAAGCTGAATCCTAATATCAGAAATAATTTATAGCAGAGGGTACAGAATTCTGTATAAGACATCATAACACTGGCTGACAGACATTGACAAACTTCACACCACAATTCCCCACTCTATTTCTGATGATAGTTTGATTGAACTGAGTGGTGTTTGGGCTTTCAACAAAATAAGCTAACAGGAGTCTACAGCAAAGCTGTCAAAACTCCTCAGCAAATAATGAATACAGAGTGTATGTCTCTTATTAGAATTAATAAAGACATTTGTAAAATAAAAATTTTATTTTTGGGACTTTTAAGGGGAGTTTCATGAAGATTACACAACGGTATAATTAAAAAAATATAACTTTATTAATATTAATGGTAAGAAGGTCATCTCAACATTGTACGTTCATTTTACATATGTTTGACGCGGTCCACGCGGCCGTCACGTGAGTACAAACACTTCCTCCTTCCGGGTTGAAGGACGAAGTGTTTGTAACCACGTGACGCGCATGGAACGCATCGTGTTAGGCGCCGAGGGACGGACCGAAGAAGACGTCAGACAGGTAAGCTTGACACCCCCCCCCCCCCCCCCCCCCGCACAGGTATCTGGGTGAAATCCAGATAGCAACTATCCGGGTTTCACCCGAATTCGGATTTGAGCATAACTAATAAAATCATACACAAATAGCTTAAATATTGTGTCTAGTTTGTTGTGTAGTATAGTTGGAAAAAAAATCAATGACCCCGGAACTTTGTGGATTGTGCCAAGTCACCTAAGGGGGAAGAACAAAAAGTAACAGTAATAAATAGTTATGGTAATAAGACCATAGTTCTACGCATTTCAATGAGACAAATAAAGAGAGGGGAATTCTGTGTATAATTAACAATGTTACAAAAAAAAAGTTTTGTACCTGCAAACAGAAAGATAATTTTTTGGGGTCATTCAGTTACAAAATGACTTCTAAAGTGATATTATATAAAAATATTGTACTAAAGTGGAGTAATCCTTTAACGTGAACCCCAGGAGACAGTTGTATGGAGGTTGCCATATTTATTTCCTTTCGGGCTGGGTTCACAGTGATCAGTTGCATAATGCACGCGTTATTATGACTGTGGACTGCAATGGAGACTGGACATATAGTTAAATACAAAGCCTGCACAAGGCGAGTTAGAATAACACAATCAGTTACAATGCAGTACTGTGAACAGGCCCATAGATTTGTATGGACCGTGAGTTGACATGCAGAATTATTCGGAAACGCAACTGAGAACTGTAACTAGCCCTAAAGCCCTGTTCACAGTGCTCAGTTGCATTGCTCAATAATTCTGCATGTCAATTCACTTAAAGTAAAACAGACTCACCAGACGTATTGGCCACTGTTAGACTGGCCAACCATGCACAAGTCCAGAAAGCCTAGGTACTTCAGGATCCTGGTGTCACCGCTTTCAGATACCAGATCTTTTCCTTATCACTTGCAGACCTCAGGACAAAACCTCACATAGCGTGATACTATTTTTACTAAAATCACTTTTTATTTTAAAATTGCACTCACATTCTGTTGAAGAACATCACACATAGAGTTTTTGTATGGGCTCTCCCCCGTCGCCAAGCTGGGCGCGATGATATGCAGGTTCCCACCACCAGCTGACGGCCGTCCTCCTCGTATAACGTCACTCCGGGGGTCCATTGTGTGTGCAGCCTAGCGGGTCCTCGTCCGCCCAATCGATTTTGTCACTGCCTTGTGACTCATCAGTGGCACGGGGTTGGACACACACTAGGCTAATTGTTATCTATGCCGCGCGGCTTTATGCCGCCGCCCTCCTCCCATCATCCATATCGCTAAAGCGCCCTGATTGGTGCTCAGAATCGTCACTCGTGACGTAACGCTCCCAGCAGGCTTTGCCCGCTACCGTCCTATTGGCCCTGCGTACAGAGCATCCTCATTGGCCCTGTATTGCCAACCCGATAGGAACTATTTTTGGTATAGGGGGGAATTTTACATCCAAATTAAAGGATGTGCTATGGGGGCGCGATTTGCACCTTCACTGGCAAATGTATTTATGGGGAAGTGGGAGGCACGAGCACTAGAAGAGAAGGCACGGGGGAGAGGGGTGTATATTGATGTGGCATCGGTTCATCGATGATTTGTTTATTGTGTGGGAGGTGGATAGAGTGGGGTGGATAGAGTGGGGTTGGAGGAGTTTGTTAAGGAATTAAATAACAATGATTTAAATATTAGATTGGAAATGGCATGTGATCACAAAATTATACATTTTTTGGATATAGAAATTTGTCACTCGCAAGTACAGACAGAAATGGTTATCTGTCCGTGGGTAGTTGTCATCATTCACAATGGCTTAAAGCACTCCCTATGGGGCAATTCACCAGGGTGAGAAGAAATTGCACAAGAGTTGAAGATTACATGGCACAGTCACAAAAGTTGGTGGAGAGGTTTTTGGAAAAGGGATATGTGGAAGAAGAGTTGCACACAGAGGTGATAGAGGTGGGGAAGAAAGATAGGGGTGATTTACTGAAGAGGGGAGGATGAAGGGAATTAATAATCATAACCTACTATTCATATCTGAATTTTTGTGCCAGCATAGGAAGTTGGAAGTGATAGTAGGAAACACTGGCATATTTTGAAGGAGGATAGAGCTTTGCAGAGGATTATACCTGAAAAGCCCAAATTTATATGCAGGAGAGCACCGAGCCTCAAACAAATTCTGGCACCAAGCCTGGTGGAGCGACCGGAGAAAAAAAAAGGGACCCCTAAGGAGGCAAAATGGGTTCTTTCTGTGTAGGGGGTGTCAGGCATGTGAGGAGGCGAATGGAAGTAGGAGGAAAGAGGTGGTGTCCTCCGCTAATCAAGCTAGATTCAACATATTACAGAATATTACATGTAATACTGTTGGGGTAGTGTATCTTTTGTGGTGTGACTGCGGAAAGCAGTATGTGGGGAGGACGACTAGAGCCCTGAAGAAAAGGGTGAAGGAGCACATTAGAAACATAAAGAAGGGCTTTGGTGGACATAGTGTGTCAGAACATTTTAGGGTAATGTAACGATTGGTGTCAGTAAGCACCGCTATTCTGATTATTGGTGATCTGCAGTATCACCAATAATACAGATGCTATACCTGATTATATGGTGATCTGCAGAATCACCAATAATGCAAGTATAGCGTGACACGATACAATCGTACGCAAGAGGGTGCTGGGTAAAATAGAGTATCTCTATAAGGCACAGAGATACAACCTCCAGCAAGCTGGAACAGCAGACAACAATAATAATATACAGTGTAAATTCAAGTCTGTGGAAATATCCACCACACCGTAATTCCTCAGAGGTGTGGTTACCTCTGAATGGGAACCCCGTGTGTAAGATCCTCCAAAGGACGGAGTGGAGGAGTCTCGGCCTCTAGCAGCAAGGGTTTGCTAGTGGCGGTCGTCTCAAAGAGGCAAGCCTCTGATAGAACCCTACAGTGGGAGACGTTCCACTGAAGGGAGAAAGGTCAGACAAAATGAGGTTCGGCAACAGATCAGGCGGCAGCAGTACAGAAACGTGAGACAAGAGAATAGTCGGAAACCAAGCCTATAGTCGATAACGGTACGGGCTGGCGAAGTACAAAATCAGGAAGCAGAGGAGTAGTCAAGACAGGCACAGAATTATACACGATAAATCAAACAGTAATAATATGTGTATATATTGGCGATAAACCAATATATAACACAATATCAGAGACAAGGCTGACTAGGTCTGAGTGCTGACACAGGGTATCGCAAACACAGACGAAGTGTGACTGAAAAGCACTTCCTTATATACTGCCTGGGAGAGAAGTCTCCACCCCAGGCAGCAACCAATCAGAGCAGGCTAAAATGTCAGCTGATCTCCAGGTCAGCTGACACGCTTCCTAATAGTATAAAGGCGTGTCTGTCGGGCGCGCCCGCCCCCTAGAGGCAAGATGGCAGAGTCCTGGTGAGCAGCATGCTGGTGAGCAGCATGCTGGTGAGTTTGGAGCAGAGTGCTCGGATGGGTTTGCGCAGCGGATGCGGACGAATTTCCGCATCCCGCGTTGGAAAGTCCGCTTGCCGGATTGGATGCGACCATATTTCCGCAATCCATCGGATTTTTCGCGGATTTTTCGTTACAGGTAAAGCATGGCTGTGATCCAAAGAGATTGTATTTTTGTGGGCTTGAAAAAGTTGATTACGGGTGGAGGGGATGCCACAGAGTAAGGTATATATCAAGAAGAGAGACCCGTTGGATATATAGTATGGGGTGTCTCAAACCAGGAGTGCTAAATGTAGATTTAGATCTGAACTGCTTTATCGCTGAAAATTGAGATAAATCTGATCCCAGTTTTAAGATAAATCTGGTCCCGGTTTAAAGTAATTCTATCAACCATAAAATAAGATTTGACTATATGGCATTTATATGGAATCAGTGGAAACATGGCAAAGTCTGTATGATAGAGCATGGGGGAGAATAGAACTATGCTGTATAATGTTTTGGTTAATGAAGCTGCATATAAAATTATGAATTTTATTAATACTCATCAATTTTCAATAATTTTATGAAATTGTATTGTTTTTATTAATTGTATTGATCCATTGTTATGGATGAGTAATGAAGTATATTTGATGTTTAATAGCATCTACCATATATAATGTAAACGGGTTTCCCCTCATTGGAAGCATGCCAATATTAATATTAATATGGGCTCCCCTTATAACAGCGCTATGTGCACTCGCGCATTTGTCCAATAAATAGTTGGTTGGCACATAAGGAACCAATGGGAGCTCAGGTTGGCAATACAGGGCCAATGAGGATACTTTATACGCATGTCCAGTAGGACGGTAGCGGGCAAAGCCTGCTGGGAGCGTTACGTCACAAGTGTCGATTCTGAGCACCAATCAGGGCGCTTTAGCGATATGGATGATGGAAGGAGGGCGGCGGCATATAGCCGCGCGGCATAGATACAAATTAGCCTAGTGTGTGTCCAACCTCCGTGCCCCTGATGAGTCACAAGGCAGTGATGAAATCGATTGGGCAGAGGAGGACACGCTAGGCTGTACACACAACGGACCCCGGAGTGGCGTTATACGAGGAGGACGGCCGTCGGCTGGTGGTGGGAACCTGCATATCATCGCGCCCAGCTTGGCGACGGGGGAGAGCCCGTACAAAAACTTTTTGTTTGATGTTCTTCAACAGAATGTGAGTGCAATTTTAAAATAAAAGTGATTTTAGTGAAAACAGTATCACGCTATGTGAGGTTTTGTCCTGAGGTCTGCAAGTGATAAAGAAAAGATCTGGTATCTGAAAGCGGTGACACCAGGATCCTGAAGTACCTAGGCTTTCTGGACTTGTGCATGGTTGGCCAGTCTAACAGTGGCCAATACGTCTGGTGAGTCTGTTTTACTTTGGGTGTCTATGGTGGAGGCCGCAGCTGGAAAATATTGCAAGACCCAGTGATTTGTTTAAAGATTTTATCTGAAAAAGATGTGCGCTGGACTATTTATGTATTAATTTTTGAAAGACTGGCCTGAGTCTGGTGGTAGTGCACTCGCTGGAGAATTGATGTCAACATAAGATGGTTATAGTGCTTTGAAATTTGTATGTCAATTAACTGCCCATACAATTCTATGGGCCCGTTCACAGTAACAGATCACGTTATTCTAACTCACTGCATGCAGGCTTTGTATGAAAATCTATCGCCAGTCTCCATTGCAGTTCACAGGCATTATAACTCATGAGTTATGCAACTGACCACTGCGAACCTAGCCTTACGATAGGTTCACAGTGCTCAGTTGCAATGCAGAATAATTCTGCATATAAACTCACTGCCCATACAATTCTATGGGGCTCTTCACAGTACAGTGTTGTAATTGATCATGTTATTCTAACTTGCTGCATGCAGGCTTTGCATTAAAGGATACCACAACTGACATGTGGCATAATGAGATAGACATGGGTATGTACAGTGCCTAGCACACAAATAACTATGCTGTGTTCCTTTTTTTCTTTCTCTGCCTGAAAGAGGTAAATATCAGGCATGTAAGTGGCTGACTCAGACAGGAAGTGACTACAGTGTGACCTTCACTGATAAGAAATTCCAACTATAAAACACTTTCCTAGCAGAAAATGGCTTCTGAGAGCAAGAAAGAGATAAAAAAGGGGGAATTTCTTATCAGTGAGGGTCACACTGTAGTCACTTCCTGTCTGAGTCAGGACTGAGTCAGCCACTTACATACCTGATATTTACCTATTTCAGGCAGAGAAAGAAAAAAAGGAACGCAGCATAGTTATTTGTGTGCTAGGCACTGTACATACCCATGTCTATCTCATTATGCCACATGTCAGTTGTGGTATCCTTTAAAGTCTATTTCCAGTCTCCACTGCAGTTCACACTCATTTTAACGTATTATAGTGTGTGCGTTATGCAACTGACCACGGTGAATCCAGCCTAAGACTAGTTTCACAGTGCTCAGTTGCATTGCAGAAAAATTCTGCATGTCAACTTACTGCCCATATTCTATGGGCCTGTTCACAGTAATGGATTGCATTATTCTGACTTGCTGCATGCAGACTTTGCATTAAAGTCTATGTCCAGTCTCAATTGCAATTCACACACATTTTAATTCCTGTGTTATGCAACTGATCACTGGGAATCCAGCCTTAGGCTAGGTTCACAGTGCCAACGCGCATTGCGCTGTTACACAACGTGGCAAAAACGCAACGCTAAATAGCAAGTAAAGTGGTAACGTTAGCATGCGATTTAACGGAGGCACAACAATCAAAATAGCATCATAATATGCGACGTTTGTGTCGCACATTTACAGCTATAAATGAGCATTTGTATGTTTGAAAAATCGGAGGTATAGGTGAAGTTGGTTAGTCAGTATGTGCGCTAGCATAGATGAGCAAATGTTTGGTGGTGGTTGTTTATTATTTTTTATGAGCCTTTTACAAAGGCAGAGGAGGAGGAGGAGGAGGTATTGGGTACATCCTCTCCTAGAAGAAAGGGTTGAGAAGGGCTATTTTGGAGTTTTGTACCCTGATCTGATAGCTGATCCTGAGAAGTTTTTTAATTTTACCCGCATGTCAATAGCAAGGTGAGTAGTTATTTTTCTAACAATTGCCAATGTTTGCTGTAATTTAGTGTGTGAGCCCCTATTAAATGTGTTTTTCATTTTCACTTTAGCTTTCAACATCTCTTGGAGCTTATTCGTGTTGATATTACCAAAGAAAATGTCAATTTCAGACCTTCTATCTCAGCAGAGGAGAAACTATTGGTGACATTGAGGTATGATGTTAATAAATCTCTATATTGTAGTCTTGCAAGGCTTCATCAAACAAGACTCATGAAGATGTATAATATCCTTTCAATTAATACCTATAAGTTAATGTCTGTTGAATGTACGGTAAATACAATATGTTTGGTGTTGTTGATACTTACAGACCAGTGTGTAATGTAAGTACATTTTTGTGTGGTAATCCTTGTTCAAGGATATTTTTGTGGTTGTACAATGTAAAAACTATTATAAATCTCTTTATAATGAGTGCTTTCACAAGGTTGTTGTATAGTGTTCTAAATTTTGAAACATTGATGTGTAATGGTGTGTGTTTCGTTATTTTGTATTACAGATATCTGGCTACGGGCCAGTCTTTTGCTTCCCTACATTATTCTTTCCGTCTGGGCAAATCCACAATAGCTTACATCATTCGAGACACCTGTAAGGCAATTTGGAAGAGAGTGGCTCCAATTTACATGGCCCCACCTGATCAAAGCACATGGCAACGGATAGCGGATGGTTTTTGGGACATAGCTGATTTTCCAAATTGTCTGGGAGCCATTGATGGCAAACATGTGCGCATCATTATGCCTCCCAAGTCTGGGAGCCGATATTATAATTATAAACATTATTTTTCTTTAGTTATTTTGGCTATTGCTGATGTAAACAGTAATTTCATTTATATTGATGTTGGTTCTTATGGCAGCTCCTGTGATTCCTTTATTTTCCATCATTCAAATTTTTATCAAAGAATGGAAGCAGGTCTTTTGGGTTTTCCACCTCCCAAACCATGGCCAAGACGAGCAGAACCAGCTTACCAATATACTTTGGTGGGAGATGAGGCCTTTGGCCTTGGTCCTCATATGATGAGACCTTATCCATCACGAGGTCTTAATGATGTTACCACCATTTTTAACAAACGCCTAACCCGGGCAAGGCGTGTTGTTGAATGTGCCTTTGGCATTTTGGTAAGCAAATGGCGGATTCTACACACACCTATTCAGCTTGATTTGCCAATTGCTGTTGCTGTCATAAAAGCAGCTTGTTGTCTACACAACTTTGTTAGGCAAAGAGAAGGTGGTAGACCAGATGACCCACAGGTTTGTGCTATGCAAGATGTGACAGCAAACCCCCCATGTGGCACCTCTGATGCTCTAAATATGCGCAATTCTATGGCACAATATTTTGTAAGCCCTGACGGATATGTTGCATGGCAAGATGAGTAGTTGTTCAAATAGTTTAAAACCACAATAGGACATTTTATTTGAATTTATGTAAACACACTGATTGAAAGTTCATTGATGTGTAAGTAGTCCTTATAGTTTGTAATTGTAGGGTAAAGTATTACATATTCAAAATAAAATATCTTGACACAATGAACGTTTGAAATGGGTTTATTTTCATGTTAATTGTTTTAAATGTGTGCAGCATTATAGGCCTTATTTGAGGTCTTAACAATGCTACAACAGGGTACCCAAATAACCCAAAGTAACATATTTACATTCATTATGACACTGTCAAATCAAATCACATTATAATTACCATGAAAACTATTTAATAAAATTGAGATTCCTGAGATGATGTTTCTTCAATACAGCTTGTTGTTTGTGATGGCATTTGAGAGTTAAATGGCTGAGGGTGTGGTTGTGTCTGATTGTGTTCATTGTTAGGAATATAGTGTTGTGTAATATGTTCAGGATGATTTTGTTTGTAATATGGCAATTGTCTTTGTTGTGCAAGTATTTGTTGTGAAGAACCGTATGGATGAGTGGCGGCATAACTTTTAGCCAAAGGTTGTGAATGTGCTGATGGAGGTTGTGAATGTATAGATGGACTTCAAACAATACTCAATAGTATCACTGCGCAAAATATGCAGAAAAGTACTTGACAGGTGTCCCAGCCGCAAGCAGTGTCCTCTGTATAGGAAGTCCAAACGTTATGTATTCAATGCTGCTGCGCTTTAATTCCTCATGGATTCATCCAATAGCATGTATGGGGGGAAAAAGAAACCAACATATGGTGTGTAACGTTTGCTTACTGACACCCTCAGTGATTAACACACACTTCCGAATAATGTGATAAAGCCCCCAGCCTGGAGAACCTCCACCACTAATTATAGAGTGGCCGCTCACCCTCAGTTTTCTTGTAAACAAGCCCAACTCCTGGCAGCCATTGCCTCTGTAGAAAACTTCCTAGAGCCAATGTAAGGATAAAACATAGCGTAATTCCGTTTATTAAAACAACAACATCCCTGCTAACAAAGCTGCTTACAATGTAATCTCTTGGGTATGAGCATATCTTATAATATACTGCACCAGGTCATAAGCGCGTCCGCCGGCCAAGTGTAGCTGTAAACCTCGCTCCTTCCCAGTATGCGTGCGTGCGTACGTCCAGGCTCCGCCCTACGCGTTTCGTCACTAAGCGTGACTCATCAGGGGCTGGACGCACACACGCAATCAACATCTTTTATACCATCCCTCGCAACCCGCTCCCAGTGGCCAGGAGACGTTCCCAGGCGTCATATTCACAACGTAATACTACACGCCCCCTAACCATCACATGAGCTGCGAAGCAGCATATATAACCCCTCCATTACCGCTTAAAAGACGCGCATATAGCGCTAGAAAGACGCATGCGGCACATACATATTGCGTCCTATATTCCATCATAAACATACTATAAAATACAATACAATAAAAATAGCAGTAAAAATTACAAATAAAAAGAAAACAAGATAAAAACATAGAAGGTATTCCAAAGGCCATCTTGCAAAAAAGCCACCTCTTAAAGGACCACAGCCCATAGCATTACATGCAATCAACATCACCAATGCTAATAAAAACACATGTGATCATATCCTATGTGTGTCATCACCCCTGTATATATCATGATACCTTGTGTCTATCAACACCCCCCACTGTTTATGGCTTAATTAAGTGCAAATGATCCCATATGATCCTTCCCTACATATCAAAACCCCCCACACTCCCCTACGCACACTCACACCTGAGGGACTAAATATCGAGGTTGATATCAACTGTTTCATAAATAATGATTAATGGTTGGGGGTGGGGGGTTCTGTCGTGAGCTGTTAACTTGCACACATCTTAGCTCTGTATAGTGGGGGGCCCTTTCGGTGGGGGGTTTTGATATGTAGGGAAGGATCATATGGGATCATTTGCACTTAATTAAGCCATAAACAGTGGGGGGTGTTGATAGACACAAGGGGTGATGACATACATAGGATATGATCACATGTGTTTTTATTAGCATTGGTGATGTTGATTGCATGTAATGCTATGGGCTGTGGTCCTTTAAGAGATGGCTTTTTTGCAAGATGGCCTTTGGAATACCTTCTATGTTTTTATCTTGTTTTCTTTTTATTTGTAATTTTTACTGCTATTTTTATTGTATTGTATTTTATAGTATGTTTATGATGGAATATAGGACGCAATATGTATGTGCCGCATGCGTCTTTCTAGCGCTATATGCGCGTCTTTTAAGCGGTAATGGAGGGGTTATATATGCTGCTTCGCAGCTCATGTGATGGTTAGGGGGCGTGTAGTATTACGTTGTGAATATGACGCCTGGGAACGTCTCCTGGCCACTGGGAGCGGGTTGGGAGGGATGGTATAAAAGATGTTGATTGCGTGTGTGCGTCCAGCCCCTGATGAGTCACGCTTAGTGATGAAACGCGTAGGGCGGAGCCTGGACGTACGCACGCACGCATACTGGGAAGGAGCGAGGTTTACAGCTACACTTGGCCGGCGGACGCGCTGATGACCTGGTGCAGTATATTATAAGATATGCTCATACCCAAGAGATTACATTGTAAGCAGCTTTGTTAGCAGGGATGTTGTTGTTTTAATAAACGGAATTACGCTATGTTTTATCCTTACATTGGCTCTAGGAAGTTTTCTACAGAGGCAATGGCTGCCAGGAGTTGGGCTTGTTTACAAGAAAACTGAGGGTGAGCGGCCACTCTATAATTAGTGGTGGAGGTTCTCCAGGCTGGGGGCTTTATCACATTATTCGGAAGTGTGTGTTAATCACTGAGGGTGTCAGTAAGCAAACGTTACACACCATATGTTGGTTTCTTTTTCCCCCCATACATGCTATTGGATGAATCCATGAGGAATTAAAGCGCAGCAGCGTTGAATACATAATGTATAGATGGATGTTGGGAATGTGCTGATGGAGGTTGTGAATGTATAGATGGAGGTTGTGAATGTATAGATGGATGTTGTGAATGTATAGATGGATGTTGTGAATGTGCTGATGGAGGTTGTGAATGTATAGATGGAGGTTGGGAATGTATAGATGGAGGTTGTGAATGTATAGATGGATGTTGTGAATGTATAGATGGAGGTTGGGAATGTATAGATGGAGGTTGGGAATGTATGGATGGATGTTGGGAATGTATGGATGGAGGTTGGGAATGTATAGATGGAGGTTGTGAATGTATAGATGGAGGTTGGGAATCTTCACATACTGTATTAATGTGTTGGTCTTGGCTGTGACTGTTTATACTTGTATTGTGTTGGTATTTAATAATAACATCAAGAATTTCTTTATGCATGAATGGTAGTGATTCTTCAGGGACTTTCTCTATATATGTAACCAGACTATTGGCCAATTTTTGAATAGGTGACATCTGCTCTTGGCTCTGCTTCCATCTTTCCATCAATTGTTGAAAAGCATAAAACATATTGGTATCCACATTTTTTCCAGGTCCAACTAACTCACGAGATCTCTTTCGTCCAGTAGGGGCATTTTGGCTTGTGGATGGTGCAGCTTCTAGTGTGTCCATTTGTGACATTCCATCTTGAGTGTGGCTGCTCTCTGTCTCCAAAGCATCAATTTGGAAGCTATCCTCAGTCCTACACAAAGAAAAAATACAATGTTTTATTATTACATATATATGTAAGATATGTAATCATAAGTACTGCCATATCTATGCTGCTTTTATTAGAGGCCATATATTCAAATGTGCCAGACAAACACTGTAAATCAAGATACATCTAACTCACAGTATAAAATTGTGACATTAACATCTGACCTATGTAATCAGAGGAGATTGAAATTTAACACATGATGACCACTATTACAAACATGTACACTGATGTTGGATTGTAGCATACAGACAAAATGTAGGCCTGTGGGCCTCTAGTGGCACAAAATTGCCCCAGAAGCTGGAAAAAACATTAGCAACTACACTTCGTGGAATAAAATATATATAAGCACAATTAAAAGCTGTGTCTATCACACTTACTGTCTTCCATCAAAGGTAGGACGTAGAAATTCCAGCTGCTGAAAGTGGCAATATTTGCTCACATAGGCTGGTCCACTTCCACTTTTTGCACGTTTCTCCTTTTCTATCTCTCTTTTGTAGTTATCTTTCACAGCTTTCCAACGATCTCGCATTTCAAGGACTGAAATATACATATAAGAATAAATCATTATATGCATAGCAAACATGTAAATCATTTATATAACATGTTAAAAACATATATAATTATGATCACTATACCTTTAACTCAATAAGCTTTATCAAACACTATATCCTAAGCTAGATAAAGTATCTGATGTGTAAAATCGATTTCTGAAGTCACTAAGGTGGTATACTGTACATTTATGGAAGGTGTTATTGTTAAAAGTGGGAAAACATCCATAACACCTTTGTCAATTTACATTACGATTTTTACCATGAGGTACATTATCACACAATTCCCAAAATGTTGGATAAAGCTGCGTGAAGTGCATCTTTTAGGTGTCATTTACTGTTAGAAATGTGGAACATGTAACAATTTTTAGTAAAACATTTCAGCAAATGGCCAAATAATTATGCCAGTTTGCAAAACAACAGATAAATTAAGAATATAGCACAGCCAATACACTATGGGCTTTATTCTCAAAAGAGTGCTAACTGTTAGCACTCTTTTGTGAATCAAGCCCTATATGTATGTATTAGACAGTTACATACATATTTGTAATAAGTGATATGCGAAACTTACACAGATAAATACATTTAGCTCTGATAGGCACAATACATACACCATGTTATTGTAATGTTTTATAAGCATTGCTTATATTCCACTCAAAAGCAGTAGTAATATTTTCTATGCTATCGTATTCATTATGCGACTTAACAACCGCATACAACTCGAAAGAGTGCGGCTACTTTAAGACGTCTCTGAGTGGCGCTAAAGCGTGCCGTCATGTGATCCAATGAGGTTTAACAGTGCGTCTAGACGCTCATCCTGTTATGTGTAGACGCACACAGACCGCGCCTTGAGCAAGATGCCACCAGCAGTCTTCAGCGAGGAGGAGAAAGAAATTTTAGCCAAAGTAAGTGCACTTTCTACTTCATACCACATCCCACACCCATCCCATACCTTATAATATTTGGTAGGCATTCACGTTCACTTTGTCATGTAACAGGATTATTTACAATAATGGTTGAATGTCACAATACATTTTATGACCTCACCTTACTATTACAGATATGATCATTAACATGTGCCTTCTTTACATGCCAATACATATAATGAGGCCTCAGCTGCAATAGGATGTTAGCGACTTTAGAGGCACCAGTTCTTCTATTGTTGGTGAAATGTATTGTGTAATTATAACATGATATCTTAGAGATGGCTGAATTTTTTTTTTATTTTTTATTTTCAGACCATGTTTCGCAACAATTATGACCTCATGAGGAGCAGGTATCAGAAGCACCGTGTTCTGCTTAGCCTGCAGGCACTATTCTTGCGTAATTATTTCAAGCTTCACTCCATCAGCTCTATTGTAAAACGTTGGTGTGACCTAAAAAGAAGGGACGTAGAGTGGCTGGAACAAATGAAGCAGGAATATAGACAGGGTAAATATACCACTATGAGTTATTCATTTTGGCAAAATGATAAACAAATGGAAATCTTCAGTCCCATTGCTGTGTACTTTAACATTCATGTTGTATTGTCATACAGAGGAACGAAGACGCCTCAGGACACGCCGTCTGCAAAGACAGCAAGACATTCATCTAATGACCAGAGCAACAGCTGCCAGAACTACTACACCACCTGACACACCACCAGATACTCAAACTCCAGCACCACCTGACACACCACCACATACTCAAACTCCACCACCACCTGACACACCACCACATACTCAAACTCCACCACCAACTGACACACCACCACCACATATCCCAACCTCTTCCTCCAGTGACAACTCTACAATGGCATTTTCACCAAGCTCTGCACCTTCCATAAGTTCTTCAGCTGATACATTGCCACTGGATTTGGATGATGTAGTTGAACAGGCAACAGATGTCCCGCCACAGCCTCAGACATCACGTCGTGAAAATGAACAATCAGGGAGCAACACCATAACCGATGGAAGTGAGTTAATCACAATAATAATATTTTTAAGCCACACCAAGGACAACTCACTTGGTGATTTCACACTATTGCTGCTGGGAAGCATGCCCCTTATTAAGGCCAGACCACAAACCAAGCCAGTAAACCACCATTATGTATTGCCTGTGCCGTGGTTTGTACATTAAAGTATTTCCTCTTGTGCCTCCATATTGTTCACTGTATGCCTCTTTGTGTGTCCTTGTGTCCCCTTTTGCCATCTCTGACTCCCTGTGCAACCACAGATAGATTATTGTGAAATGTTGCCAAACACAACTATGCATGTTTGACACACACTTCATAACAAGCTATTGGATACAGAATTTTTTGTATGTGCACATAAACTCTGGCCATGAAAACACTTAATGGAATAGGCACCTGCCTATGTTGACTTGTGGATGATCTGGCTATGTGTTGAAACCTCTGTTCCTAACTATGTCTCACTGTGCCTCCTTAGGTACCCCTTTGAGCCTTCATCTATCCCCTCTGCACCTATGTCAACATGACACACTCCTGTGCTTTCACAGGGCAGTGTGTAAAGGCTGAGTATTGGGCACTAGAAGCTGGCCTAAAACCTCCCCTCTATAATACAGTGACTGTGCAATAATCCAGTTTTCGTCTCCCTTGAAAGGTGACTCTTCTCATGTAGTGTGTCATCACAATACATGTGTTTTGAGATTGGGGACACTATGGTGAGTGTATAGGACACATGTGCAGGCAAACCAATGGAGTGTAGGGGAGAGGTGACATCACAGCTTATTCTGCAGTACACTATGCACTTACATACTAAGCTGCTGAACTGTTGGAATTAAAGAATGATTATTAACTTTCATGGCAAAGGACTACAAAGGCACATGTTTGAAACCTTTTCATAATCACACTAAGATTTTAAATTTATTTTGTTTTTTTGTTTTTTACAGATGCCAACAATTATTACATCAGCAGAAGCGAATACTTGTTCCTGTTGCGCACAATGCATTCTATCGTGGTGTGGGTGCAAATAATGTATGCAGAGCTGCATCCTGATGAGCACAGAAATGAGTAGTTATAGTTCCAACATGTTACAATGTTTTTATGTTCAAAAACAGTTACGCTAGTTAGCAAGTTGTGTGCAACTACACTTCGTGGAATAAAATATATATAAGCACAATTAAAAGCTGTGTCTTATCACACTTACTGTCTTCCATCAAAGGTAGGACGTAGAAATTCCAGCTGCTGAAAGTGGCAATATTTGCTCACATAGGCTGGTCCACTTCCACTTTTTGCACGTTTCTCCTTTTCTATCTCTCTTTTGTAGTTATCTTTCACAGCTTTCCAACGATCTCGCATTTCAAGGACTGAAATATACATATAAGAATAAATCATTATATGCATAGCAAACATGTAAATCATTTATATAACATGTTAAAAACATATATAATTATGATCACTATACCTTTAACTCAATAAGCTTTATCAAACACTATATCCTAAGCTAGATAAAGTATCTGATGTGTAAAATCGATTTCTGAAGTCACTAAGGTGGTATACTGTACATTTATGGAAGGTGTTATTGTTAAAAGTGGGAAAACATCCATAACACCTTTGTCAATTTACATTTCGATTTTTACCATGAGGTACATTATCACACAATTCCCAAAATGTTGGATAAAGCTGCGTGAAGTGCATCTTTTAGGTGTCATTTACTGTTAGAAATGTGGAACATGTAACAATTTTTAGTAAAACATTTCAGCAAATGGCCAAATAATTATGCCAGTTTGCAAAACAACAGATAAATTAAGAATATAGCACAGCCAATACACTATGGGCTTTATTCTCAAAAGAGTGCTAACTGTTAGCACTCTTTTGTGAATCAAGCCCTATATGTATGTATTAGACAGTTACATACATATTTGTAATAAGTGATATGCGAAACTTACACAGATAAATACATTTAGCTCTGATAGGCACAATACATACACCATGTTATTGTAATGTTTTATAAGCATTGCTTATATTCCACTCAAAAGCAGTAGTAATATTTTCTATGCTATCGTATTCATTATGCGACTTAACAACCGCATACAACTCGAAAAAGAGTGCGGCTACTTTAAGACGTCTCTGAGTGGCGCTAAAGCGTGCCGTCATGTGATCCAATGAGGTTTAACAGTGCGTCTAGACGCTCATCCTGTTATGTGTAGACGCACACAGACCGCGCCTTGAGCAAGATGCCACCAGCAGTCTTCAGCGAGGAGGAGAAAGAAATTTTAGCCAAAGTAAGTGCACTTTCTACTTCATACCACATCCCACACCCATCCCATACCTTATAATATTTGGTAGGCATTCACGTTCACTTTGTCATGTAACAGGATTATTTACAATAATGGCTGAATGTCACAATACATTTTATGACCTCACCTTACTATTACAGATATGATCATTAACATGTGCCTTCTTTACATGCCAATACATATAATGAGGCCTCAGCTGCAATAGGATGTTAGCGACTTTAGAGGGACCAGTGCTTCTATTGTTGGTGAAATGTATTGTGTAATTATAACATGATATCTTAGAGATGGCTGAATTTTTTTTTTATTTTTTATTTTCAGACCATGTTTCGCAACAATTATGACCTCATGAGGAGCAGGTATCAGAAGCACCGTGTTCTGCTTAGCCTGCAGGCACTATTCTTGCGTAATTATTTCAAGCTTCACTCCATCAGCTCTATTGTAAAACGTTGGTGTGACCTAAAAAGAAGGGACGTAGAGTGGCTGGAACAAATGAAGCAGGAATATAGACAGGGTAAATATACCACTATGAGTTATTCATTTTGGCAAAATGATAAACAAATGGAAATCTTCAGTCCCATTGCTGTGTACTTTAACATTCATGTTGTATTGTCATACAGAGGAACGAAGACGCCTCAGGACACGTCGTCTGCAAAGACAGCAAGACATTCATCTAATGACCAGAGCAACAGCTGCCAGAACTACTACACCACCTGACACACCACCAGATACTCAAACTCCAGCACCACCTGACACACCACCACATACTCAAACTCCACCACCACCTGACACACCACCACATACTCAAACTCCACCACCACCTGACACACCACCACCACATATCCCAACCTCTTCCTCCAGTGACAACTCTACAATGGCATTTTCACCAAGCTCTGCACCTTCCATAAGTTCTTCAGCTGATACATTGCCACTGGATTTGGATGATGTAGTTGAACAGGCAACAGATGTCCCGCCACAGCCTCAGACATCACGTCGTGAAAATGAACAATCAGGGAGCAACACCATAACCGATGGAAGTGAGTTAATCACAATAATAATATTTTTAAGCCACACCAAGGACAACTCACTTGGTGATTTCACACTATTGCTGCTGGGAAGCATGCCCCTTTTTAAGGCCAGACCACAAACCAAGCCAGTAAACCACCATTATGTATTGCCTGTGCCGTGGTTTGTACATTAAAGTATTTCCTCTTGTGCCTCCATATTGTTCACTGTATGCCTCTTTGTGTGTCCTTGTGTCCCCTTTTGCCATCTCTGACTCCCTGTGCAACCACAGATAGATTATTGTGAAATGTTGCCAAACACAACTATGCATGTTTGACACACACTTCATAACAAGCTATTGGATACAGAATTTTTTGTATGTGCACATAAACTCTGGCCATGAAAACACTTAATGGAATAGACACCTGCCTATGTTGACTTGTGGATGATCTGGCTATGTGTTGAAACCTCTGTTCCTAACTATGTCTCACTGTGCCTCCTTAGGTACCCCTTTGAGCCTTCATCTATCCCCTCTGCACCTATGTCAACATGACACACTCCTGTGCTTTCACAGGGCAGTGTGTAAAGGCTGAGTATTGGGCACTAGAAGCTGGCCTAAAACCTCCCCTCTATAATACAGTGACTGTGCAATAATCCAGTTTTCGTCTCCCTTGAAAGGTGACTCTCCTCATGTAGTGTGTCATCACAATACATGTGTTTTGAGATTGGGGACACTATGGTGAGTGTATAGGACACATGTGCAGGCAAACCAATGGAGTGTAGGGGAGAGGTGACATCACAGCTTATTCTGCAGTACACTATGCACTTACATACTAAGCTGCTGAACTGTTGGAATTAAAGAATGATTATTAACTTTCATGGCAAAGGACTACAAAGGCACATGTTTGAAACCTTTTCATAATCACACTGAGATTTTAAATTTATTTTGTTTTTTTGTTTTTTACAGATGCCAACAATTATTACATCAGCAGAAGCGAATACTTGTTCCTGTTGCGCACAATGCATTCTATCGTGGTGTGGGTGCAAATAATGTATGCAGAGCTGCATCCTGATGAGCACAGAAATGAGTAGTTATAGTTCCAACATGTTACAATGTTTTTATGTTCAAAAACAGTTACGCTAGTTAGCAAGTTGTGTGCAACTACACTTCGTGGAATAAAATATATATAAGCACAATTAAAAGCTGTGTCTTATCACACTTACTGTCTTCCATCAAAGGTAGGACGTAGAAATTCCAGCTGCTGAAAGTGGCAATATTTGCTCACATAGGCTGGTCCACTTCCACTTTTTGCACGTTTCTCCTTTTCTATCTCTCTTTTGTAGTTATCTTTCACAGCTTTCCAACGATCTCGCATTTCAAGGACTGAAATATACATATAAGAATAAATCATTATATGCATAGCAAACATGTAAATCATTTATATAACATGTTAAAAACATATATAATTATGATCACTATACCTTTAACTCAATAAGCTTTATCAAACACTATATCCTAAGCTAGATAAAGTATCTGATGTGTAAAATCGATTTCTGAAGTCACTAAGGTGGTATACTGTACATTTATGGAAGGTGTTATTGTTAAAAGTGGGAAAACATCCATAACACCTTTGTCAATTTACATTTCGATTTTTACCATGAGGTACATTATCACACAATTCCCAAAATGTTGGATAAAGCTGCGTGAAGTGCATCTTTTAGGTGTCATTTACTGTTAGAAATGTGGAACATGTAACAATTTTTAGTAAAACATTTCAGCAAATGGCCAAATAATTATGCCAGTTTGCAAAACAACAGATAAATTAAGAATATAGCACAGCCAATACACTATGGGCTTTATTCTCAAAAGAGTGCTAACTGTTAGCACTCTTTTGTGAATCAAGCCCTATATGTATGTATTAGACAGTTACATACATATTTGTAATAAGTGATATGCGAAACTTACACAGATAAATACATTTAGCTCTGATAGGCACAATACATACACCATGTTATTGTAATGTTTTATAAGCATTGCTTATATTCCACTCAAAAGCAGTAGTAATATTTTCTATGCTATCGTATTCATTATGCGACTTAACAACCGCATACAACTCGAAAAAGAGTGCGGCTACTTTAAGACGTCTCTGAGTGGCGCTAAAGCGTGCCGTCATGTGATCCAATGAGGTTTAACAGTGCGTCTAGACGCTCATCCTGTTATGTGTAGACGCACACAGACCGCGCCTTGAGCAAGATGCCACCAGCAGTCTTCAGCGAGGAGGAGAAAGAAATTTTAGCCAAAGTAAGTGCACTTTCTACTTCATACCACATCCCACACCCATCCCATACCTTATAATATTTGGTAGGCATTCACGTTCACTTTGTCATGTAACAGGATTATTTACAATAATGGCTGAATGTCACAATACATTTTATGACCTCACCTTACTATTACAGATATGATCATTAACATGTGCCTTCTTTACATGCCAATACATATAATGAGGCCTCAGCTGCAATAGGATGTTAGCGACTTTAGAGGGACCAGTGCTTCTATTGTTGGTGAAATGTATTGTGTAATTATAACATGATATCTTAGAGATGGCTGAATTTTTTTTTTATTTTTTATTTTCAGACCATGTTTCGCAACAATTATGACCTCATGAGGAGCAGGTATCAGAAGCACCGTGTTCTGCTTAGCCTGCAGGCACTATTCTTGCGTAATTATTTCAAGCTTCACTCCATCAGCTCTATTGTAAAACGTTGGTGTGACCTAAAAAGAAGGGACGTAGAGTGGCTGGAACAAATGAAGCAGGAATATAGACAGGGTAAATATACCACTATGAGTTATTCATTTTGGCAAAATGATAAACAAATGGAAATCTTCAGTCCTATTGCTGTGTACTTTAACATTCATGTTGTATTGTCATACAGAGGAACGAAGACGCCTCAGGACACGTCGTCTGCAAAGACAGCAAGACATTCATCTAATGACCAGAGCAACAGCTGCCAGAACTACTACACCACCTGACACACCACCAGATACTCAAACTCCAGCACCACCTGACACACCACCACATACTCAAACTCCACCACCACCTGACACACCACCACATACTCAAACTCCACCACCACCTGACACACCACCACCACATATCCCAACCTCTTCCTCCAGTGACAACTCTACAATGGCATTTTCACCAAGCTCTGCACCTTCCATAAGTTCTTCAGCTGATACATTGCCACTGGATTTGGATGATGTAGTTGAACAGGCAACAGATGTCCCGCCACAGCCTCAGACATCACGTCGTGAAAATGAACAATCAGGGAGCAACACCATAACCGATGGAAGTGAGTTAATCACAATAATAATATTTTTAAGCCACACCAAGGACAACTCACTTGGTGATTTCACACTATTGCTGCTGGGAAGCATGCCCCTTTTTAAGGCCAGACCACAAACCAAGCCAGTAAACCACCATTATGTATTGCCTGTGCCGTGGTTTGTACATTAAAGTATTTCCTCTTGTGCCTCCATATTGTTCACTGTATGCCTCTTTGTGTGTCCTTGTGTCCCCTTTTGCCATCTCTGACTCCCTGTGCAACCACAGATAGATTATTGTGAAATGTTGCCAAACACAACTATGCATGTTTGACACACACTTCATAACAAGCTATTGGATACAGAATTTTTTGTATGTGCACATAAACTCTGGCCATGAAAACACTTAATGGAATAGGCACCTGCCTATGTTGACTTGTGGATGATCTGGCTATGTGTTGAAACCTCTGTTCCTAACTATGTCTCACTGTGCCTCCTTAGGTACCCCTTTGAGCCTTCATCTATCCCCTCTGCACCTATGTCAACATGACACACTCCTGTGCTTTCACAGGGCAGTGTGTAAAGGCTGAGTATTGGGCACTAGAAGCTGGCCTAAAACCTCCCCTCTATAATACAGTGACTGTGCAATAATCCAGTTTTCGTCTCCCTTGAAGGCCTCTTGCACACTGCAAGCAATTCAGATTCAGATTCCGCTTTTTAATCTGTTTTTACTTCCGATTCAGATTCAGATTTGCAGTTTGCTCCTTGCACACTGCAAATCTGAATCTGAAACGGAGGTAAAAACTGATTAAAAAGCGGAATCTGAATCTGAATTGCTTGCAGTGTGCAAGAGGCCGAAAGGTGACTCTCCTCATGTAGTGTGTCATCACAATACATGTGTTTTGAGATTGGGGACACTATGGTGAGTGTATAGGACACATGTGCAGGCAAACCAATGGAGTGTAGGGGAGAGGTGACATTACAGCTTATTCTGCAGTACACTATGCACTTACAGACTAAGCTGCTGAACTGTTGGAATTAAAGAATGATTATTAACTTTCATGGCAAAGGACTACAAAGGCACATGTTTGAAACCTTTTCATAATCACACTGAGATTTTAAATTTATTTTGTTTTTTTGTTTTTTACAGATGCCAACAATTATTACATCAGCAGAAGCGAATACTTGTTCCTGTTGCGCACAATGCATTCTATCGTGGTGTGGGTGCAAATAATGTATGCAGAGCTGCATCCTGATGAGCACAGAAATGAGTAGTTATAGTTCCAACATGTTACAATGTTTTTATGTTCAAAAACAGTTACGCTAGTTAGCAAGTTGTGTGCAACTACACTTCGTAGAATAAAATATATATAAGCACAATTAAAAGCTGTGTCTTATCACACTTACTGTCTTCCATCAAAGGTAGGACGTAGAAATTCCAGCTGCTGAAAGTGGCAATATTTGCTCACATAGGCTGGTCCCCTTCCACTTTTTGCACGTTTCTCCTTTTCTATCTCTCTTTTGTAGTTATCTTTCACAGCTTTCCAACGATCTCGCATTTCAAGGACTGAAATATACATATAAGAATAAATCATTATATGCATAGCAAACATGTAAATCATTTATATAACATGTTAAAAACATATATAATTATGATCACTATACCTTTAACTCAATAAGCTTTATCAAACACTATATCCTAAGCTAGATAAAGTATCTGATGTGTAAAATCGATTTCTGAAGTCACTAAGGTGGTATACTGTACATTTATGGAAGGTGTTATTGTTAAAAGTGGGAAAACATCCATAACACCTTTGTCAATTTACATTTCGATTTTTACCATGAGGTACATTATCACACAATTCCCAAAATGTTGGATAAAGCTGCGTGAAGTGCATCTTTTAGGTGTCATTTACTGTTAGAAATGTGGAACATGTAACAATTTTTAGTAAAACATTTCAGCAAATGGCCAAATAATTATGCCAGTTTGCAAAACAACAGATAAATTAAGAATATAGCACAGCCAATACACTATGGGCTTTATTCTCAAAAGAGTGCTAACTGTTAGCACTCTTTTGTGAATCAAGCCCTATATGTATGTATTAGACAGTTACATACATATTTGTAATAAGTGATATGCGAAACTTACACAGATAAATACATTTAGCTCTGATAGGCACAATACATACACCATGTTATTGTAATGTTTTATAAGCATTGCTTATATTCCACTCAAAAGCAGTAGTAATATTTTCTATGCTATCGTATTCATTATGCGACTTAACAACCGCATACAACTCGAAAGAGTGCGGCTACTTTAAGACGTCTCTGAGTGGCGCTAAAGCGTGCCGTCATGTGATCCAATGAGGTTTAACAGTGCGTCTAGACGCTCATCCTGTTATGTGTAGACGCACACAGACCGCGCCTTGAGCAAGATGCCACCAGCAGTCTTCAGCGAGGAGGAGAAAGAAATTTTAGCCAAAGTAAGTGCACTTTCTACTTCATACCACATCCCACACCCAACCCATACCTTATAATATTTGGTAGGCATTCACGTTCACTTTGTCATGTAACAGGATTATTTACAATAATGGCTGAATGTCACAATACATTTTATGACCTCACCTTACTATTACAGATATGATCATTAACATGTGCCTTCTTTACATGCCAATACATATAATGAGGCCTCAGCTGCAATAGGATGTTAGCGACTTTAGAGGGACCAGTGCTTCTATTGTTGGTGAAATGTATTGTGTAATTATAACATGATATCTTAGAGATGGCTGAATTTTTTTTTATTTTTTTATTTTCAGACCATGTTTCGCAACAATTATGACCTCATGAGGAGCAGGTATCAGAAGCACCGTGTTCTGCTTAGCCTGCAGGCACTATTCTTGCGTAATTATTTCAAGCTTCACTCCATCAGCTCTATTGTAAAACGTTGGTGTGACCTAAAAAGAAGGGACGTAGAGTGGCTGGAACAAATGAAGCAGGAATATAGACAGGGTAATAATACCACTATGAGTTATTCATTTTGGCAAAATGATAAACAAATGGAAATCTTCAGTCCCATTGCTGTGTACTTTAACATTCATGTTGTATTGTCATACAGAGGAACGAAGACGCCTCAGGACACGTCGTCTGCAAAGACAGCAAGACATTCATCTAATGACCAGAGCAACAGTTGCCAGAACTACTACACCACCTGACACACCACCAGATACTCAAACTCCAGCACCACCTGACACACCACCACATACTCAAACTCCACCACCACCTGACACACCACCACATACTCAAACTCCACCACCACCTGACACACCACCACCACATATCCCAACCTCTTCCTCCAGTGACAACTCTACAATGGCATTTTCACCAAGCTCTGCACCTTCCATAAGTTCTTCAGCTGATACATTGCCACTGGATTTGGATGATGTAGTTGAACAGGCAACAGATGTCCCGCCACAGCCTCAGACATCACGTCGTGAAAATGAACAATCAGGGAGCAACACCATAACCGATGGAAGTGAGTTAATCACAATAATAATATTTTTAAGCCACACCAAGGACAACTCACTTGGTGATTTCACACTATTGCTGCTGGGAAGCATGCCACTTTTTAACCACTTGAGGACCCACCCTTTACCCCCCCTTAAGGACCAGCGCTGGTTTGATTGATCTGTGCTGGGTGGGCTCTGCAGCCCCCAGCACAGATCAGGGTGCAGGCAGGGAGATCAGATTGCCCCCCTTTTTTCCCCCCTATGGGGATGATGTGCTGGGGGGGTCTGATCTCACCTGCCTGCTGTGGGTGGCGGGGGGGGCACCTCAAAGCCCCCCTCCGCGGCGAAATCCTCCCCCTCCCTCTCCTACCTGGCCCCCTCCTGGAGATCCGGCTGCACAGGACGCTATCCGTCCTGTGCAGCCAGTGACAGGCTGTCTCCTGTCACATGGCGGCAATCCCCGGCCAATGATTGGCCGGGGATCGCCGATCTGCCTTACGGCGCTGCTGCGCAGCAGCGCCGTACAAATGTAAACAAAGCGGATTATTTCCGCTTGTGTTTACATCTAGCCTGCGAGCCGCCATCGGCGGCCCGCAGGCTATTCACGGAGCCCCCCGCCGTGATTTGACAGGAAGCAGCCGCTCGTACGAGCGGCTGCTTCCTGATTAATTAGGCTGCAGCTGGCGACGCAGTACTGCGTCGCTGGTCCTGCAGCTGCCACTTTGCCGACGCACGTTATGAGTGTGCGGTCGGCAAGTGGTTAAGGCCAGACCACAAACCAAGCCAGTAAACCACCATTATGTATTGCCTGTGCCGTGGTTTGTACATTAAAGTATTTCCTCTTGTGCCTCCATATTGTTCACTGTATGCCTCTTTGTGTGTCCTTGTGTCCCCTTTTGCCATCTCTGACTCCCTGTGCAACCACAGATAGATTATTGTGAAATGTTGCCAAACACAACTATGCATGTTTGACACACACTTCATAACAAGCTATTGGATACAGAATTTTTTGTATGTGCACATAAACTCTGGCCATGAAAACACTTAATGGAATAGGCACCTGCCTATGTTGACTTGTGGATGATCTGGCTATGTGTTGAAACCTCTGTTCCTAACTATGTCTCACTGTGCCTCCTTAGGTACCCCTTTGAGCCTTCATCTATCCCCTCTGCACCTATGTCAACATGACACACTCCTGTGCTTTCACAGGGCAGTGTGTAAAGGCTGAGTATTGGGCACTAGAAGCTGGCCTAAAACCTCCCCTCTATAATACAGTGACTGTGCAATAATCCAGTTTTCGTCTCCCTTGAAAGGTGACTCTCCTCATGTAGTGTGTCATCACAATACATGTGTTTTGAGATTGGGGACACTATGGTGAGTGTATAGGACACATGTGCAGGCAAACCAATGGAGTGTAGGGGAGAGGTGACATCACAGCTTATTCTGCAGTACACTATGCACTTACAGACTAAGCTGCTGAACTGTTGGAATTAAAGAATGATTATTAACTTTCATGGCAAAGGACTACAAAGGCACGTTTGAAACCTTTTCATAATCACACTGAGATTTTAAATTTATTTTGTTTTTTTGTTTTTTACAGATGCCAACAATTATTACATCAGCAGAAGCGAATACTTGTTCCTGTTGCGCACAATGCATTCTATCGTGGTGTGGGTGCAAATAATGTATGCAGAGCTGCATCCTGATGAGCACAGAAATGAGTAGTTATAGTTCCAACATGTTACAATGTTTTTATGTTCAAAAACAGTTACGCTAGTTAGCAAGTTGTGTGCAACTACACTTCGTGGAATAAAATATATATAAGCACAATTAAAAGCTGTGTCTTATCACACTTACTGTCTTCCATCAAAGGTAGGACGTAGAAATTCCAGCTGCTGAAAGTGGCAATATTTGCTCACATAGGCTGGTCCACTTCCACTTTTTGCACGTTTCTCCTTTTCTATCTCTCTTTTGTAGTTATCTTTCACAGCTTTCCAACGATCTCGCATTTCAAGGACTGAAATATACATATAAGAATAAATCATTATATGCATAGCAAACATGTAAATCATTTATATAACATGTTAAAAACATATATAACTATGATCACTATACCTTTAACTCAATAAGCTTTATCAAACACTATATCCTAAGCTAGATAAAGTATCTGATGTGTAAAATCGATTTCTGAAGTCACTAAGGTGGTATACTGTACATTTATGGAAGGTGTTATTGTTAAAAGTGGGAAAACATCCATAACACCTTTGTCAATTTACATTTCGATTTTTACCATGAGGTACATTATCACACAATTCCCAAAATGTTGGATAAAGCTGCGTGAAGTGCATCTTTTAGGTGTCATTTACTGTTAGAAATGTGGAACATGTAACAATTTTTAGTAAAACATTTCAGCAAATGGCCAAATAATTATGCCAGTTTGCAAAACAACAGATAAATTAAGAATATAGCACAGCCAATACACTATGGGCTTTATTCTCAAAAGAGTGCTAACTGTTAGCACTCTTTTGTGAATCAAGCCCTATATGTATGTATTAGACAGTTACATACATATTTGTAATAAGTGATATGCGAAACTTACACAGATAAATACATTTAGCTCTGATAGGCACAATACATACACCATGTTATTGTAATGTTTTATAAGCATTGCTTATATTCCACTCAAAAGCAGTAGTAATATTTTCTATGCTATCGTATTCATTATGCGACTTAACAACCGCATACAACTCGAAAGAGTGCGGCTACTTTAAGACGTCTCTGAGTGGCGCTAAAGCGTGCCGTCATGTGATCCAATGAGGTTTAACAGTGCGTCTAGACGCTCATCCTGTTATGTGTAGACGCACACAGACCGCGCCTTGAGCAAGATGCCACCAGCAGTCTTCAGCGAGGAGGAGAAAGAAATTTTAGCCAAAGTAAGTGCACTTTCTACTTCATACCACATCCCACACCCATCCCATACCTTATAATATTTGGTAGGCATTCACGTTCACTTTGTCATGTAACAGGATTATTTACAATAATGGCTGAATGTCACAATACATTTTATGACCTCACCTTACTATTACAGATATGATCATTAACATGTGCCTTCTTTACATGCCAATACATATAATGAGGCCTCAGCTGCAATAGGATGTTAGCGACTTTAGAGGGACCAGTGCTTCTATTGTTGGTGAAATGTATTGTGTAATTATAACATGATATCTTAGAGATGGCTGAATTTTTTTTTTTTTTATTTTCAGACCATGTTTCGCAACAATTATGACCTCATGAGGAGCAGGTATCAGAAGCACCGTGTTCTGCTTAGCCTGCAGGCACTATTCTTGCGTAATTATTTCAAGCTTCACTCCATCAGCTCTATTGTAAAACGTTGGTGTGACCTAAAAAGAAGGGACGTAGAGTGGCTGGAACAAATGAAGCAGGAATATAGACAGGGTAAATATACCACTATGAGTTATTCATTTTGGCAAAATGATAAACAAATGGAAATCTTCAGTCCCATTGCTGTGTACTTTAACATTCATGTTGTATTGTCATACAGAGGAACGAAGACGCCTCAGGACACGTCGTCTGCAAAGACAGCAAGACATTCATCTAATGACCAGAGCAACAGCTGCCAGAACTACTACACCACCTGACACACCACCAGATACTCAAACTCCAGCACCACCTGACACACCACCACATACTCAAACTCCACCACCACCTGACACACCACCACATACTCAAACTCCACCACCACCTGACACACCACCACCACATATCCCAACCTCTTCCTCCAGTGACAACTCTACAATGGCATTTTCACCAAGCTCTGCACCTTCCATAAGTTCTTCAGCTGATACATTGCCACTGGATTTGGATGATGTAGTTGAACAGGCAACAGATGTCCCGCCACAGCCTCAGACATTACGTCGTGAAAATGAACAATCAGGGAGCAACACCATAACCGATGGAAGTGAGTTAATCACAATAATAATATTTTTAAGCCACACCAAGGACAACTCACTTGGTGATTTCACACTATTGCTGCTGGGAAGCATGCCCCTTTTTAAGGCCAGACCACAAACCAAGCCAGTAAACCACCATTATGTATTGCCTGTGCCGTGGTTTGTACATTAAAGTATTTCCTCTTGTGCCTCCATATTGTTCACTGTATGCCTCTTTGTGTGTCCTTGTGTCCCCTTTTGCCATCTCTGACTCCCTGTGCAACCACAGATAGATTATTGTGAAATGTTGCCAAACACAACTATGCATGTTTGACACACACTTCATAACAAGCTATTGGATACAGAATTTTTTGTATGTGCACATAAACTCTGGCCATGAAAACACTTAATGGAATAGGCACCTGCCTATGTTGACTTGTGGATGATCTGGCTATGTGTTGAAACCTCTGTTCCTAACTATGTCTCACTGTGCCTCCTTAGGTACCCCTTTGAGCCTTCATCTATCCCCTCTGCACCTATGTCAACATGACACACTCCTGTGCTTTCACAGGGCAGTGTGTAAAGGCTGAGTATTGGGCACTAGAAGCTGGCCTAAAACCTCCCCTCTATAATACAGTGACTGTGCAATAATCCAGTTTTCGTCTCCCTTGAAAGGTGACTTTCCTCATGTAGTGTGTCATCACAATACATGTGTTTTGAGATTGGGGACACTATGGTGAGTGTATAGGACACATGTGCAGGCAAACCAATGGAGTGTAGGGGAGAGGTGACATCACAGCTTATTCTGCAGTACACTATGCACTTACAGACTAAGCTGCTGAACTGTTGGAATTAAAGAATGATTATTAACTTTCATGGCAAAGGACTACAAAGGCACATGTTTGAAACCTTTTCATAATCACACTGAGATTTTAAATTTATTTTGTTTTTTTGTTTTTTACAGATGCCAACAATTATTACATCAGCAGAAGCGAATACTTGTTCCTGTTGCGCACAATGCATTCTATCGTGGTGTGGGTGCAAATAATGTATGCAGAGCTGCATCCTGATGAGCACAGAAATGAGTAGTTATAGTTCCAACATGTTACAATGTTTTTATGTTCAAAAACAGTTACGCTAGTTAGCAAGTTGTGTGTTTTTTTGTTTATTAATAAAAGTTTCAAAGAGGACAAAAAAAAGGTGCCATTGCATTGAAAAGCACCACGTTACAAAAAAAAACAAAAAACAAAAAACAAAACACATTATAAACAAAATACGCTACCTTACTTACGAATTCAACATCATAGTTTGTATGCGATCCAAATGTGGGTGCGATCTAAAAATTCCATACGATAAATGAAAAACCATAATACTACGTACAATATACACGTGGTAGGTGACCCGGACACATCCTCACGTTCTCAAAATTTAAACATTACACATCTGTTTTTGACAATTATAACATTACATACTCATTAACACAGGGATTACGCCATCAAGCCACGCTCAGTCTATACAAACTTGAAACAATCAACGGAAAATATAACAAAAATATACAAAAAACTTACAGGACTAGTTATATACTGACCTTTTTGATCCTTATTTTCCTGGCTATCCCAATCAGAATAGAAGGCAGCTGTTATCTGCTCCCAAATTTTCTTCTTGTTAACATTGTCCTTAAAACGAGAATGGGTCTGATCATATAGTTCGGGGTGCGTCTGCACCCTACTTATTAGGTCATCTATATCTATAGCAAGTTTTTTCTTGCGGCCTGCCATCTCCAAATAGCACAAAACTATTCCATTCATGAGGCTAACTCCGCTTCATTATACCTACAACAGGTAACATAAAATTGACAACACATGATTTGTATTTAAATGCGCATGTGCACTAACTACAACGTCATAACATTCAGCCAACCACTTTGAACAGGAAAGCGTTACCATAGGTTAACATTGAACGCTTTAACGACAAATTTGCATAAACGCAGAGCAGGATCGCCGTTATTTTTACGTACCTCGTTGACGCGCATCGCACCGCGTGCACTCTGAACGTCGCATTGACTGATCATTGATGTGCGATTTCCGACGTTACAAAACCTCCGTCATGACGCACCGCAACGGAGCACTGTGGATGTAGCCTTAGGCTCTGTTCACAGTGTTAATAATAATTTTGCATGTCAACTCACTGCCCATACAACTCTATGGGCATGTTCACAGTAACGCATAACATTATTCTAATACTCTGCATGCAGGCTTTGTATTAAAGTCTATGTCCTGTCACCATTGCAGTTCACACTCATTATAACATGTGAGTTAGGCAACTGACCACTGTGAGCCTAGCCTAAGGCTAGTTTCACAGTGCTCAGTTGCATTGCAGAAAAATTCTGCATGTCAACTTACTGCCCATATTCTATGGGCCTGTTCACAGTAATGGATTGCATTATTCTGACTTGCTGCATGCAGACTTTGCATTAAAGTCTATGTCCAGTCTCAATTGCAGTTCACACACATTTTAATTCCTGTGTTATGCAACTGACCACTGGGAATCCAGCCTTAACCTCTATTCCTAGAAAGACCAATCCATTTTTTCAGGCTAGATTCAGGCAAGGTTCATAGTGGTCAGTTGCAAAACTCACGCATTATAATGACTGTGAACTGCAATGGAGACTGTAGACTTTCATGCAAAGTGTGCATGCAGCGAGTTAGAATAACACAATCCATTTCTGTGAACAGGCTCATAGAATTGTATGGGCTGTGAGTTGACATGCAAAATTATTCTGCAATGAAACTGACCACTGTGAACAGTAGTCGGCTGATGGTGTAATGGTTAAGGGCTCTGCCTCTGACACAGGAGACCAGGGTTCGAATCTCGGCTCTGCCTGTTCAGTAAGCCAGCACTAATTCAGTAGGAGACCTTTGGCAAGTCTCCCTTACACTGCTACTGCCAATAGAGCGCGCCCTAGTGGCTGCTGCTCTGCTCTGGTGCTTTGAGTCCGCAAGGAGAAAAGCGCAATATAAATGTTGTTTGTTTTGTCTTGTCTTTGTCTAGTTGCATGATGCAATGCAACTGAGCACTGCGAACTAGCACTGAACCTCTATTTTCCATATAACTATATTTTCAGGCTAGGTTCACAGTGATCAATTGCATAACGCATGCGTTATAATGCTTACAATGAGTGTGACTGCAATAGAGACTGGAAATACACCTTAATGCAAAGCCTGCATGCGGCAGGTTAGAATAACGCAATCATTTACAATGCAGTACTGTGAACAGGCCCATAGAATTGTATGAGTAGTGATATGACAAGCAGAATTATTCTGTGAACTAGGCATCAAACTTTGGATGTGTGTGTATTACCTGAAAACTATAACCTGGTTTTATAGTCACCTTAGCCTATATATTGTTTTTGTAGTGTATATAGGGACTTTCATTTGATATAAAACACTCACACATGGCCCCGCCTCCCGTTCACTTCTGGAATTTCAGACTTTAAAGTCTGAAAACCACTGTGCCTGCGTTGCCGTGTCCTCGCTCCTGCTGATGTCACCAGGAGCATACTGTGCAGTCCCAGTACGGTCTGCGCCTGCATAGTACGCTCCTGGTGATGTCAGCAGTAGCGAGTAGTGTTGGGCGAACAGTGTTCGCCACTGTTCGGGTTCTGCAGAACATCACCCTGTTCGGGTGATGTTCGAGTTCGGCCGAACACCTAATGGTGTTCGGCCAAACTGTTCGGCCATATGGCCGAACTAAGAGTGCATTGGCGCTGTGATTGGCCGAACGGGTCACGTGGTTCGGACCCGAACGCGCTCTGATTGGCCGAACGGGTCACGTGGTTCGGGTCAATAAATACCCGATCCACGTCATTTCTCCGCCATTTGTCTGTGGGTTTAGCTTTGGGTAGGCAGGCAGGGTAGTTCTCTCTCCAGCCAGGCTAGCCAGGGTCCCCCAGTCATTGTGTCGCTGCTGGGAATAGTAGTACACCGCTCACCCACACTATATAGCATTGTGTTTACTGCCACTCTGTGTGTCTGCTGGGAACAGTAGTACAGCGCTCACCCTGTATAGCATTGTGCTCTGTGTCGCTGCTGGGAATAGTAGTACACCGCTCACCCACACTATATAGCATTGTGTTTACTGCCACTCTGTGTCTCTCTGCTGGGAACAGTAGTACACCGCTCACCCTGTATAGCATTGTGCTCTGTGTCGCTGCTGGGAATAGTAGTACACCGCTCACCCACACTATATAGCATTGTGTTTACTGCCACTCTGTGTGTCTGCTGGGAACAGTAGTACACTGCTCACCCTGTATAGCATTGTGCTCTGTGTCGCTGCTGGGAATAGTAGTACACCGCTCACCCACACTATATAGCATTGTGTTTACTGCCACTCTGTGTGTCTGCTGGGAACAGTAGTACAGCGCTCACCCTGTATAGCATTGTGCTCTGTGTCGCTGCTGGGAACAGTAGTAGTACACCGCTCACCCACACTATATAGCATTGTGTTTACTGCCACTCTGTGTGTCTGCTGGGAACAGTAGTACACCGCTCACCCTGTATAGCATTGTGCTCTGTGTCGCTGCTGGGAACAGTAGTAGTACACCGCTCACCCACACTATATAGCATTGTGTTTACTGCCACTCTGTGTCTCTGCTGGGAACAGTAGTACACCGCTCACCCACACTATATAGCATTGTTTACTGCCACTCTGTGTGTCTGCTGGGAACAGTAGTACACCGCTCACCCTGTATAGCATTGTGCTCTGTGTCACTGCTGGGAACAGTAGTAGAACACCGCTCACCCACACTATATAGCATTGTGTTTACTGCCACTCTGTGTCTCTGCTGGGAACAGTAGTACACCGCTCACCCTGTATAGCATTGTGCTCTGTGTCGCTACTGGGAACAGTAGTAGTACACCGCTCACCCACACTATATAGCATTGTGTTTACTGCCACTCTGTGTCTCTGCTGGGAACAGTAGTACACCGCTCACCCACACTATATAGCATTGTTTACTGCCACTCTGTGTGTCTGCTGGGAACAGTAGTACACCGCTCACCCTGTACAGCATTGTGCTCTGTGTCGCTGCTGGGAACAGTAGTAGTACACCGCTCACCCACACTATATAGCATTGTGTTTACTGCCACTCTGTGTCTCTGCTAGGAACAGTAGTACACCGCTCACCCTGTATAGCATTGTGCTCTGTGTCGCTGCTGGGAACAGTAGTAGTACACCGCTCACCCACACTATATAGCATTTTCTTTACTGCCACTCTGTGTCTCTGCTGGGAACAGTAGTACACCGCTCACCCACACTATATAGCATTGTTTACTGCCACTCTGTGTGTCTTCTGGGAACAGTAGTACACCGCTCACCCTGTATAGCATTGTGGTCTGTGTCGCTGCTGGGAACAGTAGTAGTACACCGCTCACCCACACTATATAGCATTTTCTTTACTGCCACTTTGTGTCTCTGCTGGGAACAGTAGTACACCGCTCACCCATACTATATAGTATTGTTTACTGCCACTCTGTGTGTCTGCTGGGAACAGTAGTACACCGCTCACCCTGTATAGCATTGTGCTCTGTGTCGCTGCTGGGAACAGTAGTAGTACAACGCTCACCCACACTATATAGCATTGTGTTTACTGCCACTCTGTGTCTCTGCTGGGAACAGTAGTACACCGCTCAATCTGTATAGCATTGTGGTCTGTGTCGCTGCTGGGAACAGCAGTAGTTCACCGCTCACCCACACTATATAGCATTGTGTTTACTGCCACTCTGTGTGTCTGCTGGGAACAGTAGTACACCACTCACCCTGTATAGCATTGGGCTCTGTGTCGCTGCTGGGAACAGTAGTAGTACAACGCTCACCCACACTATATAGCATTGTGTTTACTGCCACTCTGTGTGTCTGCTGGGAACAGTAGTACACTGCTCACCCTGTATAGCATTGTGCTCTGTGTCGCTGCTGGGAATAGTAGTACACCGCTCACCCACACTATATAGCATTGTGTTTACTGCCACTCTGTGTGTCTGCTGGGAACAGTAGTACAGCGCTCACCCTGTATAGCATTGTGCTCTGTGTCGCTGCTGGGAACAGTAGTAGTACACCGCTCACCCACACTATATAGCATTGTGTTTACTGCCACTCTGTGTGTCTGCTGGGAACAGTAGTACACCGCTCACCCTGTATAGCATTGTGCTCTGTGTCGCTGCTGGGAACAGTAGTAGTACACCGCTCACCCACACTATATAGCATTGTGTTTACTGCCACTCTGTGTCTCTGCTGGGAACAGTAGTACACCGCTCACCCACACTATATAGCATTGTTTACTGCCACTCTGTGTGTCTGCTGGGAACAGTAGTACACCGCTCACCCTGTATAGCATTGTGCTCTGTGTCGCTGCTGGGAACAGTAGTAGAACACCGCTCACCCACACTATATAGCATTGTGTTTACTGCCACTCTGTGTCTCTGCTGGGAACAGTAGTACACCGCTCACCCTGTATAGCATTGTGCTCTGTGTCGCTACTGGGAACAGTAGTAGTACACCGCTCACCCACACTATATAGCATTGTGTTTACTGCCACTCTGTGTCTCTGCTGGGAACAGTAGTACACCGCTCACCCACACTATATTGCATTGTTTACTGCCACTCTGTGTGTCTGCTGGGAACAGTAGTACACCGCTCACCCTGTACAGCATTGTGCTCTGTGTCGCTGCTGGGAACAGTAGTAGTACACCGCTCACCCACACTATATAGCATTGTGTTTACTGCCACTCTGTGTCTCTGCTAGGAACAGTAGTACACCGCTCACCCTGTATAGCATTGTGCTCTGTGTCGCTGCTGGGAACAGTAGTAGTACACCGCTCACCCACACTATATAGCATTTTCTTTACTGCCACTCTGTGTCTCTGCTGGGAACAGTAGTACACCGCTCACCCACACTATATAGCATTGTTTACTGCCACTCTGTGTGTCTTCTGGGAACAGTAGTACACCGCTCACCCTGTATAGCATTGTGGTCTGTGTCGCTGCTGGGAACAGTAGTAGTACACCGCTCACCCACACTATATAGCATTTTCTTTACTGCCACTTTGTGTCTCTGCTGGGAACAGTAGTACACCGCTCACCCATACTATATAGTATTGTTTACTGCCACTCTGTGTGTCTGCTGGGAACAGTAGTACACCGCTCACCCTGTATAGCATTGTGCTCTGTGTCACTGCTGGGAACAGTAGTAGTACAACGCTCACCCACACTATATAGCATTGTGTTTACTGCCACTCTGTGTCTCTGCTGGGAACAGTAGTACACCGCTCAATCTGTATAGCATTGTGGTCTGTGTCGCTGCTGGGAACAGCAGTAGTTCACCGCTCACCCACACTATATAGCATTGTGTTTACTGCCACTCTGTGTGTCTGCTGGGAACAGTAGTACACCACTCACCCTGTATAGCATTGGGCTCTGTGTCGCTGCTGGGAACAGTAGTAGTACACCGCTCACCCACACTATATAGCATTGTGTTTACTGCCACTCTGTGTGTCTGCTGGGAACAGTAGTACACCGCTCACCCTGTATAGCATTGTGCTCTGTGTCGCTGCTGGGAACAGTAGTAGTACACCGCTCACCCACACTATATAGCATTGTGTTTACTGCCACTCTGTGTCTCTGCTGGGAACAGTAGTACACCGCTCACCCACCACTGTATAGCATTTCTGTACTGCCACTGTACTGCTGCCAGTCAGCGTGTACTTTAAGGATAAGTGAAATGAAGAAGAAATCCTGTGAAAGAGGGAGGGGCAAGGGAAGAGGTGTTCCCCCTGACGGTTCATGTACAGGCCACAGTGGAGCACCGAAGAAAACCCACTCAATATCGCCCATGTTGTCCAGGAAATCAACCCTCACAAATCCAAAAGAACAGAACCAGATAATTAATTGGATGAGCTCTCAAGCGTCCAGCAGTGGGTTAAGCAGCACCAGCACATCACGCACGAGGTCCGAGTCCTCAGCCAGTTACAAGGAGCCACTGGGCACAAAGCTGACACAACCGGCAGCGACACCACGCACACAACTGCCAAATAACCAGTCCGAAGAATTTCCTCAGGACACAATGGGGTATTCGCAGGAGCTATTCCCAGCCCAACAAACTTCCACCTTTCAAAGGTCAATGGAACAGCCAGAAATGTTGTGCCCGGATTCACAACCATTGACTGTGGGAAATGCACCGTGCACTGAAATGGAAGGCGAGTCCGAGGAGGACTTTGAAACCCAAATCCCAGAGCAAGTTGGGCAGGAGGGGTTTCAATTGCAGGAGGTCGGCCGAGAAGATCTTGAAGACGACGTTGGAGTGTGCTGCGCAGAGGTTGTTGTGGGGAGCTCTACTCCACGGCGGCGGCCCACAATCACATATGACGAGTTTGGGGAGATGGAAGAGGAGAAGGGTATGGACAATGTTGACTGAGACCCAGATTTTGTATGTGAAGGAGAACATCGCCGTCGTAGCAGCAGCACAGATGAGTCTGTTGAAGAACCCACTGCTGCACGAGTTCGCCTTGTGCCACAAGGTAGGCGGCGCAAAATTTCAGGCACCACAAGCGTGGAAGTTCCAGTGAGACAAAAAAGAGGCGCAAACAGAAATCTCCAGCAAGGTAGGTGCTCCAAAGTCTGGCCTTTCTTTGAAGACTGCAGTGAGAATGGTACCATGGTGATTTGCAAGGTGTGCAAGACCCGCCTGAGCAAGGGGAAACATATTAACAACCTCTCCACCACCAGCATGACCCGCCACATGGTATCCAAACATCCCACTCTGTGGCCGCCAGGACAGGGTACCAGCAACACTGCCTCCCTTGGGGTCACCAGACTCACCACCAGACCCTCCTCAGCATCAGCAGTAGCCCAGCCATTGCGTGGTTCACAACAACAACATTCACAAACATCAGACGACGCTGACACTGTCACTTTCTGGAATAGTGCTCTTGAGGTCTCCCAGTCATCAAACACAACAACCAACAGCCGTTCAGTGTGCAGGCAGGGCCGGGCCGAGGCATAGGCTGGAGAGGCTCCAGCCTCAGGGCGCAGTGTAAGAGGGGGCGCAGAACTCATTCAGCTGTCATTCCTAATTGTGTTTGAAGCAGAAAGAAATAAGAAAAGGGGATACATAGCAGTGACTGAAAGCCAGATAACTACATATTAAGGTGTTGGGGAGGTTGTGGGCCCTGTGGTGCCTCTTAGTCTAATAGCAATCAGTGTGTGACGGCTGGGGTGGGAGGGATGGAGGGGCGCACTTTGGTGTCTCAGCCTTGGGTGCTGGAGGACCTTGTCCCGGCTCTGTGTGCAGCCCTACGGTTCAGTTGTCTGTCTCGGAGATGCTTGAGCGCAAGAGGAAATTGCCAGCAAATGACCTCCGGGCCGTGGCACTAACAGCCAGCATAGCCAAGCTTCTGGCCTGCGAAATGCTGCCATATCGAGTGGTGGAGACAAACAGCTTCAAGGGCATGATGTCAGTGGCCATCCCACGTTACGTGGTTCCCAGCCGCTACCACTTTGCGCGCTCTGCAGTGCCTGAGTTGCATGAGCACGTGGTCAGCAAAATAACCCGAAGCTTGAAGAATGCCGTTGCCTGCAAGGTTCACCTCACCACTGACACCTGGACGAGTGCGTTCGGCCAGGGTCGATACATCTCCCTTACCGCGCACTGGGTGAACCTTGTGGAGCCTGGCAGCGATTCCTCACCTGCTACGGCGCGGGTGTTGCCCACGCCGCAAACAGCTGCACCGCCGTCCCTCCCACTGCATAACAACAGCAGCACCTACCTCTCTGACTCCTTCTCCTCCAACGCATCTCAAAGCTGTACCTCATCCGGAAACGCTAACCCAGCAGCAGTAGGATCGTGGAAGCAGTGCAGCACAGCTGGTGGCATGCGTCAGCAAGCGTTGCTGAAGCTGATCTGCCTTGGGGATAAGCAGCACACAGGGGAGGAAATTTGGAGGGGAATAAAGGAACAGACGGATTTGTGGCTGGCACCGCTGGACCTGAAACCGGGCATGGTTGTGTGTGATAATGGGAGTAATCTCATTCGCGCTTTAAGGTTGGCTAAGCTGACACACATCCCTTGCCTGGCGCACGTGATGAACCTAGTAGTTCAGCGGTTCCTGAGGACATACCCAGGCGTGGCCGATCTTCTGTTGAAGGTGCGACGAGTGGCCAAACATTGCAGAAATTCCAGTACTGCTTCGGGGGCACTCGCCAAGATGCAGGAGCGCTTCAATCTCCCCCACCATCGCTTGCTGTGTGATGTCCCTACGTGCTGGAATTCTACGCTGCACATGCTAGCCCGCTTTTGCGAGCAGAAGAGTGCAGTGGTCCAGTACATGACGGCGCAGTACCGAGGCGCATCCGGACAGCTGCCAAGCTTCTGTGGATCCGATTGGGCCAACATGTTGGACCTCTGCCAAGTCCTCCAAAATTTTGAGCAATCCACATTGCTTGTGAGCAGTGACAACTCTTCAGTCAGCATTACCATACCACTGCTGTGTTTACTGAAGAAGTCAATGTTGAAAATCAAGGAAACAGCTGTCATGATGCAACTGGGGGAATCTGAAGGAGAAAACGATCAGCGTGATGGTACCAACATCAGGCCATCCGCCTCAGGAAACGCTGGCCCCAGCAGCTATGACGAAGAAGAGGAGGAGGAACAGCTGGAGTTGGAGCAGGAATTTCCTGCCACCACTGACGAGGGCCAGAGCGGTGCACGTTGGACTTCCACAATTCAGCGCGAATGGTCAGCAGAAGCAGACCAGGAAGAAGGTGACGACTATGATGCATCACAACAACTATCACAACGCTCACAAGAGGATGATGAGGATTCTGGCAGGACTCTGGCACACATGGCTCAATTCATGCTAGACTGCATTGAACGCGACCCACGCATTGTGCGCATTCTGGACAACACCAATTACTGGGTTTATACCCTTCTGGATCCACGGTACAAACACAATGTTCCAAAACTGCTTGAAGAAAGAGTCAGACAGGTCAAAATGGAAGAATACCAGCAGGCCCTTGTGGAGACTTTAGAGAGGAGATTGACATCCTCCCCCTCCTCTAGCCAGTTGTACACCGACAGACTGACTTCCGCAAACCCAGGACGACCAGGAGGGCAGCAAACAACACAAGCCGCAGCTAGTGCCCAAAAGGGAATGGTATCGGCAGTGTGCTTGGAGTGGGAACATTTTCTGACACCCATGCAGCAGCCCACAGAACAGCAAGCGTGCAGATCCACCTCCAACACCGATCGCCTGGAGAAGATGGTCAAGGACTACATGTCAGATGGCGTAGCTGTGTTGAATAATCCATCTGCACCCTTCAACTATTGGGTATCGAAGCTAGACACCTGGCACGAACTGGCAATGTACGCAATAGAGGTGCTGGCTTGCCCGGCAGCCAGCGTTATGTCGGAACGCTGTTTCAGTGCTGCCGGAGGCATCGTCACAGATCGGCGTATCCGCCTCTCCACAGAAAATGCAGACCGTCTGACTCAAATTAAAATGAATCAATCCTGGATTGGAAACGACTATGCAACACTCCTGGACCCCAACCAAGTAACATGAACAATGACCATCTGTGATGGGTTAGCGTTTCCGGTCCCTGTTTATTGAACCTCTTATCTGTATTACATTTATGACTGCATGGCGGTAAAAAGCATGCTATCCGCACGCTTCTTGTCCTCATGCAAGGCCTGGGTTGTTGTGTCTGAAAGCGTGGCCTTCTCCTCCTGCGCCTCCTCCTGTTCCATCACGTGGGCTGCTGCTGGGTTAGCGTTACCGGTCCCTTTTCCTGGAACCTCTTATCTTTATTACATTTATGACTGCATGGCGGTAAAAAGCATGCTATCCACACGCTTCTTGTCCTCATGCAAGGCCTGGGTTGTTGTGTCTCAAAGCGTGGCCTCCTCCTTCTGCGCCTCCTCCTGTTCCATCACGTGTGCTGCTGCTGGGTTAGCGTTACCGGTCCCTGTTTATGGAACCTCTTATCTTTATTACATTTATGACTGCATGGCGGTAAAAAGCATGCTATCCGCACGCTTCTTGTCCTCATGCAAGGCCTGGGTTGTTGTGTCTGAAAGCGTGGCCTTCTCCTCCTGCGCCTCCTCCTGTTCCATCACGTGTGCTGCTGCTGGGTTAGCGTTACCGGTCCCTGTTTATGGAACCTCTTATCTTTATTACATTTATGACTGCATGGCGTGTAAAAAGCATGCTATCCGCACGCTTCTTGTCCTCATGCAAGGCCTGGGTTGTTGTGTCTCAAAGCGTGGCCTTCTCCTCCTGCGCCTCCTCCTGTTCCATCACGTGTGCTGCTGCTGGGTTAGCGTTACCGGTCCCTGTTTATGGAACCTCTTATCTTTATTACATTTATGACTGCATGGCGGTAAAAAGCATGCTATCCGCACGCTTCTTGTCCTCATGCAAGGCCTGGGTTGTTGTGTCTCAAAGCGTGGCCTTCTCCTCCTGCGCCTCCTCCTGTTCCATCACGTGTGCTGCTGCTGGGTTAGCGTTACCGGTCCCTGTTCATGGAACCTCTTATTTTTATTACATTTATGACTGCATGGCGGTAAAAAGCATGCTATCCGCACGCTTCTTGTCCTCATGCAAGGCCTGGGTTGTTGTGTCTCAAAGCGTGGCCTTCTCCTCCTGCGCCTCCTCCTGTTCCATCACGTGTGCTGCTGCTGGGTTAGCGTTACCGGTCCCTGTTTATGGAACCTCTTATCTTTATTACATTTATGACTGCATGGCGGCAAAAAGCATGTTACCTGTGCAAAGAAAACAGACATTTCCCGCATTTAAAAGACAGTTTTCCCTTTGAAACTTTAAAATCGATTTTCTCAAAAACTATAAGCTCTTTTTGCTACATTTTTTTCCTCTTGTACCCACTCCCAAGGTGCACATACCCTGTAAATTTGGGGCATGTAGCATGTAAGGAGGCTTTACAAAGCACGAAAGTTCGGGTCCCCATTGACTTCCATTATGTTCGGAGTTCGGCGCGAACACCCAAACATCGCGGCCATGTTCGGCGAACGTTCGCGAACCCGAACATCCAGGTGTTCGCCCAACACTAGTAGCGAGGACACGGCAACGCAGGCACAGTGGTTTTCAGACTTTAAAGTCTGAAATTCCAGAAGTGAACAGGAGGCGGGGCCAGAGCATCGGTGAGTGGCTGCGTGGGCACAGGACGTCTGCAGGGGACCATTAGAAGCCCCTGGTAAGTTCAACTCATTTCCCCCGACCTCCTACAGTATCCCTTTAAGTTTTACCTTTGCCCTTAGAACAGCTTCACATTTTAGATTCCACAAGATGTTAGAAACATTCCTTTTACATTCTGACATGGTTGCATGATACTGTTCCAGCTGAGTTTTCAGCTGCTTATTTATGCTTCAAATCACCACATCTTTAACCAAGCTCAGATAGGTCTATCTATAGATTTATGTTGTTGGTGCCAAATCCGTATCCTGTTTCCTGTGTGCCACAGCAAAAATCAAGATACATTGGATCAGGCTACATTATTTTAATCTGTCCAGTTTTAGTACTTCTGTGTCCACTGCAGCCTCAGCATCCTGTTATGTTCTGACAGGATTGCAATTTGACATACCGGTAGTTTATTCTGAGATGGTTTCCTGTTTACCAAAGTTGTAAAGAGTGGTTGTCTGAATTACTGCAGCCTTTCTGTCAATTCTAATATGTTTGGCCATTCCCTGACCTTTCTCATCAGCAAGACATTCATTTCCATATATAAAAAATGGAGAGAGTGAAAGGGACTTAGTTAACAGATATGAATTCCAAGTAAATGCAGCCAAATATCCACTACACTGTTTATATTCAATGATACTTTATTGAGTACCAACAGGTAACATGCAAATTATCTTCAAACTTTGGAGTCACATATTTAATCAATACAAAACTGTACAATAACACAACTATGAAAACATTTCAAAGAATCAAGAAATTGAGATACACAATAATATCTTCTTGATATTACGATCCATTAAATTAAAAAGAAGATACTGATACTGAAAGTTTATTCTTTACATCCTTACAAGTTATCTAATAAATGGTATCACCCTAATTCAATACTTACTGCATAAACTAATGGCTCGTGCAGTACAACGCTACTGATTACTGATAGTCAATAAGGAGGAACAGTTTCGCCAAATGTAAAATTGTCCTGGTGTGCACGAGGGCGTGGTCCTCATCAACAGAAGGCGTTAACCTACCTATGCCACCAACTCTCACCGCTGCGCTACACGCTGCTCTCCATCCACCCGACACTTCCGTTTTCACAGCCAAATGTCTGGTTTTGAAGATGGTTACTGCCTACTGCCATGGACCACGCCATTGTGGTTAATAAAATGATAATATCTCCAGGCGGTATGCAAATTTAGCTTTAAAAGTTTTATATTGAACAAATCAAAAAATGTTCAGAAATAGAAGCAATAGACCCCATGCTGGGGGTGTCACTAGAATGAGATCAACAAATGAAAGTACAAAGAAATGTAGAAAGGAAACTCAGATACATACAATTTTATCTGATAAATAGCAGGTATATAAAGTAAATAGGATAACATAGTCAGGTAAATGCACTCGGAAAATGTATGTGATATTTAGGAATAGAATAAGAAAGTTAGGGAGCCCTATAAGTGCCAAGCTTGCAAATGCTGCACCAGTTTAGTCTGCTGCATTGGTGCCCTTGCTCCTGTGGTGCCCTAGGCCATGGCCTAGGAGGCCTTGGCCTTAATCCGGCCCTGCTCACCCTTTTGTGTTTTGGATTTTGTTACACATTTATTCATATTCATTTTGTCACTGTTATTACCAATTCTGTATTTTGTATAGATTCTGTATTTAGTACCAACTCTGTATTTTATATATTGGTATACTCCGTTGTCTGTATTATTTTGTACCCCATGTTTGTTTCTTACTTTGTACAGCACCACGGAATATGTTGGCTCTCTATAAATCAATAAAAGCAATAATACTACCGTAATTGCTAAAGAAATATAGCAGATATTGTAAGCCTTGTAAATCGCATCATTTATACATGGTGCCCATGTCTTCTGGAATTTTTCCATTTAATAATTTATTATTGTTTGGATTTTTCTGAAAATCATCAGTTTATGAGTTCTGTGGATAACTGGTTCAATGGTCAAGGAGGGTTTCCTCCATTGCAAGGCTAGATGTGATTTAGCTGGAAATTGAATTCTCTACTTTTTTTTATGGCCTTGTAAAGAAAACAGCTGGATGCTTATTAAATGGCCTATGTAATAATACTTAAAGGGAATCTGAAGTGAAAATAAACTTACAGTATAATGATTTGTATGTGTAGTACAGCTAAGAAACAAAACATTAGCCACATATATACAGTATGAGTCTAACATTTTTTCCAGTACAGGAAGAGTTAAGAAACTCCAGTTGTTATCTATGCAAAAGAGCTTCACTGATCTCTTCGACTTTCAAAGTCTAATGGCCCATACTCACGGGTTACAATTGTCGCCGCAACCACGTGGCACGCGCGTGTTGTGGCGACAGGTCGCTCGTGAGTAGGAGGCGCGCACCCCGAACCGTCGCTCGTCGCTGCTGTCGCCAGACGATTGGCGGCGGTCAATCGCATGGCGACAGTTGCCGCCGCAACTTCGCCGGAACTGTCGCTAGTCCGCGTGTGTATGCGGACTAGCGACAGCAACCAATAGACAATCCACGGCGCTTCCGGCGAGGGGGAGGAACGTCGGCGACAGCTTCCGTCGCTGCACTAATCCCTCTTCCGTGTGTGTACGCGGAGGGACCTGGCGACGAGCTGTCGCCGGCCTGTCGCGCACATGCTCCCGTGTGCTAGCGAAAGGCCACAAAAGTAGCCCGTGAGTATGAGCCATAAGAGAGCTCTGTCTTCTGAAGATCATTATCTCAAGTGTCTGTCACTGTATTTTGTTTTTGAAAGTTCAAAAGTTCATTAGCCTGCTCTGTGAAATTATTTAGAATGCTGAGTGTACTGCAAATATTAGAGAATGACGTTATGTTATAAAACTGAAAATAAAAATCTGAAACTATTTTCTTTGCTACTAATGTTCTATTAATTATCCGTACTACACAACCAATTCATAATATCATAATTTTTTTTCCGCTTCAGTGTCACTTTAAGCTATTAAATGACTAACTGTGTTCCAGAAGGCAGAGGCACAGGAACATTGCCACCAAGTATGATACAAGATCCCACCAAACAAAAGTTAGGGTTAGACGCTGATAACTAGATGTAAACTAGAAGCAGTCAAGCAATATGATAAAGCATTCATACATTGATTTCTATGGTAGAATAATATAAACTACCTTTCATTAGCTTCTGGAAAGAGGGAGACCATTTTTGAGGTGAGTATGCATTTCTTTGCCTGCAAAGTTAATGCAAACTGCATGTGGTTCCTAATTGATCCAATCAAATGCACTTTCGGTCAATTTTGTTTGGCTCACTTCCAAGCTGCATACAATTTGCACCAAATGTGCAAACCGGAAATCCTATGGTGGCCGCACGCAATACAATAAAAATATTTGATTTTATGGCTATTCAATAAAAGTGATCAGTTCATTGTAATGTACATCAAGCAAAATTCTAATTAATAGATAGGAATCTATACCAATAAAACCCTAGGTTTCTGCTTCCAGTGAGCCCATGTGTGCCGCTGTACAGAGCAGGTGTAGGGCTGTGCACCGTGTGTGTGTGTGTGTGTGTGTGTGTGTGTGTGTGAGGGGGGGGAGGTGTCGCATGCGCATGTGCGCACCAGTCAGGTGCGGATCACGGGTACACAAGTGTATAGTATATATACAACACTATATATACTGTATGTTCTCTCCTAATGATCGTCAACCAGACAGGAACTAAAGAGAAATTTCAACTTCTAGGCTGTGACACAGACAGCCAAAAAACCCAAAACAAACTAACAAACAAACTTGACAGAGACTTGAACCCTTCCTCACTATGTCTGCAACTAAAAAGAGAAAAGTTTGGTTAGAAGAATACCAATCAAAAGGAGTCATTTAAAGTGGTCTGAAACTCCGACATAACATTCAATAAAAATGTCTTTTCCTACTGTTTATTACTCATACAGTTATCATATTTGCTTTTGTGCATAAGTAATATTGTCTGTTTACAAATTACAAGTTTCCAAAGTGTAGTTTATCGTATCCTGAAAGCTACCATTGCCTTTTATTCAAACTGCTTTTTATTATGTATTAACATCTTCTAGTGAGCTTTTCTGAACTGTGTGTGTGTCTGAAGCACAGAGAGCTCCTTTTTACTTGTTAGACTGTGTTTACACACATTGTAATAACATTGGAATGTAAACAAAGATACTGTTATCTACAGTTTGGATGCAGATTGAAGCTGAATAGCAGGGCAAAGTTTGTTTTGTTTAACCATTGCAGTGACGTTCTGCAAAAAAAACTATTCTGGGATAGTAGCTTTCAAGTTGTGAGGAATCTTGTAGAGCAAAGAAGAAATGCTGGCTTTCAGACCACTTTAACCCAAGTAACTTGGGGCCCTCCTAGTACAGCCCCACCTCCTACTGCAAATTCACCACCCTGGGCCCCCGAGCTGGCTGCCAGGCCTCATCACAGCCCTCCAGTCACACAATATCATTAGGTGTCCATCATATGTCTCCAAAAGCATTGGTTATCATTATTATTCTCATTATTCCCCTTCTCTTTTACCCTACAAATACAGAGTGTACACATAGCAGAGTCTTATCTAATCCAGGCAGGACACTTAAGGCAGTGCTGTACTCTATGCTCTGGACTTCATCTCTTCCTCATTCCCTGCAGGCATGAATAGGGTCACCATAGCTGGAGAGGAGGGGGGACAACTTGGGGGCCCCTACAGGCTCTGGGGTCCTGGGGCAATGCCCCCCTTTGCCTCTATGGAAGCATCGACCCTGATCTGACCCCAGTCTCCCATCCCTCATTCATTCCTCTCCACTACCTATTTTCTATATACCGGTTTGCAATAACTTGTGCAATATCAGGTGTAGTCAGCATAGTCACTATCATCAATTAAAAGCAAGTTAGTTAAACGAATGTGCTCATTTTCTGGAGTGATTCACTTGTCTGAGGAGGAGGAGGGGGAGAAGGAAAGTTGCTGAAATGAATTGCTTTTCCTGTGGCTCTTCACCTTCCAACTGCTGAAAAATGTCAGTTGAAAGTGCTATACGTATCTGTACAGCTATAGCCATAATGCTTGTTCATTTTATTATGGGAAATACATTGAGCAAACTTGTTTCTCTGGGTACTTTTATATGTGGTTACATTTTTATGACACTAACACTGAACATCTTCCTCGAGTCTATCCTGCGATCTGTAAGCATCTCGTGTATTTCTTCCATTGCTGCAGTAAATCCAGTTATTATTCTATTCCTTTGGCACATTTTATTAGTGTTTCTATACATTTGTCAGCCTAGTAGGACATTTTGTAGTCATTTGCACTTCTAAGCACTCTAACAAGTCAGGTACGGCATTGATCCAGCTCTCAGCAGAGCGATGCATTCTCTGGATACAAGATTTATATATTTCAGTTTAGAAGAAGTTAAGTGTTCTCTTTCCTCAAGTGGATCAAATTAATTTTGAATTGAGCTTTGCTTGCTCTTATATCACAAAATTTACATTCAGTCTAACCCTTTGCCATTAAAAATCTGACATCCTTCCAAGGTTTCCATTCTCCTTTTATTTAGTTGAAACTGACAGAAGCTGAGACATCTTCCAAGGAATATTGCTTTTATGGAGCAGATGTAAAATTTAAAAAAACGGAATAAACGGGCAAGTTTGTGCTTATTGGGTACAGCGCAGAACAAGGTAGATACAGTAGAGCACAAGTATAGTTACACCGCTGGCAGGGCTGGTTCTAGGTACAATGGGGCCCTAAGGAAAAAGTAACCTGGGGGGGCCCCAACCAAGCCACCTGCAGCCTCCGTGCCGACTCCCGGGACCCATCCCACCACACTCCCAGTCAGGCAAAATTATTAGATGTCCATCATATGCCCCCAAAAGCAATGTTGGGGACCACATTATTCCGCTCTTCCTTTCCCTTGCAAATTCAGTGTACACACATTGGGGGTCTTACCTAATCCAGGCAGGACACAGGAGGCAGCACCATGCTCTATGCTGTGGACAAATTCAGTGTACACACATTGGGGGTCTTACCTAATCCAGGCAGGACACAGGAGGCAGCACCATGCTCTATGCTGTGGACAAATTCAGTGTACACACGTTGGGGGTCTTACCTAATCCAGGCAGGACACAGGAGGCAGCACCATGCTCTATGCTGTGGACAAATGCAGTGTACACACATTGGGGGTCTTACCTAATCCAGGCAGGACACAGGAGGCAGCACCATGCTTTGTGCTGTGGACCTCTCCCTGTGGCATCTCTTTTCCTCTTTCCCTCCAGGCATGTATGGGGTCACCGTAGCTAGAGGGGAGTTGGCACACTCCTTGGGGCCCCTACAGGCTCTGGGGCCATGGCCCCCTTTGCCAGCCCTGGCCGCTGGCGAGCTGAGCACAGGGTGAGCCCAATGACGGCTCACCCTGCTGCCGCTCAAATTCGCGGATGGAACTTTAGAGATCAATAATAATATTAATTTAGCTGGCAGAGGCACAAAGAAGAATGCAGGAACTGAATCTCAGAGTGGTGACAGTGCTTTTTTTCAGTTTTTTACAAAACCTGTGTTTGGTTTTATTCTGGGTAAGAAATTGTGGTTGTGGATTGTGTTCTGCAATAAAGCTAGAGATACAAATTAAGCAGAACAGAAAAGCACAGATAAAAATATTTTAAAAATGTTTTATTCATAAAGTGTTTTTTTATACTTCACCCTTTGTGTTGTATGAATAGGTAAGGGTTCATAAAACAAACAATGCATGATTCTACCTATTTACCTGGTTCAGAGTGCCTGTGCGGTCAGCACCTGGCTGAGGGATGATTAAATAGTGCCCCTTGTTTTATTACCCTTACATCCTTTCTGGGCTATTCATAGGTGTGCAAGAGCCCTGTAGTCAGGCAACCAGATTTGCAGCACCGGAGCCAATAGGCACAGATGTCCTGGCACCTTAGCCTTCGCCCTCCATGAACCTACAAAACCCCACCAAACTGCACTGCAAGTGTGCCAGTTGTTCCAGCTGTCACTTCTCCCTTACTTCCCTTGCCCATCATAGGTAGCTACAGGTGCACCTTAGTATTAAGTACCCTCAATATGAAGTAGCTAGAGGTGTCCCTGACTGAAGGAAGATCTCCTCAGTTGAATGCAGAGAGCAGGGTGAGTAACCTCTCATTTACTCTATCATCAGGACTCTGCATAGGAAAGGAGGGAGGGAGGCGCTCGGGGGTCGGGTTGTGCCGCATTTCCATCATTAGTCGCCTGTAGGCACGTGCATACAGTGCCTTATGGTAAATCCGGCCCTGCCTGTACTAAATCAACCAAGTATATGGAAAGTCTCTCTTGATCAGCGCAATACTATAGTGGAGTATACGGCTGTGTGACCCGCGGTTCTACCAACCCTGCGCTTACCTGTATGCCTGTGATAGACATACATGGTGGAAACTTTTTGGTGATATGAAGAGGACAGAGGTTGGAGCCCAGCAGTGACCAGAAGGGCAAAGAATCTATCTGACTGAGCATATATGATCATTTTGCATGATCATTGTAGCTGGTGAGTGTGATCACATGAGGTGTGGTGGCGGCTTGAAATCTTGAAGTTGGTGAATAGTATGATCAAGAGAGACTTTCCATATACTTGTTTTAAATTGAAATCTGGCATCAATTTGGATCGGCTGCAACTGAAATTGAAGAGTTTGTGGGATTGCGCATAGTTGTGTATTTGTACTAAATCAACCGCTATACAATCAAATTGATTTCGCAACTTAACGATACCTTGGGGCACACTAAGCATGCTAGTAGCAGCATAACGTGCGTTACATAGCAATGGCCAATCCTTCCAATTGCCACGCGATAATGATGTATCCACACAGCACAGCAGTACTCCACTAGCACGGCCACTACTATGTTAATTAATGTGAAGTATGCCATGACATTTTCCTAAGTGTTATAGTTGCTAAAAACTAAGAATGCTTTCACTTTGCATTCAAGGAAGTTAGTATATGTTGTTTCCTGACACAAGAGAGTGAAGCAAGACTGCACAGAAATACCATAGCATTGCATTGCAGAAGGACACTAGTTGCCGCTGCTAATGGATTATTGTAATGTACGCTTATCATTTTCACCCATGGATTAAAAAATCAACAGATCTATTTGTAGGAAGGAGACCAGTGTTTACGTGATATATGCCATAATTTTAGAAGAATTGCCACTTTTCAGATCACCAGAATTAGGCCTCTTTGACACAGGAGGCTGAATGCGATGAATCTACCACTTGTCACCTACTTGTGGGCTTGGGCCAGCTACTTGTATGCGTGGGCCAGCTACTTGTGTGCATAGGCCAGATACTTGTATGCATGGGCCAGCTACTTGTGTGCATCGGCCAGCTACTTGTATGCATGGGCCAGGTACTTGTGTGCATGGGCCAGCTACTTGTATGCATGGGCCAGTTACTTGTATGCATGGGCCAGCTACTTGTATGCATGGGCCAGCTACTTGTATGCGTGGGCCAGCTACTTGTATGCATGGGCCAGCTACTTGTGTGCATTGGCCAGATACTTGTATGCATGGGCCAGCTACCTGTGTGCATTGGCCAGCTACTTGTTGTATGCATGGGTCAGCTACTTGTATGCATGGGCCAGCTACTTGTATGCATGGGCCAGCTACTTGTATGCATGGGCCAGCTACTTGTGTGCATGAGCCAGATTTTTGTGTGCATGGGCCAGCTACTTGTATGCATGGGCCAGCTACCTGTGTGCATTGGCCAGCTACTTGTATGCATAGGTCAGCTACTTGTGTGCATGGGCCAGATACTTGTGTGCATGGGCCAGCTACTTGTGTGCTTGGGCCAGATACTTGTATGTATGGGCCAGTTACTTGTGTGCATAGACCAGTTACTTTTATGCATGGGCCAGCTACTTGTATGCATGGGCCAGCTACTTGTATGCATGGGCCAGCTGCTTGTGTGCATGGACCAGCTACTTGTGTGCATGGGCCAGATATTTGTATGCATGGGCCAGATACTTGTGTGCATGGGCCAGATACTTGTATGCATGGGCCAGATACTTGTGTGCATGGGCCAGCTACTTGTGTGCTTGGGCCAGATACTTGTATGCATGGGCCAGCTACTTGTATGCGTGGGCCAGCTACTTGTATGCATGGGCCAGCTACTTGTGTGCATTGGCCAGATACTTGTTTGCATGGGCCAGCTACTTGTATGCATGGGCCAGATACTTGTATGCATGGGCCAGTTACTTGCATGCATGGGCAAGCTAATTGTGTGCATGGGCCAGATACTTGTATGCATGGACCAGCTACTTGTATGCATGGGCCAGCTACTTGTATGCATGGGCCAGCTACTTGTGTGCATGAGCCAGATTTTTGTGTGCATGGGCCAGCTACTTGTATGCATGGGCCAGCTACCTGTGTGCATTGGCCAGCTACTTGTATGCATAGGTCAGCTACTTGTGTGCATGGGCCAGATACTTGTGTGCATGGGCCAGCTACTTGTGTGCTTGGGCCAGATACTTGTATGTATGGGCCAGTTACTTGTGTGCATAGACCAGTTACTTTTATGCATGGGCCAGCTACTTGTATGCATGGGCCAGCTACTTGTATGCATGGGCCAGCTGCTTGTGTGCATGGACCAGCTACTTGTGTGCATGGGCCAGATACTTGTATGCATGGGCCAGATACTTGTGTGCATGGGCCAGATACTTGTATGCATGGGCCAGATACTTGTGTGCATGGGCCAGCTACTTGTGTGCTTGGGCCAGATACTTGTATGCATGGGCCAGATATTTGTGTGCATGGGCCAGCTACTTGTATGCATGGGCCAGGTACTTGTATGTATGGGCCAGCTACTTGTATGCATGGGCCAGCTACTTGTGTGTATAGGCCAGCTACTTGTATGCATGGACTAGGTACTTGTGTGCATAGACCAGTTACTTTTATGCATGGGCCAGCTACTTGTGTGCATTGGCCAGCTACTTGTATGCATGGGCCAGCTATTTGTGTACATGGGCCAGATACTTGTGTGCATGGGCCAGATACGTTTGTGCATGGGCTAGCTACTTGTGTGCTTGGGCCAGATACTTGTATGCATGGGCCAGATATTTGTGTGCATTGGCCAGCTACTTGTATGCATGGGCCAGGTACTTGTATGCATGGGCCAGCTACTTGTATGCATGGGCCAGCTAATTTTATGCATGGGCCAGCTACTTGTATGCATGGGCCAGGTACTTGTGTGCATGGGCCAGCTACTTGTGTGCATGGGCCAGATACTTGTATGCATGGGCCAGATACTTGTGTGCATAGGCCAGCTACTTGTATGCATGGGCCAGGTACTTGTGAGCATGGGCAAGCTAATTGTGAGCATGGGCCAGCTACTTGTGTGCTTGGGCCAGATACTTGTATGCATGGGCCAGGTACTTGTGTGCTTGGGCCAGATTCTTGTATGCATGGGTTAGCTACTTGTGTGCTTGGGCCAGATTCTTGTGTGCATAGGCCAGTTACTTGTGTGCATGGGCCAGCTACTTGTATGCATGGGCCAGCTACTTGTATGCATGGGCCAGCTACTTGTATGCATGGGCCAGCTACTTGTATGCGTGGGCCAGCTACTTGTATGCATGGGCCAGCTACTTGTGTGCATTGGCCAGATACTTGTATGCATGGGCCAGCTACTTGTATGCATGGGCCAGATACTTGTATGCATGGGCCAGTTACTTGCATGCATGGGCAAGCTAATTGTGTGCATGGGCCAGATACTTGTATGCATGGACCAGCTACTTGTGTGCATTGGCCAGATACTTGTATGCATGGGCCAGGTACTTGTGTGCATTGGCCAGCTACTTGTATGCATAGGTCAGCTACTTGTGTGCATGGGCCAGATACTTGTGTGCATGGGCCAGATACATGTGTGCATGGGCCAGTTACTTGTGTGCATGGGCCAGTTACTTGTATGCATGGGCCAGCTACTTGTTGTATGCATGGGCCAGCTACTTGTATGCATGGGCCAGCTACTTGTATGCATGGGCCAGCTACTTGTATGCATGGGCCAGCTACTTGTGTGCATGAGCCAGATTTTTGTGTGCATGGGCCAGCTACTTGTATGCATGGGCCAGCTACCTGTGTGCATTGGCCAGCTACTTGTATGCATAGGTCAGCTACTTGTGTGCATGGGCCAGATACTTGTGTGCATGGGCCAGCTACTTGTGTGCTTGGGCCAGATACTTGTATGTATGGGCCAGTTACTTGTATGCATGGGCCAGATACTTGTGTGCATGGGCCAGCTACTTGTGTGCTTGGGCCAGATACTTGTATGCATGGGCCAGATATTTGTGTGCATGGGCCAGGTACTTGTATGTATGGGCCAGCTACTTGTATGCATGGGCCAGCTACTTGTGTGTATAGGCCAGCTACTTGTATGCATGGACCAGGTACTTGTGTGCATAGACCAGTTACTTTTATGCATGGGCCAGCTACTTGTGTGCATTGGCCAGCTACTTGTATGCATGGGCCAGCTACTTGTGTACATGGGCCAGATACTTGTGTGCATGGGTCAGATACTTGTGTGCATGGGCCAGATACTTTTGTGCATCGGCCAGCTACTTGTGTGCTTGGGCCAGATACTTGTATGCATGGGCCAGATATTTGTGTGCATTGGCCAGCTACTTGTATGCATGGGCCAGGTACTTGCATGCATGGGCCAGCTACTTGTATGCAAGGGCCAGCTACTTTTATGCATGGGCCAGATACTTGTATGCATGGGCCAGGTACTTGTGTGCATGGGCCAGCTACTTGTGTGCATGGGCCAGATACTTGTATGCATAGGCCAGGTACTTGTGTGCATGGGCAAGCTAATTGTGAGCATGGGCCAGCTACTTGTATGCGTGGGCCAGGTACTTGTGTGCATGGGCAAGCTTATTGTGTGCATGGGCAAGCTTATTGTGTGCATGGGCCAGATACTTGTATGCATGGCCAGCTACTTGTGTGCATGGGCCAGATACTTGTGTGCATGAGCCAGATACTTGTGTGCATGGGCCAGGTACCTTTGTGCATGGGCCAGCTACTTGCGCACATCACATCGAGTTGCATCTGAACGTGGCAGACACAACAGGATACAGTTTTTGCTGTTGTCAAATGCTGGATATGCCTGAGGTCACACTGCCATTTGGATTCATGGAATGACTGCAGTTCATTCAGGTGAAAAAGCCCTTATAAGAGTGGAGATCAGCTGAAAACGTTGACACTTTTTCCTCTTTGATTGTTGCCTTTATGTGATGTGCAAAATACCCTATCAAAATGCAAATTTGTTATATTTATAAAGTAGTGGTTGACACTTTAAATACTGTATAATTGCAAAGTGCGCACAGTACCGGGCAGGTAACTACAGGGGAGCAGCCCCTGGGACTACAGGGGCCCCAGACCTGTATAGGGGCACCAACTACTACTACATTCCCTCAGATTAAGGAATCCATTCTTTGGGCTGTTGCACACCGAGCAGGTTTTTCGGCGTTTTTGCATCCGCTTGTGACTGCGGATACGCTTGGTCAATGTATCTCAATGGGGTGGTTCACACCAGAGCGGGAGGCGTTTTGTTGAAACTCATACTCCCAGGATGAGGCATTTTTTGGATTGCGGAGGCGTTTCTGCCTCCAATGTAAAGTATAGGAAAAACGCAAACCGCTCTGAAAAAAGGCAGTTTTTGTTACAGAAGCTGTTCAGTAACAGCTTTACTCTAACAATACATGAAATTTACTACATCAAAAACGCTTCCCAAAAACAAAAAATGCTAGGTGAAACGCTACAGAAAAGTAAGAAAAAGCATTTCAAAATCTGCTAGCATTTTGCGGATCTGCTAGCGGGTTTTGGTGTGCACCAGGCCTCTAGGTGTTTTTTTTTTTGGCTACACTAATTTTGGGTGTGAAGATTATGATGTCCAGAGTCCAGACTTGTTTTGTGACTCTTGCAAGATGGGCCTCCAGGCTGTGAGGGTCCCAAGGGATGGGCAAGGGAAAAGGTGTAAGCATTGGTGGGCCCCATTAATGTTTTAATGGGGGCCCCACGATTTGTTGTTACACCCCTGGTACTGGGGAAAAAGTTTTGTTAAAGGGAATCTGAAGTGAAAATAAACTTATGAAATAAGGAATTGTATGTGTAGTGCAGCAAAAAAAAACATTAGTAGCAAAGATATGAGTCTCATATTGTTTCCTGTACAGGAAGAGTTAAGAAACTTCACTTGGTATCTATGCAAAAGAGCTTCTCTGAGCTCTTCAACTCAACTTGGGTCGGAGACAGTCCTATTTTATGAAGCACTACAGCTTCAGATAACATTTTACTGCAGAGGAGTTCAAATGATCATTATGCTCTGTTTGCAAAATAATGTATTTGGGTACTATGGGAGAGTGTAGGAGGGAAGGAGTTAATTTTAAATGTAAGTGTGGGTCTTTTTATTAAAATAAATGTATGTAGGTGTAATTTTACTATTTGGCCACAAGATTTCCTCGCGCAGTATTTCCTATTAGCGTACTATAAGTACGTAAACAGGAAGTAATGCGTGGACGTGTGAGTACGTTTTGTTACAATGACCGTGGCATCTCATTTATGTCGGTGATCACTGACCCAGGTTCTTAGATTAATGAATGGGAACTGCATTCCCATTCATTCATCCCCCTTTAACGATCGATGGCGAAAATGAGTGCGGGAGTGAGCGGGAGTGCGCAGCGGCAAGGGACTAGTTTCTACATCCCTGCGGGGTGTAGTAGTGTTTTGCAGAGATGTAGATTCTCGTTCTGGGGAGGAAAAGTGGTTAAAATCAGTCATGTAAAATTTCCCAGTAAAACCTGTGTGGTCAGCATATTCTTTTTTTCATACAGCAGGAGAGATTGGCAACGCTTCCAGACAGATGATGCACCCGAATTAACTACCTGCATAGATGTGCAGAGCTCAAAAACTGGGCAAATTACACAACTTGCATTCAAAACAGGTAAAGCAAAGGAGGGCGTTAGCATCAGCATAAATAATATGTGCTCAAATTATTCCCTACTAGACTCTTCCACAGCGATGACAACCCTCACGGAAGAGACCTAACCATTAGTTAAAACATAATTCTTACCTGGTGCTTCTAGTTATAAATGGAATACACATTTTTTCTTTTCAAGAAAAAAATATTCTTTTCTTTGTTCCTTAACCTTTTTGGAAAATATATGCCAAAAAATATGTGTATCTTCCTTTGAATGGCAGATATACTGTAGCTGTCCTGCAGTGTATAAACAATAATCTAAGTGAAATAAATATTATAAAGTATCAAATCAAATCTGTCATGCAGTATCTAAATTATTAAAAGGAACCCGAGGCGAGAGACATATGGAGGCAGCCATATTTATTTACTTTTAAACAATGCCAGTTGCCTGGCAGTCCTGCTGATCTTTCTGGTCAGTGGTGTCTGAATCACACACCTGAAACAAGCATGCAGTTAATCTTGTCAGAGTTTTGACAAAAACATCTGATCTCCATACTTGTTCAGGGTCTATGGCTAAAAGTATTACAGTCAATGGATCAGGAGGACAGCCAGGCATTGTGCATTGTTTAACCACTTGATGACCCACGATTTACCCCCCCTTAAGGACCAGCGCTGTGTTTAGTGATCTGTGCTGGGTGGGCTCTGCAGCCCCCAGCACAGATCAGGGTGCAGGCAGAGAGATCAGATTGCCCCCCTTTTTTTCCCACTAGGGGGATGATGTGCTGGGGGGGTCCGATCTCTTCTGCCTGCGTGTGGCTGGCGGGGGGGGCACCTCAAAGCCCCCCTCCGCGGCGAAATTCCCCCCTCCCTCTTCTACCTGCTCCCCCCCCGGAGATCGGGGCTGCACAGGATGCTATCCGTCCTGTGCAGCCAGTGACAGGACGTCCCCTGTCACATGGCGGCGATCCCCGGCCGCTGATTGGCCGGAGACCGCCGATCTGCCTTACGGCGCTGCTGCACAGCAGCACCGTACAATGTAAACAAAGCGGATTATTTCCGCTTGTGTTTACATTTAGCCTGCGAGCCGCCATCGGCGGCCCGCAGGCTATTCACGGAGCCCCCCGCCGTGATTTGACAGGAAGCAGCCGCTCGCGCGAGCGGCTGCTTCCTGATTAATCAGCCTGCAGCAGGCGACGCAGTACTGCGTCGCTGGTCCTGCAGCTGCCACTTTGCCGACGCACGGTATAAGCGTGCGGTCGGCAAGTGGTTAAAGGAAAATAAATATGTCAGCCTCCATGTGCCTCTCACCTCAGGTTCCCTTTAACTATTTAGCAGTAGATTGTGAGAAAGAAGGAAGTAATTACAACATTAAGATTATGCTCACCAAATTTATTGATCACAATTAGAGATGGGTCAATACTCGATTACGATTGCGTTCGAACCTCGAACGCTAACTTCCGCAAACTGCAATAGACTTCAATGGGGAGGCGAACTTTGAAAACTAGAAACATTTATGCTGGCCACAAAATTGATGGAACAGATGTTTCAAGGGGTCTAACACCTGGAGAGGGGTGGGATACACCCCAAAAGTCCCGGGGGAGAAAAATCAGGATTTGACGCACAGCAGCATTTTAAGGGCAGAAATCACATTGCATGCTAAATTTGAGGCCTAAAGTGCTTTAAAACATGTGTATGCATCAATCAGGTAGTGTAATTAGTGTACTGCTTCACACTGACAGACCAAACTCACTGTGTAGCGCACCGCAAACAGCTGTTTGTGTAGTGACGGCCATGCTGGATGGGTGCGCACTATGGCGAGAGTGCAGGCGATATCGGTTTTCAAGCCCATATGGTCGCCGGGCTGAGGTAACTCAATGACAGAACAACAGTGACTGTCCAGCTGATCGAATTTGGTCTGTCTACAATGAAGCAACGACCTTATTATCTTGGGTGTGACCCCCCCCTCCCCGAGACACTCATATAGCCGGCAGTCATTGCTTCATTGTGATACGCAAGCCCCTTCACCGCGGCAAGGTAACGATCACGAAGGGGAATTGACACATGTATATGCCTTTTGTTTTGTTGTTGCAGCCGCAGTGCAGCCAGAAAAATAAGGCAGGCATGTACACGTACCAGAAAAATTATTATAGCGGCCGCTGCTAGCAGTGGCCTTAAAAATCCTGGACCCTGTTGGTGGTGGCGGAGAGGGCAGTCAAGCGGCCTGCAGGTAGAGATGCTGTGTGGGGACCGACTTAGTCATGGGGCAAGCAGTCACACAACGTGCCGGCAGAGATGCTGTGTGTGGGGACTGACTTACTCTTCGGGCGGGTAGTAGCCCTCTGGGATCCATGCCTCATTCATTTTGATAAAGGTGAGGTACTTAACACTTTTTTGATCTAGGCAACTTCTCTTCTCAATGACAATGCCTCCAGCTGCGCTGAATGCCCTTTCTGCAGTTAAAGAGATACTGTAGGGGGGGTCAGGGGAAAATGAGTTGAACTTACCCGGGGCTTCTAACGGTCCCCCGCAGACATCCTGTGTTGGCGCAGCCAATCACCGATGCTTCGGCCCCGCCTCCAGTTCACTTCTGGAATTTCAGACTTTAAAGTCTGAAAACCACTGCGCCTGCGTTGCGGTGTCCTCGATCCCGCTGATGTCATCAAGAGCGCACAGCGCAGGCCCAGTATGGTCTGTGTCTGCGCAGTACACTCCTGGTGACATCAGCGGGAGCGAGGACACGGGTGTGCAGGCGCAGTGGTTTTCTGACTTTAAAGTCAGAAATTCCAGAAGTGAACTGGAGGCAGGGCCGGAGCATCGGTGAGTGGCTGCGCCAACACAGGATGTCTGCGGGGGACCATTAGAAGCCCCGGGTAAGTTCAGCTCATTTTCCCCCGACCCCCCTACAGTATCCCTTTAACAAGTATGCACGGACTGGTATATAAAACAGCGTGCGGTCACACAGGTGCAGTAAACAGGTATGCACGGACTGGTATTACAAATGTGCAGCTGTCACACACACAGGTACCGTGAACAGGTATGCAGTGACTGGTATATAATACAACACTGCGTGGGGTCACATAGGTGTACTGAACAGGTATGCAGTGACTGGTATCAATACAATGTGCATCTGTCACACACACAGGTACCATGAACAGGTGCAGTGACTGGTATATAACACTGCGTGCTTCTGTCTCGCAGGTGCAGTGAACATAAACAGGTATGCAGTGATTGGTATTACAAATGTGCATCTGTCACACACACAGGTACCGTGAACAGGTGCGGTGACTGGTATATAACACTGCGTGCTTCTGTCACGCAGGTGCAGTAAACAAGAACAGGTATGCAGTGATTGGTATTACAAATGTGCAGCTGTGACACACGTGCAGTGAAAAGGTAGGCACTGAATGTGCTGGGCCTGGCAGTGGCACAGTAGGAATTAGCAAGGGGCCAAGGGCCAGCTGCGACTGACTGACAGGGCTGTATATGCAAGTGTCAGTGGGACACGCAAAAAACAAAACTAAGGCCCGGTTCACACTTGCGGTGGCCCTCCGGAATCGCTGTGCCGGAGCCGCACCGCCTGCAGAACGGACGGAACGGACGCACGGCATAGCAATTAAAGCCTATGCGTCCGTTCACATGGGTCCGTTCTGCAGAACCGGAGCCGGACCGGATCCGGGCCGGATCCGGACTCCGGCCTCCGTTCCAACATGCGCTATTTTTTCATCCGGCCCCTCCGGCAGCCGTATCCGGGGCGGAGCCGGACTGCACCATCCGGCCAATACAAACAAATGGGAACCGGAGGCCGCACAACACACTGGCTGAGAAATCCGGATCTTCTACCACACTTCCTATGCGGATTTTTGCGGCGATATTGGCTGGGGACACATGGGCAAGCATTTTGGAGTGGAGCAGCACGAGCTGGAGGTGTTGGCAGGATGTTGGCAGCATGTCGGAGGTGGAGGTGAGTGCTAAACAGCAGAGGGCCTGATTCCACAGGTCCCCCTTCTGCTGACCTCCCAGACCCCAACATTTTTTTTTTTTTTTACGTATATTTTGCCAAACGGATCCGGATCGCATCCTGATTGCCACCTGATGCAACCTGACCGGATCCGGATCGGATCCGGATCAGAACCGTGCGGTTCCGATCCGGATCCGGTCCGGATCCGGTCAGGTCATCCGGTCCGTTTGGCAAACAACCGCTAATGTGAACCGGGCCTTAAATAGATCACAAGAACAACATTAGCTCTCAAAAGAGCTGTTGAGGGGTGCTTTTTAGCAATAAGTATCAACAAGGAGCAAGCTAACAAGCCTAACAACAGCCTAACTAAGCTTTCCCTATGTCTCTGCAGCAACTCTCCCTTCTCTAATTACTGCAGCCACATGAGTGAGGGAAATGGCCAACGCTGCCTGCCTTTTATAAGGGGTGGGGGGGGGGGCCTCCAGGAGGGAGTGTAGCCTGATTGGCTACCATGTGTCTGCTGACTGTGATGTAGGGGGTCAAAGTTGAGCCTAATGATGTAGTATAGGGGGCGGGTCGAACTCGCATATAGTTCGCGGTTCACCGCGAACGTGAACCACAGAAGTTTGCGTTTGAATGCGAACCGTTCGGGCCATCTCTAATCACAATCACTAATAAGTGGGAGTGGAAGCATAAGCAAGTGATAATTATAATACGTTAAATATATGCCACCACTACACGGATTTCAAAAATACACGGATTTCAAAAAGTACAAAATCACCTTTATTGACCATAAATTTGCAAAACATGTTAATGAAACCAATTAAAACAAGCCTCTATTCTGGAGCGCTCCCACGCCTACTTACACACTGATTATTATTTGTATTATTATTGATTTATATAGCGTCAGCATCTTCCATGGCGCTGTATAACAGCATACAGGGTATAACAATACAAAATAAACAATACAGCAATTAATACAAGACAACTACATATTTTTACACAGGGGTAGGAGGTATGCACACACATTACACAGCATAGTGAGACAAAAAGGGAAGAGAGTCCTGGCCAAAAGGTTTTTAGGTTTTAGGTCATAGTACAGTAGGTGAAGGGAAGCTGTGTATGATGCAATGGTAGAAATGGTGGTCAGTGGTTGAAGTGTCCTAGGTAGGAGAGTATGCTAGCCTGAATAGGTGAGTTTTCAGGTTGCTCCTAAAAAGATTTAGGCTAGGTTTCCATTTGTGCAGCGGCATGCGTCTTGCGAGACGCGATACCGGCACAGCTGCTGCCTCTCGCAGCCGAATCCCTCTAGCCTCTAGCCATGCTATGGGCGGCTATGGGATTCGGACAGCTACGCATGAAATTATGCTGCAGGCATGGCCGGATTTCTGGCAAGGCCACATAGGCCATGGCCTAGGGCACCAGATAAACAAGGGGCGGCCTGCAGACAGTGGGCATTATTTGCAGGGGCATTATTTGCAAGTGTCCAAACAAATGAAAGGGGTCAGGATAACTGCACTATTAGTACCAGCTTGCATCTGCCTGTGCTGTGCTACAGGCAGCTGCAGTCCGTTAACCAAACATTTGTGAACAGTGTCCAATGACATAGCAGCAGCTGCAGGCAGTTACAGAAGGCCGGGTCTCACGCACTTGGTGTGGGGGATGAAAGGACCAGGGGCAGCACCAGCAAATAGTACAGAATACAGAAGGCAGCGTCTCACAGTACCCATTTCTTAATTATTGATTGGCCAGCGCTGTTACCCTGGAGACAGCAATGGGTACAGGGCTCACTTTTACGTGTTACTGACCCCACCCAATGCCCAATTGTGAGCCACTTTTGACTATGTGTGTGTGGTGGACGGCTCCCACCATGCCCATCACCTGTAGATCGCTTGAATGACCAGTTCCCCCGTGTGACGTGATTGATTCATTTCACGTTGCCATGGAGACCTCAGCACTAGCTGCAATAGTGGACACCAGCGGCCCAAAAATTTTTGGGTGGGTGTGTGTGTGGAGAGAGGTGGTAGGATACGGTTTCGGTTGGGGCGGCTGGTAATAGTCGGCCTTGGGCGGTAAGAAGTACAAATCCGGCCCTGGCTGCAGGGCCTCAGATTTTTCCTCGGCCATGAATTCGGATGGCTCTCATAGACTTCTATAGGCCGCTGAAATCCATCCGAATTCGTGGGCGGGGAATCGGCCCGGATTCGCAGCAGTGGAAACCCAGCCTAAGTGTGGGTGAGTGAGTGGCAGATGTGTTGGGGGCGAGTGATCCAGGAGGAGGGGAGAGGATAGAGAAGTGTTGTAAGCGGGAGTGAAAAGAGGTGACCAGAGAAGAAGACAGGAGAATAATGTTAGTTAGCAGAGCAGATTGCGTGTAGGATGGTATCTGGAAATAAATGTATTTAGATAGGAAGGAGCTAGGTTGTGGAGAGCTTTGTAGGCAAGAGTAATGCTGGGCATACACGGCCTCGATTATCTGTCGATCCCGGCGCATCCCCGCTCGTCCCCGCCGGAGCCTGGGGCGCTCCTTATCTTCCGCTCGATTCCCCGTTATTGTCCGCCCGCAGAGATCGAGCAGGGAATCTATCCGGCGGGTCATCGGACCTGTCGGATATTATCAATCGAGCCATCAGCGGCTCGATTGATAAGGAGCAAGCGCTCCATGTATGCCCAGCATAAGAATGTTAAAGAGGAACTCCAGTGAAAATAATGTAGTAAAAAAAGTGCTTCATTTTTTACCATAATTATGTATAAATGATTTAGTCAGTGTTTGCTCATTGTAAAATCTTTCCTCTCCCAGATTCACATTCTGACATGTATTACATGGTGACATTGTTACTGTGGGCAGGTTATTTAGCTGTTTCTAGCTGCTCTGTCTGTTAGACAGCTAATAACAGCTATTTCCTGTCTCTGAACATTGTTACATTGTGGCAGTTTGCCAGCAGTACCGCGGTATTCAGAGCCTCTTGTGGGAGGGGTTTCAGCACAAAATCAGTCACACAGCGCCCCCTGATGGTCTGTTTGTGAAAATCATTGTCTTTCTCATGTAAAATGGGGTATCAGCTACTGATTGGGAAAAAGTTCAATTCTTGGTTGGAGTTTCTCTTTAAATTGTATCCTTTGTGTAACTGACAGCCAGTGGAGGGACTGATGGAGGGGAATCGTGTTGGAGAATCAATTCCACCATTCAGACCTCATGCACACACCGGTACGGGCTGTTGCCTAAGGGCCTGTTTCCACTACACGCAGATTGAATGCAGAAAAACTGACTCCAATGAATGCCTATGAGAAAATCTGCATCAGAAAAATCGAGTTTAGTGGAAACAGGCCCATAGACATTCATTGGAGTCAGTTTTTCTGCATCCATTCTGCATCCAATCTGCGTGTAGTGGAAACAGGCCCTAACATGTATTGCAGGTTTTTTTTCCTACTGTGTGTTTAACAGTAATGCAATAGGGCGCCTTAACCACTTCCCGACCGCCCACTACACAGGGGCGGCGGGGAAGTGGAGCCCTGCAGGACGGCCTCACCCACAGAGGCGGCAGTCCATTTAAGGGCATGGGCGGAGCGATCGCGTCATCCGTGACGCGATCCTCCGCCCGGGATCGAAGCACGGGCATTTTGTCTCCGCTCGCCGGCCACTTAGCAGAGCCGGCGAGCGGAGGAATCCGCAGGATCAGCCAATCCCTGAGTATAAGGCACTTTGTTAGGTAAACAAAGTGCCTTATACGTGCTTCCTCCTCGCCTCGTGGTCTCATTGTTCCAGAGACCACCAGCGAGGAGGAAGCACTTGTAAGTCTCACTGCACGCAGCTTGATTTTGCCCACAGCCTCCCTGATCACCCACCCCAGGCCTCATACCCCCCCTGATCACCCCAGCAGACCCCTGCCCAGCACCCTTGCACCCCTGCAAAACCCCCACCCCCCCCACCTGCCACTAACTAGCGACGCTGCCCCTTAGTTTAGGTCCCTAACTGCCTCCTAGTCACCCCTGATCCCCCCTCCCTACCTTTAGATCACCCCCACACCCCATCCCAGACTACCCCCCTGTATACTGTATACATTTGTATACAGCTACATTACCCTCTGATCCCCCTCTGATCCCCCTCTGATCACCTGTCTATCACCTGTCCATCAGCCCTCAGCACCCCCACCCATCAGAGCAGACCCTAACTGCCCCGCGGGGGTAACCGATCACCTGCCCAGGCCCTCGATTGCCCTCGTACCCCCCTTCTGATTACATCCCCTGCTGTTTGTTTACATCTGTCCTCCCCAGCAATCACTAACTGATCTTTGATCAGTAACCCCCTGTGTCTGCCTCTCATCAGATCAGGACTCAGTCTGCCCCGTGCAGGCTCCTGATCAACCCCCCATCCCCTCAAATCGCCCTCAGACCCCCCCCCCTAATCACCGTCCAAGTGCATTGTATTTGACTGTGCTGCGCTTGTATTCGATTGTGCTGCGCTTGTATTCAATTGTGGTGTAATTGTATTTGATTGTCCCGTGATCGGCTTCGATTGCCCCGTGATTGTTTGATTGCCTGAGACCCCACTTCCCGCCACACCCAACCCCACCCTCCCCCCCACCACACCCAACCCCACCCCACCCCCCCCACCACCACCTCCAACCACCACCTTCCGAGTGCATCAGATTTGCTTGTGCTGTGATTGGAGTCGATTGTGCTGTAATTGTATTTGATTGTCCCGTGATCGACTTCGATTGCCCCGTGATTGTTTGATTGCCTGAGACCCCACTTCCCGCCACACCCAATCCCACCCTCCCCCATCACCTTCCGAGTGCATCAGATTTGATTGGGCTGTGATTGGAGTCGATTGTGCTGTAATTGTATTTGATTGTCCCGTGATCGACTTCGATTGCCCCGTGATTGTTTGATTGCCTGAGACCCCACTTCCCGCCACACCCAATCCCACCCTCCCCCATCACCTTCCGAGTGCATCAGATTTGATTGGGCTGTGATTGGAGTCGATTGTGCTGTAATTGTATTTGATTGTCCCGTGATCGGCTTCGATTGCCCCGTGATTGTTTGATTGCCTGAGACCCCACTTCCCGCCACACCCAACCCCACCCTCCCCCCCACCACACCCAACCCCACCCCCCCACCCCCCACCACCTCCAACCACCACCTTCCGAGTGCATCAGATTTGCTTGTGCTGTGATTGGAGTCGATTGTGCTGTAATTGTATTTGATTGTCCCGTGATCGGCTTCGATTGCCCCGTGATTGTTTGATTGCCTGAGACCCCACTTCCCGCCACACCCAATCCCACCCTCCCCCCATCACCTTCCGAGTGCATCAGATCTGCTTGTGCTGTGATTGGAGTCGATTGTGCTGTAATTGGATTTGATTGTCCCGTGATTGTTTGATTGCCTCTGAGACCCCACTTCCCACCAACCCCAATACCTCTCAAATACTCCCTTTTTGCTAGGTAGGTGCTCTTTTTTTCTGGGTAGTCTCGGAGGAAAACCCCATAAATTTAGCAATCCAAAATGGCAAGAAGGGGGCTTTCCGATGACGAGGTATACAGGTACATGGACCAGTCGGATGAGTTCTTTTGGGAAGAATCATCCGTCGAATCTTCCGGGTCCGATTTTGAACCTGTAGAAAGCAGTGGTTCCCTGACCGATAGTGATGACGAGGCTATGGTCCCGGCTAGAGCCAGGCGTACCAGACCCCAAGTCGTTAGACCGCAGGTGGCGCAGGATCCGCCTCAAGGGCAGCAGGGTGGTGCTAGCGCTGTTGATAGTTTTCTTGGTGAGGCAGGCACCAGCAGCGCAGCATCTCCTGGACTTAGTGCCAGTGCTTCCGTAGACCCTGACGAAGTGGTGAGCGTCAGCATGGAAGTTGAAACTGGTACGGTGGCAAGTGCAGTAGTACCCCCGTCGCAGCCACCAACAAGAAGACGGGCCCGTAGTACCCATAGACTCCCAGAGGTGCTGGCACAACCAGATTGGCAATCCCCTGATTCCGCCGCACCCGTAGTGCCCCCTTTCACCGCCCAGTCTGGAGTCCAGGTGGCGACAGCTCATCTAGGAACGGCCCTAGACTTTTTGCAGCTGTTCATCACCCAGGTTCTCTTGGACTTAATTGTGGTTGAGACCAACCGTAAAGCCACACAATTCATCACCGAGCACCCGGAGAGCATGTATGCCCAGCCTTTCGGGTGGAAACCAGTCCAAGTTTCCGACATTAAAATCTTTTTGGCCCTTATCCTTCACTTGGGACTAATGAAACAGAATGTACTGCGGTCGTATTGGTCTACGAACCCAGTAAATCATGTTCCCTTGTACCCTGCTGCCATGTCCAGGACACGATTTGAGTCCATCCTGCGCTTCCTGCACTTCAACGACGACAAAACCTGTCATGAAAAGGGCCACCCTGCTTATGACCGGCTCCACAAAATTCGGCCCCTCATAGACCACCTGTCATCAACATTTGCAGATGCTTATATCCCTGAACAGAACATCTGCGTAGACGAGTCCCTCTTACGCTTTACCGGGCGCCTTGGCATCAAACAGTACATCCCAAGCAAGCGCGCCCGGTATGGGGTGAAACTGTATAAGCTCTGTGAAAGGGCCACAGGCTATACATGTCGTTTTAGGGTCTATGAGGGAAAAGACTCAAAATTGGAGCCGGTCGGATGCCCTGACTACCTGGGGAGCAGTGGAAAGGTTGTGTGGGACTTGGTGTCACCCTTGTTCCAGAAGGGGTACCATCTTTTTGTGGACAATTATTACACAAGTGTGGCCCTCTTTCAGCACTTAAAGTTAGAAGGAATCCGATGCTGTGGCACTGCGCGGCCTAGTCGCCAGGGCTTCCCCCAACGGCTCGTTACCACCAGACTTTTACGGGGGCAGAGGGTCGCCTTGCGTACTGAAGACCTGCTCGCGGTGAAATGGAGGGACAAGAGGGACGTTTACTTTCTGTCCACCATTCACACAGACACGACAGTCCAAATTCAACGGGCAACTGCGGTCATTGAAAAGCCCCTTGTCGTCCACGAATATAATGTCAACATGGGAGGGGTGGACTTCAATGACCAGAGGTTAGCGCCCTATTTAGTTACCCGGAAAACAAGACGCTGGTATAAGAAAGTGTCTTTTTATCTGATTCAATTGGCAGTTTACAACAGCTTTGTTCTCTACAGTAAGGCTGGGAGAACTGGATCTTTCCTCCAATTTCAGGAAGAGATCATTATGGACATCCTGTATCCAGGAGGTGCCAGGCCCCCCCCCCCAGATGCAACTAGCCGACTGCATGGAAGGCATTACGCCTATCAGCTTCCGTGTGCCCCAGGTCAACGCATCCGAAGAAAACGTTGCCGTGTCTGCAGCAGGGCTGGAACAAGGAGTGACACCGTTTATTATTGTCCCCGCTGTCCTGACCAGTCTGGTCTATGCGTAGGGCCGTGTTTTGAGAGGTACCACGAGCAGGTACACTATTAGAACCTAGGGAACTCCAGACACAGGAGTAGGCACACACTCAGTGGTCTTTCGCACATTGTCGCAGGGAGAGGAGAGGTAAGCTTGAAGACCAAACGGGTAAGCATAAAAATGGGAAGAAGGATCGGTTTCCATGCTTGATATTGCTGATCTGTCCTGGGTTGGCGATATAAGACGGCATGTTTGAATTTCCCTTGAGTGTGGACACCCCCGGTTTATATGTGATTTGGGCCTATGATGATGCTTTAATGCCACACAGAGTCATCTCTATTGGCAGGCATATTGCTGTATCCTACAGGCATAATGCTGTATACTAAAGTTCTGAGGCCCAGTCACATAAGTTGGTGGCTCACCCTGAGTGCAGGGTGGCACGGGGTGTCTCTCTCCTGAGGTTATCACTGCCATTGATGTGGAGGAAGATCTGCCATTGATGTGGAGCAAGGTATGTTTGCCGTTCATTTTTCCTTTCAGCCCAGAGTGCATTACTTGTATACCCAATATAAGGAGTATAGCAGAAACTCCTAATACTGGCCATACATGTAATGATTGCAGAGACCCTAAAATGCCAGGACAGACTCCACAAATGACCCCATTTTGGAAAGAGGACACCCTAAAGTATTATGTGAGGTGCACGGTGAGTTCATAAAAGATTTTAGTTTTTGTCACAAGTTAGCAGAATTTTTTTTTTTTATTTTTTTTTAACAAAGTGTCATTTTCCGTTAACTTGTGACAAAAAATAAAATTTTCAATGACCTCACCATTCCCCTCATGGAATACCTTGTTGTGTATTCTTTCCAAAATGGAGTCATTTGTGGGGTTTGTTAACTGTCCTGGCAAGTGGGCGGGGTGCTAAATTTTGAGCACCCCTGTAAAGCCTAAAGGTACTCATTGGACTCTGGACCCCTTAGCGCAGTTAGGGTGCAAAAAGGTGCCACACATGTGGTATCGCCGTACTCGGGAGAAGTAGTACAATGTGTTTTGGGGTGTATTTTTACACATACCCATGCTGGGTGGGAGAAATACCTCTGCAAATGACAATCTTTTGATTTTTTTACACACAATTGTCCATTTACAGAGTTATTTCTCCCACCCAGCATGGGTATGTGTAAAAATACACCCCAAAACACATTGTACTACTTCTCCCGAGTACGGCGATACCACATGTGTGGCACTTTTTTGCACCCTAACTGCGCTAAAGGGCCCAAAGTCCAATGAGTACCTTTAGGATTTCACAGGTCATTTTGCGGAATTTGATTTCCAGACTCCTCCTCACGGTTTAGGGCCCCTAAAATGCCAGGGCAGTATAGGAACCCCACAAATGACCCCATTTTAGAAAGAAGACACCCCAAGGTATTCCGTTAGGAGTATGGTGAGTTCATAGAAGATTTTATTTTTTGTCACAAGTTAGCGGAAAATGACACTTTGTGAAAAAAACAATACAAATCAATTTTCCGCTAACTTTTGACAAAAAATAAAATCTTCTATGAACTCACCATACTCCTAACGGAATACCTTGGGGTGTCTTCTTTCTAAAATGGGGTCATTTGTGGGGTTCCTATACTGCCCTGGCATTTTAGGGGCCCTAAACCGTGAGGAGTAGTCTGGAAATCAAATTCCGCAAAATGACCTGTGAAAGCCTAAAGGTGCTCATTGGACTTTGGGCCCTTTAGCGCAGTTAGGGTGCAAAAAAGTGCCACACATGTGGTATTGCCGTACTCGGGAGAAGTAGTACAATGTGTTTTGGGGTGTATTTTTACACATACCCATGCTGGGTGGGAGAAATACCTCTGCAAATGACAATCTTTTGATTTTTTTACACACAATTGTCCATTTACAGAGATATTTCTCCCACCCAGCATGGGTATGTGTAAAAATACACCCCAAAACACATTGTACTACTTCTCCCGAGTACGGCGATACCACATGTGTGGCACTTTTTTGCACCCTAACTGCGCTAAAGGGCCCAAAGTCCAATGAGTACCTTTAGGATTTCACAGGTCATTTTGCGGAATTTGATTTCCAGACTCCTCCTCACGGTTTAGGGCCCCTAAAATGCCAGGGCAGTATAGGAACCCCACAAATGACCCCATTTTAGAAAGAAGACACCCCAAGGTATTCCGTTAGGAGTATGGTGAGTTCATAGAAGATTTTATTTTTTGTCAAAAGTTAGCGGAAAATTGATTTGTATTGTTTTTTTCACAAAGTGTCATTTTCCGCTAACTTGTGACAAAAAATAAAATCTTCTATGAACTCACCATACTCCTAACGGAATACCTTGGGGTGTCTTCTTTCTAAAATGGGGTCATTTGTGGGGTTCCTATACTGCCCTGGCATTTTAGGGGCCCTAAACCGTGAGGAGTAGTCTGGAAATCAAATTCCGCAAAATGACCTGTGAAAGCCTAAAGGTGCTCATTGGACTTTGGGCCCTTTAGCGCAGTTAGGGTGCAAAAAAGTGCCACACATGTGGTATTGCCGTACTCGGGAGAAGTAGTACAATGTGTTTTGGGGTGTATTTTTACACATACTCATGCTGGGTGGGAGAAATACCTCTGCAAATGACAATCTTTTGATTTTTTTACACACAATTGTCCATTTACAGAGATATTTCTCCCACCCAGCATGGGTATGTGTAAAAATACACCCCAAAACACATTGTACTACTTCTCCCGAGTACGGCGATACCACATGTGTGGCACTTTTTTGCACCCTAACTGCGCTAAAGGGCCCAAAGTCCAATGAGCACCTTTAGGCTTTCACAGGTCATTTTGCGGAATTTGATTTCCAGACTACTCCTCACGGTTTAGGGCCCCTAAAATGCCAGGGCAGTATAGGAACCCCACAAATGACCCCATTTTAGAAAGAAGACACCCCAAGGTATTCCGTTAGGAGTATGGTGAGTTCATAGAAGATTTTATTTTTTGTCACAAGTTAGCGGAAAATGACACTTTGTGAAAAAAACAATACAAATCAATTTTCCGCTAACTTTTGACAAAAAATAAAATCTTCTATGAACTCACCATACTCCTAACGGAATACCTTGGGGTGTCTTCTTTCTAAAATGGGGGTCATTTGTGGGGTTCCTATACTGCCCTGGCATTTTAGGGGCCCTAAACCGTGAGGAGTAGTCTGGAAATCAAATTCCGCAAAATGACCTGTGAAATCCTAAAGGTACTCATTGGACTTTGGGCCCTTTAGCGCAGTTAGGGTGCAAAAAAGTGCCACACATGTGGTATCGCCGTACTCAGGAGAAGTAGTACAATGTGTTTTGGGGTGTATTTTTACACATACCCATGCTGGGTGGGAGAAATAACTCTGTAAATGGACAATTGTGTGTAAAAAAAATTAACAAATTGTCATTTACAGAGATATTTCTCCCACCCAGCATGGGTATGTGTAAAAATACACCCCAAAACACATTATACTACTTCTCCTGAGTACGGCAATACCACATATGTGGCACTTTTTTGCAGCCTAACTGCGCTAAGGGGTCCAAAGTCCAATGAGCACCTTTAGGCTTTACAGGGGTGCTTACAATTTAGCACCCCCCAAAATGTCAGGACAGTAAACACACCCCACAAATGACCCCATTTTGGAAAGTAGACCCTTCAAGGTATTCAGAGAGGGGCATGGTGAGTCCGTGGCAGATTTCATTTTTTTTTTGTGCAAGTTAGAAGAAATGGAAACTTTTTTTTTTTTTTTTTTCGTGTCACAAAGTGTCATTTTCCGCTTACTTGTGACAAAAATTAATATCTTCTATGAACTCACTATGCCTCTCAGTGAATACTTTGGGATGTCTTCTTTCCAAAATGGGGTAATTTGGGGGGTATTTATACTATCCTGGAATTCTAGCCCCTCATGAAACATGACAGGGGGTCAGAAAAGTCAGAGATGCTTGAAAATGGGAAAATTCACTTTTTGCACCATAGTTTGTAAACGCTATAACTTTTACCCAAACCAATAAATATACGCTGAATGGGTTTTTTTTAATCAAAAACATGTTTGTCCACATTTTTCGCGCTGCATGTATACAGAAATTTTACTTTATTTGAAAACTGTCAGCACAGAAAGTTAAAAAAATCGTTTTTTTGCCAAAATTCATGTCTTTTTTGCTGAATATAATAAAAAGTAAAAATCGCAGGAGCAATTAAATAGCACCAAAAGAAAGCTTTATTAGTGACAAGAAAAGGAGCCAAAATTCATTTAGGTGGTAGGTTGTATGAGCGAGCAATAAACCGTGAAAGCTGCAGTGGTCTGAATGGAAAAAAAGTGGCCGGTCCTTAAGGGGTAGAAAGCCCTAGGTCCTCAAGTGGTTAAAGAGAAACTCCAACCTAGAATTGAACTTTATCCCAATCAGTAGCTGATACCCCCTTTTACATGAGAAATATAATGCTTTTCACAATCAGACCATCAGGGGGCGCTGTATGACTGATTTTGTGCTGAAACCCCTCCCACAAGAAGCTCTGAGTACCGCGGTACTTTTGGCAGTTTGTTACAATGTAACAAGGTTCACAGACAGGAATTAGCTGTTTACAGCTGTCTCTAACAGCCAAAACAGCTAGCAGCAGCTACATAACCTGCCCACAGTAAAAATGTCACCATGTAATAAATGTCAGAATGTAAATCGGGCAGAGGAAAGATTTTACAATGAGCAAACACTGACTAAATCATTTATACATAATTATGGTAAAAAATGAAGTACTTTTTTTTACTACATTATTTTCACTGGAGTTCCTCTTTAAGCTACTGTAATGCCAATTCACGTGTGAGGATCAAAAAACAGAGAGAAGGAAGTACCGTTGCTCTCATTTCATTTGAAATCTTTCATTGTAATCCTGTGAGTAAAATGTGTTCAGAATAATAGAAAGCAGAAATATAGCTTCAAATAGGTGTGGAAATAACTAATCAGCTGCAGCTTTGTGTGCCTTATCCTGTCTCTCTCTCTCTCTCTCTCTCTCTCTCTCTCTCTCTCTCTCTCTCTCTCTCTCTCTCTCTCTCTCTCTCTCTCTCTCTCTCTCTCTCTCTCTCTCTCTCTCTCTCTCTCTCTCTCTCTCTCTCTCTCTCTCTCTCTCTCTCTCTCTCTCTCTCTCTCTCTCGCAGTGTAAAGTAAACAGTTTACAGACAGGAAAAGCTCATTCTGAATGGGAGGGGGGAAGCATGCAAGAACAGGAATAAAGTACCGGTCCTTCTCTTCAGATCCTTTTTCTGTAGCTGACACCTGTTCTCAAATGATCTGTGAGAAAGCAGTGTGTGTGTGGGCAGGGCAAAAACAAACAGTAAATCATTCCTCTGTGAATAGTGACAGAGAAGTGAAACCTATTTACATGGTATAGCTCTAGCCTCTAGCCTGACGCTGACACAAACTGTTACAAATAGCTTATAAACAAAGCACTTTTTTCACAAAGGCTGTGATGAGATGCCTCTGAAAAGCTTTCTAGTGTTGCTGGCTAAAAGCTCTATAGGTATGTGAGGTTTACAGAAGGACAGTTTCTTGGCTGCTTCTTTACGCATATTTCTAAATATAAATTTTACACAGCACAAAGAGCAATTTAGTATTAGCTTAGTACTGGGTTGTCTGTGCATTTTCTCTTATAGCTAGGCCATATTAAAACCAAAAAAAGATATACATTTTGAACTGAATACCTTATATTTTATAGATAGAACACAATCCATCACTGGTATCTTTCAGTGGTTTTTTAAGGCAAAGGAAGAAATACCAAAACAATTATGTGTATGTAACGATTGTGGAATTATCTCCGTGATCAGCGCACAGGACGTGCGCTGACACTGCGGAAATCCTCCACAAGCGTATAATTTGAGGGAACCCAGCAAACGGTGCAACGCACCTGTAGAGGGAAATTCCTGTCGGCAGATGGAGCTGTGGAGTGCAGAGGGACAGATCCTCTGCCCTGCCACAGACGCCAGACAGGAATTGTACGAAGGGAAGAAACGCAGGGCAAGATAGCCCTGAAAGAGAGAGATCAAAGCGACAGAGGGTATGTGTGTCTACCAATCTAGTCGCCACCCTGCGACGATGAACACACAACCATGAAGATCAGGTGAGAAGGCAATCGCAAGAGATGGCGATTGCTAACAGCGACACAAGACCGAATAAGCACAGATGAGGAATGTATGCATGTCCACCAATCTAGCCGCCAACCTGCGACGGTGGACACACAACAGAGGAAACCAAGTGAGAACGCAATCGCAAGAGAAGCGATTGCGAATGAGAATGAGCACAGGGACAGATTGTATGTGTGTGCACCAATCTAGTCGCCAACCCGCGACGGTGCACACACAACAGCAGATACGAAGTAGGAACGCAATTGCGAGAGAGGCGATTGCCAGAGGTGACACAAGGCTAAAGCAAGACAGGGCACGAGAGTAGCAAAGGCACAGCAAATCATACAATGAGAAGATAAGGAAAATAACAAACGCTAACTAAACGCAAACACCGCACTCAATCGCATTAGCGAACGCGATTACAGCGCGGTCTCCACGTGTGAAGCACAACAGAGACAAGCACGCCTAACTAACCACCGACAGACAAACACAAAACAGAGGAGGCGAGCGCTTGCTTAACGGTTACCTCACCGAGCCTCCAGCAAGCGTTCGTATCAGACAAGACAGATACACGAAAACAGGAATAAGTGAGAGATACGATCCACTGCTCTTTCCGCCAGAGCGAGTGCGATCCAAGTAAGGCAACAGAGCTAGCAGGATCCACTGCTCTTTCCGCCAGAGCAAGTGCAATCCAGGTATAGCAAGAAAGCTTAGCGGGATCCACTGCTCTTTCCGCCAGAGCGAGTGTGATCCAAGTATAGAAACAGAGCAAGCTGGATCCACTGCTCTTCCCGCCAGAGCAAGTGCGATCCAAGTATAGCAAGAAAGCTTAGCAGGATCCACTGCTCTTTCCGCCAGAGCGAGTGTGATCCAAGTATAGAAACAGAGCGAGCTGGATCCACTGCTCTTTCCGCCAGAGCACGTGCGATCCAAGTACAGCAAGAGAAACAGATGAACAGAAGGGCCTACCAGTAACAACCGCTACTCTGGTTAGCACCCCACAGACAGACAGAACAGGCAATACAAATAATACAATCCTGACTGCTCTAGCAAGGATGCCTAATGCAGTCCCAAGAATTACTCTAAGCTAATCTTTAAACAATAAGCATGGCTGACACTCCTGGAGTGTTTCACAGGACAAACCCTTATGACCAGCGAAGTACTGTGGAATCACATGGTATTTATAGAGCAAGCCTACAAAGGATGTGGCTAGGCAATTTGCATGACAAACGTATGCAAATTCCTCAGCAGCAGCAAGCTGCAAAACTGACAAAAGGTCTCTCTTCCAGAGACCTGCAGAATGCAGACCTGAACAGTGGTCAAAAAGCTGCCTGCCTGCGCAGGCAGCTGAGCGGATCATTACAGTACCACCCCCCCCCCCCCAGGGTCGGATTCCAGACGACCCTCTAAACTGATATTTGCAAAAGACTCCGACTGAAGACTCATGAAGGTCGGGACAGCCCGACTAGGCCCACCTCCAGGGTCAATCCTCCCAAAACCGACCTCGTTGGAGACAGAAGCCACCAAAACATGCCCATCAGCGCCACAAGTCTCAGCGTAACACCCATCAGAACTGTCAATGCCAGAGAAAAACCCATCGACACCCACAGAGCCATGCCCACCACCTTCCAGGGACCGTCCAAAAATACCAAACCTGCCACAATACCCATTTGAAGTGTCCCTTTCCACAAAGAACCCACTGTTGATCTCATCCAGGGTACCAGAAATATTTCTCCCAGGATCTCCCAGAACACTTTGAAGCTCTGCAGAGATCCCAGGAGGGCAGAACGATCACCAGGCTCACATGGAGAACTATCAAGAACCCCTATGGAACCAATGACAATTCCGGATTCAGAATTACCAGGACAAGCATCAAGATCAGGGCTTTCAGGGACCACTTCTGGGCATGCAGGCGGGCAGGCAACATCAGAACAGGTTTCCACCGAGAAAGCATCTGAGCAGGCTGGCAACCGAGACACACTTGGGCTTTCTGGGTCACAGAACACATTGGGGTACACTAGCCCAAGGGGAACCTCAGAACACGTCGAGGAACTGCCAACCTCAGAGTCCGTCACGACAAGACCAAAACCGGAACCGGGCAGAGAATCATCAAGAGCAGTGGTGACAAGCACTGGACTTTCAAAAGAAGGCTTGGACTCAAACTTAGAAATTTCTGTGACTGTACTGGTATCTAACCCACATTCATCATTGACTACACAAGACTGAAGCTCCTCAAGAGCTGCAACAGTAGTCCATATACCAGTGACGTCTACTGAAGCGGGCCATACTTCAGAGGACCCTGCGGAACAGGAGGCACCTCCCAGAAGATCTGCACTCCTTGGGAGCCAGTCGGAGACCTCCAAAACAACAGACAATAGCTCAGGAGCATCATTTCCCAATTCCTCTGACAAGGAAATCAAGGATTCTGAACTATACATGTTACAGGGCAAAATATCAGATACATTTTGCGGACAGAGCAAATGTCCCAGGGATGGTTCTGCAATCCGCTGGGACTGAATTTTCTCTTAATGAACCGGATGTACAGGAATATTTACTGGAACACACACTGACTCCCTAACTTCAATCTCACTGCACCCAGAATTCGTAGCAGTTAAACTAGCCTGCAACTCCAAAACTGCAGAAAAACAGGGGAGTATAGTAGCAATACCTAGACGAGCCTCTAGGGACACTGCAGGAGATTCTAAGCAAGGCCACATTGACTCATCCAGAGTACAGGGTGCAGAATCAGCATTTTCCTCAGAACAAGAAAGGGACTCACAAATGTCAGTGCGAGTGGAAATCATGTTTTCATTCATGGTACAGGGTAGGCTCAGAGAAAGCTTCTCTGGACAAGGCAAAGAAGCTTCAGCATCAGATTCGCAAAACCGAAGCGCTGTCTCACTCTTAGATTCGGCTAACAATGTCGAATCCGAGGAGTCAGAACGCAAAACTTGCGAATTCAAAATCGCTTTAGGTTGTGAAACTGACGCTTCCATAGCGCAAACCTCCGCGATCTGCGGAGCAGACTGTAAGGCATTCAAGACAGAAACACTGGAGCAACTGTCACTAGGCATTGGGCCCTTACAGGTGTGAACAGGGTGACACAAAGACTCATTTGCAGAAGAAATAGCTACAACAACAGGAGAACGTTTATTAGACATACAGTATTAATTTTACTTTTGACGCTGCATAATTTAGGAATTTTCCCCATAGCAGGATCATAGATGGAAGATCTTAAAGATCTGTTTTTAGATCGCATAAATTCAAACTGCACACAGTCAGGAGAGAATCTTTCAGGATTCGCACAGGAGTCAACCACAGTGGTACACCCATTCATTTCAGATTGCACAATGTCTAGACTCACATGCTTTACCCCAGAAAGGCAGGAACAATCATCCGATAACGATGTCTCTTTATTTGAATCAATTGATTGGTGTGTGTGCAATTCATCCAAAATCGTCTGCCACACACACATCACTGGATCCACAAAACATTTGTCACACTCATCAGAATCTATCAAAGTGTACACAGAATTTATACAAGCGTTTAGCGTCTCTGCAATATAGAAATCGCAAAACGGCTTCCAATCCCTCTCAAATTCCTCAACCAAAGCTCCAATATCCCAGGGAGCAAATGGGGTCTCAAACAACGCGGCATCTAAGTAGCTCTCATACAGGTTGGGGTCAGGTACATGCATAGACTTTCTTACTCCTTTAATATAAAAAATAATTCTGCCTATTAAAGGGTCCACAAAAGCTTTGGATTGGGGTAAAAAATACCTAGAGACTGAGCAACATCATTGTAAACATCAATAGGGAGTGAAAGAACAAAAAATACTACTAGTATGTGTATCCGCGCCTATGGAATTCTCAGCAGCTTTGTGGACCAGGCAAATCCTCCAATACCCAATCTATAAATGTAGTAAAAATGTCCACAGCGCTATATAAAATGTAATGACACTTTAATCGATAAAATAATCATAAAATGATGCATTGATCTTAGACTAATTGATAGCACCCTACCCCTTTGAACTTCAAAAACATACAATCAACACTCATACAATTTCACTGCAGTGAGCATGCATGCATTGAGAATAAATGGGGATCCCAGTAAAAGATCAAAGTTAGAGGCAATTTCCAGTATCACACAAATCTGTGCAGTGCTCCAATAGCAAACATCGGTTTGTGCAAAGTTCCAATAGCGTAACAGATTTCCAAAGCTTTGGATCTGATTAAAATGTTCTGTTGAATAAAAATAGAGTTATACCGTGCAATGGATATATATCCTTAATCATATATACTGCACCCGTTCGTCGTATGTGGATCCTTCAATTCACACTACCTCAATCCGCAATTTCTCCGTCCTAAGTTCATTGCAAGAGCGGAGAGGTATATCCGGTCACGCCAATGCGCGGATGTAGCCGTTCATTCGCCGCTTACGTCCTCTGCAGATGAACCGGTCTTTCAAGGATCCACATACGACGAACGGGTGCAGTATATATGAATAAGGATATATATCCATTGCACGGTATAACTCTATTTTTATTCAATTGAACATTTTAATCAGATCCAAAGCTTTGGAAATCTGTTACGCTATTGGAACTTTGCACAAACCGATGTTTGCTAATGGAGCACTGCACAGATTTGTGTGATACTGGAAATTGCCTCTAACTTTGATCTTTTACTGGGATCCCTATTTATTCTCAATGCATGCATGCTCACTGCAGTGAAATTGTATGAGTGTTGATTGTATGTTTTTGAAGTTTAAAGGGGAAGGTGCTATCAATTAGTCTAAGATCAATGCATAATTTTATGATTATTTTATCGATTAAAGTGTCATTACATTTTATATAGCGCTGTGGACATTTTTACTACATCAATAGGGAGTGTTTTATTCAGATGCTTGCGATTTTTAGTTTTTCCCTTTTTAGCAACTTTGCATGTCTGCTGTTTAAATGCAAGAAAAGTATCCAGGCAGTTCTCTTGCATCTGCTTAGAACCTGAAGTGGCAAGAGAAACATTGAACTGATCATCATACTGAATGGTTTTGCATATTTCAGACTTGACAGAAATAACCTCTTTATTTGTAGTTGCTATGGGCAACGAATCTTTTGGCTGATAAGCCGAATCAGCAGATTGGCCTGCAAGCCCCCACTCATTAGAATATGGTAAAGACTGAGAGGTGTTGCATAAACCCATCTGATCAGCATCTTGCACAGCAGGAAAAAAACTCATAGAAATAGCCTGGCAGGGGAATTCTAAGCTTACGAGAAAACACATGAGCCAGAAACCTGCGAGGGTTATGTCTCAGATTCTTGTGTCTGGCATACTCATCAGCCCACACGAACAGATCCCCTTGGAAAAGATTGTAAGCAATCTGACCACTCCAAGTGGAAATATTGGTGGCCTGAAATTCAGGATTTGCCAAGAATCTGGAACATTCTGATATGAACTCATCTCTGGTTTCAGAGTCCAGTATCTTAAACCTCTTAAAGGTACAGGACCCATATTCGACCAAATCGTACAAATCGGAAATTCCCTCTACACTGGGAATTTTGGTTTGGCTGGTCATACTGTAACGATTGTGGAATTCTCTCCATGATCAGCGCACAGGACATGCGCTGACACTGCGGAAATCCTCCACAAGCGTATAATTTGAGGGAACCCAGCAAAAGGTGCAACGCACCTGTAAAAGGAAATTCCTGTCGGCAGATGGAGCTGTGGAGTGCAGAGGGACAGATCCTCTGCCCTGCCACAGACGCCAGACAGGAATTGTATGAAGGGAAGAAATGCAGGGCAAGATAGCCCTGAAAGAGAGAGATCAAAGCGACAGAGGGTATGTGTGTCTACCAATCTAGTTGCCACCCTGCGACGATGAACACACAACCATGAAGATCAGGTGAGAAGGCAATCGCAAGAGATGGCGATTGCTAACAGCGACACAAGACCGAATAAGCACAGATGAGGAATGTATGCATCTCCACCAATCTAGCCGCCAACCTGCGACGGTGGACACACAACAGAGGAAACCAAGTGAGAACGCAATCGCAAGAGAAGCGATTGCGAATGAGAATGAGCACAGGGACAGATTGTATGTGTGTGCACCAATCTAGTCGCCAACCCGCGACGGTGCACACACAACAGCAGATACGAAGTAGGAACGCAATCGCGAGAGAGGCGATTGCCAGAGGTGACACAAGGCTAAAGCAAGACAGGGCACGAGAGTAGCAAAGGCACAGCAAATCATACAATGAGAAGATAAGGAAAATAACAAACGCTAACTAAACGCGAACACCGCACTCAATCGCAACAGTGAACGCGTTTACAGCGCGGTCTCCGCGTGCTAAGCACAACAGAGACAAGCACGCCTAACTAACCACCGACAGACAAACACGAAACAGAGGACGCGAGCGCTTGCTTAACGGTTACCTCACCGAGCCTCCAGCAAGCGTTCGTATCAGACAAGACAGATACAAGAAAACAGGAATAAATGAGAGATACGATCCACTGCTCTTTCCGCCAGAGCGAGTGCGATCCAAGTAAGGCAACAGAGCTAGCAGGATCCACTGCTCTTTCCGCCAGAGCAAGTGTGATCCAGGTATAGCAAGAAAGCTTAGCAGGATCCACTGCTCTTTCCGCCAGAGCGAGTGTGATCCAAGTATAGAAACAGAGCGAGCTGGATCCACTGCTCTTTCCGCCAGAGCAAGTGCGATCCAAGTATAGCAAGAAAGCTTAGCAGGATCCACTGCTCTTTCCGCCAGAGCGAGTGTGATCCAAGTATAGAAACAGAGCGAGCTGGATCCACTGCTCTTTCTGCCAGAGCAAGTGCGATCCAAGTACAGTAAGAGAAACAGATGAACAGAAGGGCCTACCAGTAACAACCGCTGCTCTGGTTAGCACCCCACAGACAGACAGAACAGGCAATACAAATAATACAATCCTGACTGCTTTAGCAAGGATGCCTAGTGCAGTCCCAGGAATTACTCTAAGCTCATCTTTAAACAATAAGCATGGCTGACACTCCAGGAGTGTTTCACAGGACAAACCCTTATGACCAGCGAAGTACTGTGGAATCACATGGTATTTATAGAGCAAGCCTACAAAGGATGTGGCTAGGCAATTTGCATGACAAACGTATGCAAATTCCTCAGCAGCAGCAAGCTGCAAAACTAACAAAAGGTCTCTTTTCCAGAGACCTGCAGAATGCAGACCTGAACAGTGGTCAAAAAGCTGCCTGCCTGCTCAGGCAGCTGAGCGGATCATTACAGTGTACAGATAATCCACTTATTCCATACAACAGTCTGGGCACTTGAGACATTCATATATTAAATTATTAAAGGGGAACTGAAGTAAAAGGTATACGGAAGCTGCCATATTTATTTCCTTTTAATCAATACCAGTTGCCTGGCAGCCCTGCTGGTCTATTTCTCTGCAGTAGTATCTGAATAACACCAGAAACAAGCATGCAGCTAGTCTTGTCAGATCTGACTATAAAGTCTGAAACACCTGATCTGCTGCATGCTTGTTCAGGGGCTATGGGTAATAGTATTAGAGGCAGAGGATCAGCAGGGCTGCCAGGCAACTGGTATTGATTAAAAGGAAATAAATATGGCAGCCTCCATATACCTCTTACTTCAGTTCCCCTTTAATTGTTTGTGTTACCTGAATAACATTGTTTTTAAAACATCTGGATAAAGATGATGAAAGAGAATAGTATTTTGATCAATGGAGTTAACAGCACTTTATTATAGTCCTCGTGATGGCATTTGTCTCACCCTGAGGCCACCTCGTTTTTTCACTCTTCAAGCTGAGTCTTATCTCCTGCTCATGTAAATTGAGATTATCATACAAATGTATTTCTTTATTTCATTTTTGTAATTTTCTCTGGTTTAATGCTCAGTTTATACACAGGGCCCATACGCAATTCACTTTTTCTCTTTTTCACAGCTTTCTCCTAAGTGATACTTGCACAATTTATCAATAAAATATAAAGGGTTAAAGGAGCACTCAGATGTAGATAAAATTTGGTTAAAAATGACTACAATCATAAAGATGAGGTGGCTTACCTCAATAACAACAAGCTCATAAGAGCAATGTATTTGCACAGGCAACGCATTTCCAGGGTCAACTGCATACTTCTTCAGGCCAATACAAGTGCCACAGCTGCAGATAGCCTAAAGCAGGAGACAGCTCTCTTATTAATAAAATGATTTTCACCAGCAAGCAATATTAAGAATAATTTAGACAGTATTTTTTTTACCTTGTTTTGGTACTTTTTGAATTGCAAAGTACTGAAAAGTTATTTTAAACACAAAAAGGAAAAAATATCTTCTAGGAGAAAACCTAGGAACATTTTAAAAGGGTCAACGTGTGATTGTCAAATGCATTGAGCAAAGGTTTCTTTTAAATTCAAATTACAGTGACACAAAATATTTTCGTTTTGGAGGGTGTGGGGAAGATTTTTAAATATTTGGGGTTTCTACTGCTGTCTGTAGCTTCATCTAGGAGGAAATTTACTCATTTCCTTTCCAGAGAGGAAGTGTGATTTTCTCCAACATTGGCAGAATAAGCAACAAAAATCCAATTTACTACTATAGATGGCTATAAGGAGTTCAAAATGCACTCTTACTAAAAAAAAGTTATGCTAAATAAAAATGTGCCTTCTTAAAACAGAAGATATCTGCAATCATTCACATTCAAGAAAGCAAGAAAGATCTCCCATGATGCATAACTGCTGAATATGCAAATCCTCTGTTTATGCCGCTAAAACTCAGGCACTCAGTCAGTATGGCTGGTGTACAGTCAGGGCCGGACTTACCATAAGACACTGTAGGCACGTGCCTACAGGCACCGGATGATGGAATGACGGCTCACTTACCTCTCCAAGCGCCTTCTTCCCTATGCAGAGTCCTGAGCAGAGTGTAAATGAGAGGTTACTCACGCGGCTCTTGGCATGCCATTGATGAGAGCTCCCTTCAGTCAGGGGAAAATTAATAGAGAGGGTACCACTGGCTACCTAATACTAATGGACAGGGCCGGTTTAAGCAACAATGGGGCCCCAGGACAAAATGAACCTGGGGGGCCCCTCCAACAGATACCCCGGAGCAAAAATTGGCATTAAGGGATCTTTTTTGCAGCTGGTATAGTCAGGGTTTGAAGCCCCAATCGGTCGGAGCTCCACATTCTGGCTATCCCAGCCTGCATGGGGGACAAGGGGTTAAAAAGTTTCAGGAGGGGGGACCCCACATAATTAAAAAAAAAATTCCCACACTCTAAACATAAAAAAAAATACTGGGAAAATAGGAAAAAAATGCCAGGGATCTTCATACAGCCATATTGCGGCTGTATAGCGATCCCTGGCCAAAGCGCTGCGGCTGCGTATGGACCCCTTGGAAACCCCGTCAGGAAATGTATTGCTCTTTCTTTTGACACATGTAAAATTACACTACCGTTAGGTACTAAAAGTGACATTTACCGCATTTAAAAGTATACTTTTTTCCTTCGAAACTTTAAAATCGATTTTCTCAAAAACTATAAGGTCTTTTTCAAAAATTGTTTTTTTCTCTTATTCCCAATGATCTCCTTAACATATCCTGCAAATTTAGGGTGTCTAGCATTTAAGGTGGATTTGCTATTAACCATTAAAGTCGTCTGGTTTTTAAATGTGTATTTTTTTTCCTTTAAAACTTTAAAATCAATTTTCTCAAAAACTATAAGGTCGATTTGAAAAAAATGTTTTTCCTCTTGTAGCCACAGGGCGCCGCTACAAGCGCTGGGGCCCTGAGGCAGCTGCCTCCTTTGCCTCTATGGTAGCGCCGGCCCTGCTAATGGATGCCTGTAGCTATCTATGATGGGCAAAGGAAGTGAGGGAGAAGTGACAGCTGGGACAACCAGCACACTTGTGGTGCCCTTTGGTGGTGGTTTGTAGGTCCATAGAGGGCGAACTCTAAGGTGCCTGGAGATCTGTGCCTATAGGCTCTGGGGAGGTAAATCCGGGCCTGTGTACAGTGTGCCTATTGTTTTAAAAATGAAAATTTATACTAACTATCCCTGTACAGACACATGATTGCTGAGCAGGCCTATCCCGTTTTGTGGAGGTGTATGACCAGAAGGCCCCCCACTGCAATAACTAGTAACAATATTGTTTGTACCATTTTCAGGCCAAAATCTGTCTGACGGCTATTGTTAGGTTATTGCAGAAGGCCCCCTTCTGGTTTTAGACCTCCACAAAACAGGATAGGCCTGCTCAGCAATTGACACCAAAAATCTAGCATCTGCACATAACATAAGTATGAAGGGTTTTATGCAGTCCAAAAACTGCTTTTATTTAAAGTGGGATAAAACTCTGAAATAACATTCAATAAAAATGTGTTTTCCTACTTTTTGTTACCCATACAGTTACCATATTCGCTTTTTTGCCCAAGTAATATTGCCTGTTTACAAAGTACAGTTTATCTGCTCTGAAAGTGGCCTCTGCATTTTATTGCATAGCTGCTGTATTTATATATTAAAATCTAGTAGTGATTATTTCTCACCTCTCTCTGCTTCTCAGCTCAGTGCAGGTCAGTTTCAGAATGCTGCTGGCTGTATACTAATTGTAGCAACAGTGGAATGTAAACAAAAGATAATGTTATCACCTCTACAGATGCGGTCAGTAGCAGCAAGGAGCTTTCCAGTGAAGAACAGTGAAGTGTTGTGTTTAACCGTTTGAATGCTGTTCAGCTACAGTTTTTTTGTGGTAGTAGATTTTATGCTGTAAATAATCTTTTAGAACAAAGAGGAAATGCTGTGTTTCATACTACTTTAAATACCAATAACTACACAATGGTGTTGGCATACGGTTTAATCTTTTATTTAGAACCCCACATTTACATTACACTGGTTTTTTTACTATCGTTGCACTCTACAATCTAATCCACACAGGAAAGACATAGAGGATGAACTTGGAAGGAGACAGCCTCGCACATGTGAAGTGACGATTACTACTTGTGACACTGCTCATGTTAGCGCAACCAGTTGTGAAGCTTCATACAGTTGTGGAGCTGTCAGGAACAGGATATAATTAAACTGTCATCACGGTCCCCTCTGATCCGAGCGGCTGAATGCAACTGGGGGAAAAGAGCTGCTGATTTTAGTAAAGTTCCACTTGGTCAGACTTTAGTTCTCTGACGGGGGGATTCTTGGGAGTCTGATTCTGTTACAACACTCCGGATGAAGTTCTGAACCCATTAGCCAGTGAGCCGATGAGCCTGTGCAGAAGCAGAGTCAAGGTCAGACTATGATTGAAGAAGCCGCTGTCTTACTTTATGTCTCTCCTCTAATATGATATTGTTTTCCACTGAAGAAGGTTCTCTTAAAAATGAGGTTGAGATCCCTAAAGAAATTGCTTCAATCAGCAGCAGTGCTTAATGACTGTTAATGGGAAGTGGAGATAGGATAGTAAGTGTTACTTTGATTAATACGAGAACTGCAGAGAATTTAAATGGTGCCACTGATAGATTATTTTCTTCAAGCATGATAAGCGTTTCCCATTTGTTCTTAAATTTGGTCAATACTGTTAAAGACAGCAAAATGAAGTATAATTAATTCTGTTGCTGCCTGCTAGACGGGAATGTTAGTAAGAAACAGATTATGATGTGCACAGCCATGAAAAATCACTGCTGACAGTTTCTCCTGTCACTTTCAGGTGTGTGTATTGAGATGACAACAACTGCTATCCGCCTGGGCACAGAACAGATGTGCTGAGGAACCTAATGACTGCTTGTTATGTTACCAGGAGTGGGAAATTCGCTAAATGAGGGCATTGTGCAAAGTTCCAAAATACTCCTGAATAAAAGATCACTGGGTGGTAATATATCCAGTCTATATATATGGATGATAATATATCTAGATGTTACTATATATGTTTCCAGACTTTCAACGGTGGCATAAAAGTATCTGGATTTTTATCTGGAAGAGGCAATGCTGGACAGCCAAAGGTATAGTCAAGGGTGGTGCAGTACTCCTGAGAGATCTGTAGACATTCAGAAAGAGACTAAAGGTGCCCATACACTCGTCAGATTGGCAGCAGATAGATAAGAAATGCATCGGATGATCTATCTGATGCGTTTTTAGAACATTTTTTACCAAGATAGAATTCCAATAGATTTCAGTTTGAAATCTATTGAAATTCGATCTGATGGCATTTTTTTGCCATCAGATTTCCATTAAGGCCAATGCAAACTGATAAGCAATCTCATCAGATCGACCTAAATTTTCCACCCTGCAAGTTCGATGGAAATCCATCGAAATCGGCCGTCGATCGGTCGATTGGCCAACCGATTTGCAATCGATTGATCGATCGATCGATCGGGATCGATCGGTCGGCCAGAAAATCGGCTGAGTGTATGGGCTGCTTAAGGTGGCCATACACTCATTAGATTAGCAGCAGATAGATCATCAGATAGATTTCTTATCTATCTGATGTGTTTAGGAACATTTTTTACTAGGAACAGATTTCCAATAGGTTTCAGTTTGAAATCTATTAAAAATCGATCTGATGGCATTTTTTTGCCATCAGATTTCCATTAGGGCCAATGCAAAATGATAAGCCATCTCAACAGATCGACCTAGATTTTCCACCCTGCCAGATCGATTGAAATAGATTGAAATCGATCGAAATAGCCACATTGGGAATTTGAAAGAATCGATTTCTTCTATAGAATCGATCGATCGATTGATGGCTGAAATTGACTAGTGTATGGGCCCCTTAAGAAGAGACTATGGGCTTGATTCTCTATAACAAATAGTGAGCCTTATCAGAGTTAACACGTCTTATCAGAGTCAACATGCCTTATCAGAGTAGCACAGCGAGCGCTACGAACTTATGCCTGCTAATTGCCAATGACGAGAGCTCCACTCGTCCTGCCCTAAACCCCTGCACGTCCAATCACTTAAAAGGACATTATCCCCTCACTTTGATTGGCCCAATAGGCTGCCTGTCAAGACACGCTATTTGTTATATTGAAGCAACCACTTCGAGACTTAGAAAAAACGGAGACACCGGGAGCCCATTATGGTGTAATATGATGGTGTAACCTTTAGGGTGAAAGCAAGATATGGATGATACTTACAAACAAGGGTTGCAAGACAACTAACAACAGTGTAATCGCAAGTGAGGAAATCCGGTCCTCATTTGGATTCTCGGGGATCTGGGTCAGGCAGATTGCACTCCAGAAAAAATGTATTTAAAGCGGACCTGAACTCAGAACTTCCTCTCTGCTCTAAAAGATAAACATCAGCATAATAACCTTTAAAGGAAAACCTTTCTTTGTTACAGCTGATACAAATCCTGCAGTGTGTCTACTTCCTTCTTTCATGGAAGCAAACATATTGTTAACATCCTGTGTTTAGAAATTAGTTGCTCTGCCATGACAGAGGAGATTCTTGAGCTGACACAGCTGAGAGTTAAAATTACAGATGTGGTTAGGCCCCTTTTACACTTAATCAGTTGGTGTGCGTTAGTATGCGTTAGTACGCATTTTTTCCATAGCATTGCATTGGGAAGAAGATTTCAGTTAAAACACGTTAAGTGTAAAAGGTGCCATAGGAAAACATAGGCATTACTTTGAAACAGTTTTCTTTCAGTTTTAACTGAGAGCAACTTATTAAGTGTAAAAGGGCCCTGAGTCACAGATGAGGGGGATTTGGGCAGCTAAACTCTCTAAATACATACAAGGTGCATTTCTCTATGTTTTCATTCTGTCTTGTGCAGGAGTTCAGGTCCACTTTAAGTTAAAACAAACTAAGCCCCCCACTCAGTGCTGAGTGGCTATGAAAACTGAAACTGGAGAGGAGGAGGCAGCCCCAACAATAATGTTGTTGCGATAAATAATATGAAAGTAATACATTTTATTACCTCACTCAGGCTTTGTCCTTTCTAGAGGTAAGCTATTTTATTACTTTCATATTATTTAATAGTACAATATTATTTTTTGGCCTTCACTTCTCCTATTCTCTAGCCCCTGTGTATAGTATTCAACTGGAAAAGTCCCTTTTTGTCACAATCACAAATTAAAGAGAACCCGAGGTGGATCTTCAGGGGGGCAGATGGGACACAGAGGCATGTCCTCTGCCTAATGACATGGCTCTGTGTCCCCCAAGCGCCGCTCTCTGCCCCCCGCCCACTGCCGCGCTATAGCCCCCCGAGTTTAGCGACAAGACTTGTCGCTAACTAGGGGGTAAACAGAGGGGAGAGGCGTTCCCTGTTTAAAACGCCTATCAGGGGCATTCCTGCAGAGTTTCCTGAGCTGCCATTGGGCAGCTCTCTTCCCCTGCCCACGCCTCCTGCCGCTCCCCCACCTCCCTGCACGCTATGAGAGATACACTGTGCAGCGTCGTAACCCAGAGGTGTTAAGAATGCCAGAAATCGCTCTACAGAACACAACAACAAAAAAAGTGCTCAGTGGTTGTGATTTCCAGCCTTAAGGTGGCTACACACCATACATTTTTTTTTTATTTTATTTTCAGTTCAAGGATTACAATCAATTTATCTGATTGATTGTAACATTTAAAAAATCTGACCAATGTACCACACATGTGTTCAATATTTCCCCAATTATGAAAAAAATGATTGAAAACTCTGAGAAAATTGCATGGGTGTATATATAATAATCCCCCTGTGTCCCTGTGTCCTTCTTTGTCCTTGTGTCTGTGCTTTTTTGCTAATGCGCATATGCAGCATGGACAGTCATTGGGACAGGGGGAGGACAGGTCCAGGGGGCCGGGCAGATGTGTGCAGTGTGCGTGCACGCGGCGTGTGCGCACGCATGTGTGCTGACATGCGGGCGGCGGAGGTGGTTGTGGGAGGGGGGTTGGGAGAGTGGCCTAGAGCCCGTTTTTAAATCGACTTAGGTCTAAGAAAGAAACTAAGAAACTGACAATCTAAGAAACTGACAATCTACTATACAACATTACATTTTCTTAAAAATTAATCAGATAAACCCACCACTCCCGATCAAATTATATAGAAAAAAAGGGAAATTTCTTGCATGAATAAAAAAAAAAGCTTTTGATATTCCAGGACAACCGACTGTTTTTTTCCAACTGCAGTAAATTTGGATCATTTTATTGTATCGTGTGTGGCCACCTTTCTAGCCATATTAAATTAAGCATTAGCAAAACTTATTTAAAACTTATTACATATATAACCACATTTATGTAGAGTCTGGATGCCATCTTTAAGATCTCTAGTCTAGAGTCACATGTGGGCAACACCGGGTCCCCCAACAGCATTCATTAAAAAATGTCACTTCAGGTACACTTTAAATGGCTTGAGCAAGCATTAAAAAAAAACACATAAAAGAAGACAATTTAAGTAAAAAAAAAAAATCCAATCCAGGCTTTCTGGATCACTTATATTCTTTGTTTTCCCGGCTTTGAGAACCTTAGTAATGTCCTATGTGGGCCCCCTAGCAAGACTAAGCAAGGCAGGCACCCAGCAAACCCCCCATCAAGATTGTGGCTGGGCCCCCTGTACTGCCATGTAATCACTGCCCCCCCTCCCCCCCACCTGAACAAGCAGGACAGGGCATCCATTACCTGTCAGTGGATCTGGTGACACGTCCTCTTCACTCCTTTCTTCACCTGCTCTGTACAATGTAATTCCAGTTGTGACTTCCATCCCTGCACGTCATGTGACATACATCAGGGAGCTGCAAGGACTTAAACTGTGACAGTGAGGGTCGCGGGGGGCTATTGTTACACCCCTGACCCATTACATACTTTCTAATAATAACACAATACAGGCAGGACTAGAAAAATATAATTTATAGAAAACCATCATACCACCATTATTCACACATAAAGTAAGGCTTTCTATAACACAAAAATATTTCTCCAGCACCAATGAGACCTGATGGAGGGCGTGGCTGTGTAAGCTGTCTGTCTGACACTAACGCTGTCATGCTGCAGGACTCCATCTTTCCCTAGAAGCTCTTTCTGTTGCACGCCACGCGTTTCACTATTAATGAAATGTGACAGACTTCTGATACAAGTAAATTATGGAGCAAGCAATATCTGTCTCGTTACAACAACAATTCTTTGCACATCCTCTCTGGCTTTTATGATGTCGAGCAACTCCTTATTCTACTACATTAAATTGGCAGACACATATTTAATATATTATGTAATTTTTGCAGTTGTGGTTTCAGTGTTGTCGAGAGTTCGCTTCTTCTTTTTATAGGACAGGAAAGGGATGGCGGCGTGTTTTACAAGTGCGGACTTGTCGTAATGAGGCGGGTGCTCAAATGTAATATATTTGGGGCTTTATTAAATCATCTGAGATTTTCAATTTCGACCATAACATTCTATAGAATGGCAGCATGCAGAAAGTAATAAGCATGACAAGATTTCTTTCATTTATGGCCAGGATTGTTGATTGCATTAAAAAATAAGGCTGAGCCGGGCAGGATTATTTTGTTATGATGGTAATCTTCTATCTCACAAGTGAATTTTGTAAAATGTAATTAGGAATTAGAATAACATGAGTCTGCTTCATAAAGTCAATGTCAGAGTGCAAACCCGGGACTGGATGTCAGACTGATCATCTTCCTGTATATCTCAATTGATAAAGATGTCTCTTATTGCCCCCAGTATGCTGCCCAAAGTGCAAATAACATCAACAAAGTGGAGTGAATTGTATTAGTGTTTTTTTAGTTTTTTGCTTTGTATACTGATGATGAAATAGTGCTTTGGAATGTTTGTGAGTTACCTACTCAGATCACACAAGCTGAAATCTGCAGATAATTAAAAATAGAGGTACCAAGAAAAATAAACAGTGCTGAGGTGCATTTTAGAATCAGAATCAGAGTTATTCCGCCAAGTACCAGAGTTGTGGCCAAAATTGATTTTGGCACAACAGGGTCAGTGGTGGTCCAGTAGCAGAATGGTGCATTAAGCATACAGTACAGTAGACACATACCATGCATACAGATACTTACAGTAGATTAACAGTAGATACATACAGTGCATGCAGTCTACATACAGTAGAAACAATACATGTACAAGGCATAGAATATAAGGCAAAATCGGATATGTAAAAGATGGACCCAGGAGAAGGACCAGGGGCAGTGGCGTAGCTAAGGAGCTGTGGGCCCCGATGCAAGTTTTACAATGGGGCCCCCCAAGCACTCTATACATAACAATTAATATGGCACACCAAAACCTGCCAATGGCAACGACAGTGTCAGAGGTGTAAGAAGGAGATGGGGAGCAGTTTGTTAATGATTACCGCTATTCAAAGTATCTATAGAAGTGATTATTCTGAGCACAGGACCAATAGAGATCTAATACTGTAGTTGAGGGAGGGCCCTTTGGGGCCCCTCTGGCCCAAGGGCCCCGATGCGGTCGCTACCTCTGCAACCCCTATTGCTACGCCCCTGACCAGGGGTAATCTGCTGTCATCTATGGCACTCAAAAATGCTTCTGCAGTGAAAATGTGAACCAGATGCCCTGCAGTCTATCCTTGGGGAAGAGAGAGAGAGGAAAAAGAAGAGAAAGAAAAATAGAGAAAGTGAAAAGAACATTGAAAATAAGTCCCCTTAGGATATCAGTGTATCCTGGAAGGTTAGTGGCCCATTTGCATAACACGTGTGGGGCCCGTCCTGTGCTGGATCTGCGGCTGTGATGAGTGCTGATGGACCCAGTGTCCATCCCTTGAAGCAGGCTGTGTGTCCTAAGGTGAAGAGGGCTCTGGAGCGGTGGTGTCCAGAAGAGGGGTGAGACCAGCGGTGGAGTCCCAGCAGTGAGATTGACAGTGGCAGCCGGCTCCTCCGTTTTGGGTGGCATAGTGGGCCAGAGGCTGACTGCTGACGTTGGATTGGGATAACCTGGGGGTCTCTGCCTCTGGGACACAACTAAAATCCATAAAAAAATTTTTAAATAAAATACAATTTTCACTAATAAAAAATCCACTTAATCAGGCAATAAATAGAATCACTTGGTCCGGGTCTCTTTGCACTAAGCACTTCCAGAGGCGCTAATTTTATCTGCTAAAAGCATTGCATTACAGTGGAGTGAACTCCAATAAAGATTTTAGTTAACCTGAATCATGTTAACCTGTCATTGTGGGAGGTGTGTCCACCACTACTTCCCATGTTTAAACTAATTCTAGTGTACAGTATTTTATTGTTTTTGATGCCTCTGTTTTTTAAATATCTACAATTGTTGTCCTTTGTTGGTGGAGGGGAGTTACCCCCTTATTTTCATATCTACGGAGAGCGACTTCTTAACCCAAGTGGGGTCAGGTCTAGTCTACCCAATTGCCTTTATAGTCGCTACCTAAGCATAAGCAAACCCTTGTGAGCATTATTTCACCATTATTGTTATTTAGTATTTACTGTATATAGTGCTGACATCTTCCACAGCGCTGCACAGAAGATATATTGTCCTGTCACTAACTGTCCCTCAGAGGGGCTCACAGTCTAATCCTTATCATTGTCATATGTCTATTTATGTATCGTGTAGTGTATATATCATAGTCTAAGGCCAATTTTGGAGAAATTAAATGAACTTATTTGTATATTTTTGGGATATGGGAGGAAACCAGAGTCCAGGGGAAACCCACGCAGACACGGGGAGAACAAACAAACTCTGTGCAGATAGGGCCCTGGCTGGAATTCAAACAGGGGACCCAAGGTGAGAGTGCTTACCACTATGCTAGTGTACTGCCCCCCAACCCAGGAATAGTATATTCTTTACCAGTACAGGTCATTCTATACTACACTATAGGGGGTCTTGATTTCCCCTTTTGTCTTTCTACAAAACTGAAATCTGTACTAAGCTGTGCACAGTGATGGGGATCATCTATCCAATCACATATTCCTTAACAACATTCTATCAATCAATTGGTTTCCAGCAAGCACTCTTGTTAAATAATTCACATAAAATATATGACCTCACAAAAAAAATAACTCACCAATACAGTTTCACAGACAACCCCATTGTCAAGGTAATCAAACCGTAAATGAACCCTCATAGGGGGGTTTCAACTCTCTTATGAATGATGTGAATAGTCTGTGTGGCTGCTGCCATTATGGCACAAATGTTGGAGCCCCCCGGGAGAGCGAGATTACTGTTTGATTACCTTTACAAAGGGGTCCTCTTAAGTGATCTGTAATAAACTTTATGTGAATCATGTAAGGGAGTGCTTGCTGGAAACTACATACTCGAGTAAGTGATTGACTAATTGATTGGTTGGTTGAATATTGGGTAACACCATTCAGCAGCTCCCACTTCTGGCAATTAACACAGAGAAGTGCATAGCACTATCACTATTCACTACATAAAAATTGATAATATCTGAGTCCAGTAACAGGCCTGCAGTGCTACCATTATATTCATTCTTAAAGGGATACTGTAGGGGGGTCGGGGGAAAATGAGTTGAAGTTACCCGGGGCTTCTAATGGTCCCCCACAGACATCCTGTGCCCGCGCAGCCACTCACCATTGCTCTGGCCCCGCCTCCGGTTCACTTCTGGAATTTCAGACTTTAAAGTCTGAAAACCAGTGCGCCTGCATTGCCGTGTCCTCGCTTCCCCTGATGTCACCAGGAGCGCACGGCGCAGGCACAGACCATATTGGGCCTGCGCAGTACGCTCCTGGTGACATCAGCGGGAGCGAGGACACGGCAACGCAGGCGCAGTGGTTTTCAGACTTTAAAGTCTGAAATTCCAGAAGTGAACCGGAGGCGGAGCCGGAGCATCGGTGAGTGGCTGCGCGGGCACAGGATGTCTGTGGGGGACCATTAGAAGCCCCGGGTAAGTTCAACTCATTTTCCTCTAACCCCCCTACAGTGTCCCTTTAAAGCAACAGGAGCCCCATGGGTATAGAACACATGCAATAAAATGGTTAACAGGGAACTTCACTTTCATGAAACAATGTGTTGCACAATCAATTTGCTGTGTACCTTAAGTTACTATAAATTGCAAATATTCTTAAACCTTTCTGAAGGAATCCGGAGCTCTGTGGCCACCCCACCTGTTTTACCTTGGCTCACTCCCAACTCAGCAGATGTGGCAACATTGTCCCAAGGGCTCTGATTTCTTTGGGAAGGCAATCATTAACCCTCTGCACTCATGCCACTTGCATCAAGCTGGAACAATAGTAGCATTTAACACCACTAGGTTGCAAAATTATGCAATTCTAGAGAACACACGCATGCGCATAAATCAGTCTAAGATGCACTACTTACACCTTTTGGTAAATGGGCTGTACTGGCACTGATGTAAGTAGTGCAGTGCGTTTCTCCTGTGATTTATGCAGTGATTTATGTGCATGTGTGTGTTCTCTAGAATGGTTGAACCAGACAGGCTTCAGTAGGAATCCCAGGTTATGAGCATAAAATGTTTGCTTGTGTGTTGACTGGTATATATAGATTAGGGACCCTTACCATTAATGGGGAGACCTTATCGCTGGTGTAAAGGTCTAGAACACTATGCTATTGCTTGCAATCCATTTTGGAACATAACATCCCCTTTCTTTAATCGCATAATTTTGCAACCTAGTTGTTTTTTAATGCTTCTAGTGTTCCAGCTTGATGTGAGTGTCATGAGTGCAGAGGTTTAATGATGTTTTTATATGTAAATTTGACCGCCCTCCTCAGCACCTGATTTTCCATTTAAAATCGTGGTCCCTTAGCAGGATGAGCATAACCCCTCCTCTCTTCTTTACTGAGCGCGCCCAGCCGGGCTGCAGCTCTCTTAAGCTGCTCCAGACCTTGTCTCAGATTTCTACACCTTTAAACCTATTTGTGCTGAAACTGGACTCAAAATACAGAGGATTTCCACCCACCACGACTAAGGCTACAACTACAACCAACCAGATCAATCGGATTACTTTGGATGGCAGAGATTTAAACTGGATTGTAATCCTCCATGAAGCTTACCACTGCTGAACACACCAAGCCTTCTAACAGCTGACCTGAAACAAGACCTTCAACCTCTCTGAAGACTTGATTGCCTGTGATTGCCCTCACTCCACCCTGTGAGTAATCCTTTATCCATTATCCAAGACATATGCACCAAGTGACTATTTTCCACATTTATGTTATCATTTATCATCTAACTCTAAAACAAGGAACTTTACTTAACCACTTGAGGACCTAGGGCTTTCTACCCCTTAAGGACCGGCCACTTTTTTTCCATTCAGACCACTGCAGCTTTCACGGTTTATTGCTCGCTCATACAACCTACCACCTAAATGAATTTTGGCTCCTTTTCTTGTCACTAATAAAGCTTTCTTTTGATGCTATTTGATTGCTCCTGCGATTTTTACTTTTTATTATATTCATCAAAAAAGACATGAATTTTGGCAAAAAAATGATTTTTTTAACTTTCTGTGCTGACATTTTTCAAATAAAGTAAAATTTCTGTATACATGCAGCGCGAAAAATGTGGACAAACATGTTTTTGATAAAAAAAAACCCATTCAGTGTATATTTATTGGTTTGGGTAAAAGTTATAGCGTTTACAAACTATGGTGCCAAAAGTGAATTTTCCCATTTTCAAGCATCTCTGACTTTTCTGACCCCCTGTCATGTTTCATGAGGGGCTAGAATTCCAGGATAGTATAAATACCCCCCAAATGACCCCATTTTGGAAAGAAGACATCCCAAAGTATTCACTGAGAGGCATAGTGAGTTCATAGAAGATATTATTTTTTGTCACAAGTAAGCGGAAAATGACACTTTGTGAGGAAAAAAAAAAAAAAAAAAAGTTTCCATTTCTTCTAACTTGCGACAAAAAAAAATGAAATCTGCCACGGACTCACCATGCCCCTCTCTGAATACCTTGAAGGGTCTACTTTCCAAAATGGGATCATTTGTGGGGTGTGTTTACTGTCCTGACATTTTGGGGGGTGCTAAATTGTAAGCACCCCTGTAAAGCCTAAAGGTGCTCATTGGACTTTGGACCCCTTAGCGCAGTTAGGCTGCAAAAAAGTGCCACACATGTGGTATTGCCGTACTCAGGAGAAGTAGTATAATGTGTTTTGGGGTGTATTTTTACACATACCCATGCTGGGTGGGAGAAATATCTCTGTAAATGACAATTTGTTAATTTTTTTTACACACAATTGTCCATTTACAGAGATATTTCTCCCACTCAGCATGGGTATGTGTAAAAATACACCACAAAACACATTATACTACTTCTCCTGAGTACGGCGATACCACATGTGTGGCACTTTTTTGCACCCTAACTGCGCTAAAGGGCCCAAAGTCCAATGAGTACCTTTAGGATTTCACAGGTCATTTTTGTTTCAAGACTACTCCTCACGGTTTAGGGCCCCTAAAATGCCAGGGCAGTATAGGAACCCCACTAATGACCCCATTTTAGAAAGAAGACACCCCAAGGTATTCCGTTAGTAGTATGGCGAGTTCATAGAAGATTTTATTTTTTGTCACAAGTTAGCGGAAAATGACACTTTGTGAAAAAACACAATTAAAATCAATTTCCGCTAACTTTTGACAAAAAATAAAATCTTCTATGAACTCACCATACTCCTAACGGAATACCTTGGGGTGTCTTCTTTCTAAAATGGGGTCATTTGTGGGGTTCCTATACTGCCCTGGCATTTTAGGGGCCCTAAACCGTGAGGAGTAGTCTTGAAACGAAATTTCTCAAAATGACCTGTGAAATCCTAAAGGTACTCATTGGACTTTGGGCCCTTTAGCGCAGTTAGGGTGCAAAAAAGTGCCACACATGTGGTATCGCCATACTCGGGAGAAGTAGTACAATGTGTTTTGGGGTGTATTTTTACACATACCCATGCTGGGTGGGAGAAATACCTCTGTAAATGGACAATTGTGTGTAAAAAAATCAAAAGATTGTCATTTACAGAGGTATTTCTCCCACCCAGCATGGGTATGTGTAAAAATACACCCCAAAACACATTGTACTACTTCTCCCGAGTACGGCGATACCACATGTGTGGCACTTTTTTGCACCCTAACTGCACTAAGGGGCCCAAAGTCCAATGAGTACCTTTAGGATTTCACAGGTCATTTTTGTTTCAAGACTACTCCTCACGGTTTAGGGCCCCTAAAATGCCAGGGCAGTATAGGAACCCCACAAATGACCCCATTTTAGAAAGAAGACACCCCAAGGTATTCCGTTAGTAGTATGGCGAGTTCATAGAAGATTTTATTTTTTGTCACAAGTTAGCGGAAAATGACACTTTGTGAAAAAACACAATTAAAATCAATTTCCGCTAACTTTTGACAAAAAATAAAATCTTCTATGAACTCACCATACTCCTAACGGAATACCTTGGGGTGTCTTCTTTCTAAAATGGGGTCATTTGTGGGGTTCCTATACTGCCCTGGCATTTTAGGGGCCCTAAACCGTGAGGAGTAGTCTTGAAACGAAATTTCTCAAAATGACCTGTGAAATCCTAAAGGTACTCATTGGACTTTGGGCCCTTTAGCGCAGTTAGGGTGCAAAAAAGTGCCACACATGTGGTATCGCCATACTCGGGAGAAGTAGTACAATGTGTTTTGGGGTGTATTTTTACACATACCCATGCTGGGTGGGAGAAATACCTCTGTAAATGGACAATTGTGTGTAAAAAAATCAAAAGATTGTCATTTACAGAGGTATTTCTCCCACCCAGCATGGGTATGTGTAAAAATACACCCCAAAACACATTGTACTACTTCTCCCGAGTACGGCGATACCACATGTGTGGCACTTTTTTGCACCCTAACTGCACTAAGGGGCCCAAAGTCCAATGAGTACCTTTAGGATTTCACAGGTCATTTTTGTTTCAAGACTACTCCTCACGGTTTAGGGCCCCTAAAATGCCAGGGCAGTATAGGAACCCCACTAATGACCCCATTTTAGAAAGAAGACACCCCAAGGTATTCCGTTAGGAGTATGGTGAGTTCATAGAAGTTTTTATTTTTTTGTCACAAGTTAGCGGAAATTGATTTTAATAGTTTTTTTTCACAAAGTGTCATTTTCCGCTAACTTGTGACAAAAAATAAAATCTTCTATGAACTCACCATACTCCGTACGGAATACCTTTGGGTGTCTTCTTTCTAGAATGGGGTCATTTGTGGGGTTCCTATACTGCCCTGGCATTTTAGGGGCCCTAAACCGTGAGGAGTAGTCTTGAAACCAAATGTCGCAAAATGACCTGTGAAATCCTAAAGGTACTCATTGGACTTTGGGCCCCTTAGCGTACTTAGGGTGTAAAAAAGTGCCACACATGTGGTACCGCTGTACTCAGGAGAAGTAGTATAATGCGTTTTGGGGTGTATTTTTACACATACCCATGCTAAGTGGGAGAAATATCTCTGTAAATGACAATTGTTTGATTTTTTTACACACAATTGTCCATTTACATAGAAATTTCTCCCACCCAGCATGGGTATGTGTAAAAATACACCCCAAAACACATTATACTACTTTTCCTGAGTACGGCGGTACCACATGTGTGACACTTTTTTGCAGCCTAGGTGCGCTAAGGGGCCCAACGTCCTATTCACAGGTCATTTTGAAGCATTTGTTTTCTAGACTACTCATCGCGGTTTAGGGCCCCTAAAATGCCAGGGCAGTATAGGAACCCCACAAGTGACCCCATTTTAGAAAGAAGACACCCCAAGGTATTCCGTTAGGTGTATGGCGAGTTCATAGAAGATTTTATTTTTTGTCACAAGTTAGTGAAAAATGACACTTTGTGAAAAAAAAACAATAAAAATTAATTTCCGCTAACTTTTGACAAAAAATTAAATCTTCTATGAACTCGTCATACACCTAACATAATACCTTGGGGTGTCTTTTTTTTCTAAAATGGGGTCACTTGTGGGGTTCCTATACCGCCCTGGCATTTTACAGGCCCAAAACCGTGAGTAGTCTGGAAACCAAATGTCTCAAAATGACTGTTCAGGGGTATAAGCATCTGCAAATTTTGATGACAGGTGGTCTATGAGGGGGCGAATTTTGTGGAACCGGTCATAAGCAGGGTGGCCTTTTAGATGACAGGTTGTATATTATTGGGCCTGATCTGATGGATAGGAGTGCTAGGGGGGTGACAGGAGGTGATTGATGGGTGTCTCAGGGGGTGGTTAGAGGGGAAAATAGATGCAATCCATGCACTGGGGAGGTGATCGGAAGGGGGTCTGAGGGTTTGGCCGAGTGATCAGGAGCCCACACGGGGCAAATTGGGGCCTGATCTGATGGGTAGGTGTGCTAGGGGGTGACAGGAGGTGATTGATGGGTGTCTCAAGGTGTGATTAGAGGGGGGAATGGATGCAAGCAATGCACTGGCGAGGTGATCAGGGCTGGGGTCTGAGGGCATTCTGAGGGTGTGGGCGGGTGATTGAGTGCCCTAGGGGCAGATAGGGGTCTAATCTGATAGGTAGCAGTGACAGGGGGTGATTGATGGGTAATTAGTGGGTGTTTAGGGTAGAGAATAGATGGAAACACTGCGCTTGGGTGGTGATCTGATGTCGGATCTGCGGGCGATCTATTGGTGTGGGTGGGTGATCAGTTTGCCCGCAAGGGGCAGGTTAGGGGCTGATTGATGGGTGGCAGTGACAGCGGGTGATTGATGGGTGGCAGTGACAGGGGGTGATTGATGGGTGGCAGTGACAGGGGGTGATTGATGGGTGATTGATAGGTGATTGACAGGTAATCAGTGGGTTATTACAGGGGAGAACAGATGTAAATATTGCACTGGCGAATTGATAAGGGGGGGTCTGAGGGCAATCTGAGCGTGTAGGCGGTCGATTGGGTGCCCGCAAGGGGCAGATTAGGGTCTGATCTGATAGGTAACAGTGACAGGTGGTGATAGGGAGTGATTGATGGGTGATTGATGGGTAATTAGTGGGTGTTTAGAGGAGAGAATAGATGGAAACACTGCGCTTGGGTGGTGATCTGATGTCGGATCTGCGGGCGATCTATTGGTGTGGGTGGGTGATCAGATTGCCCGCAAGGGGCAGGTTAGGGGCTGATTGTTGGGTGGCAGTGACAGGGGGTGATTGATGGGTGATAGGTGATTGGCAGGTGATTGACAGGTGATCAGTGGGTTATTACAGGGAAGGACAGATGTAATTAATGCACTGGCGAATTGATAAGGGGGGGGGGGGGTCTGAGGGCAATCTGAGCGTGTGGGCGGGTGATTGGGTGCCCGCAAGGGGCAGATTAGGGTCTGATCTGATAGGTAACAGTGACAGGTGGTGATAGGGGGTGATTGATGGGTAATTAGTGGGTGTTTAGAGAAGATAACAGATGTAAACGATACATTTGGGAGGTAATCTGACGGCGGGTTTGCGGGCGATCTAATGGTGTGGGTGGGTGATCAGATTGCCCGCAAGGGGCAGGTTAGGGGCTGATTGATGGGTGGCAGTGACAGGGGGTGACAGGGGGTGATTGATGGGTGATAGGTGATTGGCAGGTGATTGACAGGTGATCAGTGGGTTATTACAGGGAAGAACAGATGTAATTAATGCACTGGTGAATTGATAAGGGGGGGTCAGAGGGCAATCTGAGCGTGTGGGCGGGTGATTGGGTGCCCGCAAGGGGCAGATTAGGGTCTGATCTGATAGGTAACAGTGACAGGTGGTGATAGGGGTGATTGATGGGTAATTAGTGGGTGTTTAGAGAAGATAACAGATGTAAACGATACATTTGGGAGGTAATCTGACGGCGGGTTTGCGGGCGATCTAATGGTGTGGGTGGGTGATCAGATTGCCCGCAAGGGGCAGGTTAGGGGCTGATTGATGGGTGGCAGTGACAGGGGGTGATTGATGGGTGATAGGTGATTGGCAGGTGATTGACAGGTGATCAGTGGGTTATTACAGGGAAGAACAGATGTAATTAATGCACTGGTGAATTGATAAGGGGGGGTCAGAGGGCAATCTGAGCGTGTGGGCGGGTGATTGGGTGCCCGCAAGGGGCAGTTTAGGGTCTGATCTGATAGGTAAAAGTGACAAGTGGTGATAGGGGGTGATTGATGGGTGATTGATGGGTAATTAGTGGGTGTTTAGAGGAGAGAATAGATGTAAACAATGGATTTGGGAGGTGATCTGATGTCGGATCTGTGGGCGATCTATTGGTGTGGGGGGGGTGATCAGATTGCCCGCAAGGGGCAGGTTAGGGGCTGATTGATGGGTGGCAGTGACAGGGGGTGATTGACGGGTGATTGATGGGTGATTGACGGGTGATTGACAGGTGATTGACAGGTGATCAGGGGGATAGATGCATACAGTAAACAGGGGGGGGTGGTCTGGGGGGGGGGTCTGGGGAGAATCTGAGGGGTGGGGGGTGATCAGGAGGGGGCAGGGAGCAGGGGGGGGATAAAAAAAAAAATAGCGTTGACAGATAGTGACAGGGAGTGATTGATGGGTGATTAGGGGGGTGATTGGGTGCAAACAGGGGTCTGGGGGGTGGGCAGGGGGGGGGGTCTGATGGGTGCTGTGGGCGATCTGGGGCAGGGGGGGGAGAAATCAGTGTGCTTGGGTGCAGACTAGGGTGGCTGCAGCCTGCCCTGGTGGTCCCTCGGACACTGGGACCACCAGGGCAGGAGGCAGCCTGTATAATACACTTTGTAAACATTACAAAGTGTATTATACACTTTGTATGCGGCGATCGCGGGGTTAACATCCCGCCGGCTCTTCCGTATAGCCGGCGGGATGTTGCGGCGAGCGAGCGGTGACAGGCGCCGGCGGAGGATCGCGTCACGGATGACGCGATCGCTCCGCCCATGCCCTTAAATGGACCGCCGCCTCTGTGGGTGAGGCCGTCCTGCAGGGCTCCACTTCCCCGCCGCCCCTGTGTAGTGGGCGGTCGGGAAGTGGTTAAAATAAATCTATGATCCAACTCTGTGTAGGAATGAAAGGAGTTTGCACAGATCCCCTTTGATCTCAGCAGGACTCCAGAAGTACAAGCTATCAGAACAAGTCTATTGTCTCTAATGTCAACATACAACTGCCCTCCAAAGAATCAATTACAAATTAACACCTCACTAGCTCTCCTTTTAAAATCCTTTGGGATACTCAGGAAAAGCAGAAGGGGGCGGAGAGGTAGTGGATCCAAAAATAAACACCAGGGAAGCAACACCAGGTAAAGGATAACAAGTTTGACAGTGAAGCCTAAAAAACATCCCCAGCAAAGCTCAATCACAGCCACACTCTGCAACGCCAGATCGATAAATAATAAGACTGCAACTATACATGACCTAATAGAGCTCTCTGATTTGACCTTTTTGACAGAGACCTGGCTTGGGAAGCATGCAGGCCCAACTCTTGAAGCAACCGTGCCGACCAATTATTCAGTTTTGCACTGTGAGAGACAAGTCCGCAAGGGTGGGGGGGTTGCCATATGCTTCAGATCCTCTTTGAACATAAGGCCCCTGCCCATAGGCCCCACTGAAACCTTTGAATGTATTGCAGCCCAACTGTCAGCAGAAGTAAACATCAACATATTGCTCATATACCGCCCCCCAAAAAATGGTCCAGCCTTTCTTAAGGAAATATCTGAACTCTTATCCTGCCTAACAGTGGAACACCCTAGATGGATCATCCTGGGAGACTTCAACGCATGGGTGGATGATCACGACTCCCACCTAGGAAGTGAACTACTTCTCATAATGAATGAACTGGGTCTCTCTCAGGCTGTCAACCTCCCCACCCACAAGAAAGGGCACACCCTGGATCTTATATTTCATTCCGGACTTTTAATATCACACATGGATATAAACCCAGTGGTATGGTCAGACCACCACACCATCCACTTCTCTCTGACAGCACCAGCGATAAAACACAGAGGGAAAGAACTCATAAAATACCGTTCACTGAAAGATGTCTCACCCCAGCACGTTCAGAATACCCTCAACTTCGACGCATTAACCAATCATTGCGCAGACCCAGACTCCATGGCCCTGATGTACAACCATGCAGTGTCATCTGCCTATGACGCCCTTGCTCCAGTTCGCATTAAACGGTCTACACCACTTCACCATGCACGGTGGTTTGACAGCTCACTAAAGGACATGAAGAAAGAAGTGCGCAGACTAGAAAGGAAGTGGCGAAAATCCCAGAATTCAAAAGATAAACACACCCTTGTCTCTCACCTGGAAAACTACCAAAATGCGATCACCAAGAAAAAATCCTTCTACCTATCACAGGAGATCGCAAAGGCCGCCAACAGGCCAGCCCAACTATTCCGCACAGTTGATAGACTATGTAATCCATCCTGTCTAAAACCTACTATAACTCCCTCAAAGGAGCTATGTGAGAAATTTGCTTGCTACTTTGCTGACAAAGTATCCTCTATTCGGTCTCTCATTCAATCCACAGCACCCAAGACTCATGCAACTCCTGGAAATAGCTGCAAAAACAACCTAACACCCTGGACTGACTTCAAAAGTATTAGTGAGGAAGAGATCTCAGACATCCTCCGTCGCCTCCGCCAGACAACCTGCGACCTGGACCCTGGACCAACTAAACATATGCTGAAATGCCCTGACCTGCTTGGTCCAGCATTTCACAAAATAGTAAATTGTTCTCTGCAAGCAGGGAGGTTTCCTACCTCTCTAAAAGAAGGAATCATCAAGCCCCTTCTTAAAAAACCTTCCATGGATCCAGATGCTATGAGCAGCTACAGACCTGTCTCCAACCTCCCCTTCTTAGGTAAAGTTATTGAAAAGGCTGCCTATCTGCAACTTGAAACCAGGCTGTCAGTAAACAACATCCTGGACCCTCTACAATCTGGCTTTAAAGAGGAACTGTAACGACAAAACGGCCCCTGGGGGGTACTCACCTCGGGTGGGGGAAGCCTCAGGATCCTAATGAGGCTTCCCACGCCGTCCTGCGTCCCTCGGGGGTCTCGCTGTAGCCCTCCGTACAGCCGTGACGCAATATTTACCTTCCTGGCTCCTGCGAAGGCGCTCTGATGCCTCTCGGCGCCGAAGTAGGCGGAAATACCCGATCGCCGTCGGGTCTGCTCTACTGCGCAGGCGCAAGTTTCCGGCGCCTGCGCAGTAGAGCGGACCCGACGGAGATCGGGTATTTCCGTCTATTTCCGTGCCGAAAGTCGCCACAGCGCCCCCGCTGGAGCCAGCAAAGGTAAATATTGAACTGACAGTCGGCACAGTCGCCGGCTGTTCGGAGGGCTGCGGCGAGACCCCCGTGGGACAGAGGACGGCGTGGGAAGCCTCATTAGGATCCGGAGGCTTCCCCCACCCGAGGTGAGTACCCCCCAGGGGAGGTTTTTGTTGTTACAGAGTCTCTTTAAGAAACACCACAGCTGTGAAACAGCCCTCATCCAAGTCTGCAACGATCTGCTCATGGCAAGTGACAGAGGGGAATGCTCCATCCTAATCCTGTTGGATCTCTGAGCGGCTTTTGATACAGTTGACCATGAAATCCTGCTTAACAGACTGCAGGAGTACTGTGGCATCAGTGGATCAGTCCTCCAGTGGTTCAGATCATTCCTGACTGACAGAACACAGAGAGTATCCCTAGGACCTATAATGTCCAAACCTGCACCTCTACAATTCGGAGTGCCACAAGGATCAATCCTATCCCCTCTGCTGTTTGCAATCTACATGTTGCCACTCGGCACACTTATCCAACGACATGGCCTGACGTACCACTGCTACGCCGATGACACACAGCTATACCTGTCCTTCAAACCTGGTGGAACAGACCCTACCCCAAAAATAAACTCTTGCTTAGCTGAGCTACAGGCATGGATGAATGATAACTGGTTGAAACTGAATGCTGACAAAACTGAGGTCCTGTTTGTCCAAGGCCAGTGCCCGCCATCAAAACAGCTCTATCCTAAAGCAACACCAATCAGGATTGGGAATTCAGACATAAACAGCTCCAACCTTGTGCGCAGCCTTGGCGTACTAATCGATGGGGAATTGAGTTTCAGAAACCAAATTTCATCTGTAGTTAAATCCTCCTTCTTTCATCTGAAGAACATTGCAAAGATTAAACATCTGATTCCCCCAGAGGATCTTCCAACCCTAGTCCACGCCTTCATCACATCACGACTGGACTACTGCAATGCCCTTTATGTTGGCCTCCCTTAAAAGGACCTGCGTCGCCTGCAATTAGTGCAGAATTCTGCTGCCAGATTGCTAACAAACCAGCCTCGCCACTGTCACATTACACCGATCCTTCGCTCACTGCACTGGCTACCAGTAGAATGGAGAATACTCTTCAAGATTGGACTGCTGACATTCAAATCCCTGCACAGTCTGGGCCCTGGATACATGAAGGACTTGCTAAAGCTGCACCACACCTCTCACAACCTCAGATCAGCAAGTTCTGTAAACTTGGTCACTCCCAGAGTGCACCTCAAAAAATCTGGAGACAGAGCCTTCTGCCATGCTGCCCCTACTCTCTGGAACTCCCTACCACACCCAGTAAAGACAGCACCATCCCTGGAGCTATTCAAATCCAGACTGAAAAGCTACCTGTTTAGCCTGGCATTTCCAGACTTATAAAATTTCTTCCTCTGTACCACGATGGTCTGAGCCATGCTTATGCGCTTTGAGTCCCACGGGAGAAAAGCGCTTTACAAATGTTATTTGTTGTTGTTGTTGTTGTTGTTTGGAAAGGTTTTGGGCAAAAACCACCATGGCAATTTTGCTTATGGTGGAGGGTTGGTTTTAAGAATATTTGCAATTTATGGGTGAGCAAACTGGCTTTTTTTTTATTGTTCCCCATTGTTTGTTTGTACTATGTACAGCGCTACGGAAGATGTTGACGCTATATAAATAAAAAATAATAATAATAATAGCAGACATACGGTGGCAACATAAGGTGCACAGTAAATTGCAGGTGCTCTTTACTTCTATTCATTAATTCTATATTGGGAAAACATTAATGGGGGGATGGGGAGTAATGTTACAATGATATCGCCATTTTCAATGTAATAATCACATTGTGACAGCACAAACAATAAGGTAAGAGAGTGTCACTTATGCAAATTCTTTCTGTTTTAAGAAAGCAAACTTTTGTTATCCTTAATATTTTAGTAAGGGGGCTTTTAGGACCATTGTAGCCCCTCACACACTCCAATGAGTTCTGGGTCACCATGAGCTTGCTGGTTAGTCTGTACCTCTCGGTGTTACAAGCCCTACTGCATAGAGCCAAATTAATCCATGCCATGCACTGACACTGATGAGGATCAAACAATCCAAAACAGTCTGTATGCATGTTGGATTATTATGGCTTTGTACAAATTAACAAACTGACACATCATTGCATTCCAGCGGTTCTGGAGGTTTGTTTAGCTTCTAAGGGCAACAATGGTTAATTTGCATATATTCAGCAGTGTTGCTCTGGGAGACATCTCGAGCTCACTCCAACCTGAATTATCGCAAATTCTTTCTGTTTTAAGAAAGCAAACTTTTGTTATCACTTATATATGGTGCTCACATTACATACTGTAGAATGGTATATAGCGTGACTAATCTTTATAACTATTTTAAATACAAATTGATATAATCGTTTCATAGGCACTTTGCAATTAGCAAACCACTACAGTATGTGACTCCAGTAACTAGTAAAGTTAAACTTAGAAAGAAACGTGTGCTGGACCAGTAGTTATATGGGGAATGTCAAGCACCCCCTATGGACACAGAGATTACGTTACTACATTACCTTCTACTAACTTTTCTCATTTAAACCTGACTTAAACACAAATAAATGTAGAACACATACTACACTGAGTGAATATTTTTAAAGTTGTACTTAGCATGTCATTAAAGGCCCCCCTGTAAAGCGTAATTAACTCGGCAACCTGCTTCACCAGTGGGGATGTTACATTCATTAGTGCAGCCACTGACTGAAGTGATGTATGAACAGGAGGCAGGAAGGTGGAATCATAGACAACACCAAACAACAAATACATAAAGGGTTGTCTCAGGATAACTTTAGGGGAAAAAGTTATTTGCAGCATCAATACTCTACAACCTAACTTTGTTTTTCACAGTTAATTAAAGAAAGCTTTTACAATAACCTCTGATAAGGCAAATATAGAACTATATTAATGTTACACCCATAAAATGATAACAAAAGTAATGAAAAGTCTAACATTTGCCCAACATGCAATTATCCACTGATTAGGGTAGGAATTAAAGTGGACCTGTACTTCCTCTCTGCTTTAAAGGATAAGCAAAAGCATAATAACCTTTAAAGAAAAAAAAATGTTACAGCTGATACAAATCCTGCAATAAATCTGCGGTGTGTCTACTTCCTGCTTTCATGGAAGCAGACATAGGGTTAACATCCTGTGTTTACAATTTAGCAGCTCTGCCAAGGCAGCCAGCTGACACGGCTGAGAGATCAATTTACAGTGGTGATTAGTCACAGATAGGGGGAATTAGGTAGACTAAACTTTCTAAAAACACAGTGCATTTCTCTCTGTTTCCTGTACAGAATTCAGGTCCAGTTTAAAGAGAACCTGTACTGAGTAAAAATATTTAAAATAAACACATGAGGTAACTTCAAGTGAAAATTACATAGTTACCTTGCCATCAGTTCCTCTCAGATGCTCACCATTTTCTTCTGACAATAATCCCTTACAGTTCTGACAATATTTTGTCAAATCTGAAATATATCAGTTGCTGTCAGTAAAATATCAGTTGCTGTCAGTTATAGCTGAGAGGACAACTGATGTGCCAGGTAATGTCCATGTTTCCCTATGGCTCAAGTGGGCGATGTTACAGTTTTTAACTGTGTGCTGACCAGAAAGCTGTTATGGGTAATGGCCATTTTCAAAATGGAGGACGGAAAATTCCCTTGATCACAGTGAACAAACAGGACGCAGGACAGGAGAAAGTCACTGAGGAGTAGACTACATGGAAGGTAAGTATGACTTGTGTATGCTTATTTTGACTTTTAATGTTCAGTTCAGGTTTTCTTTAAGTTTAGCTGATTAACGTCACCATCTGTTAATTAACTAAAGGTGGTCAAACACTGATAGGTGGCTGTTCATTGTACCCCAAAGACTGATTGGAATCTCATCAGAGAGATATCTTTTCAATCCCCACACCGCCCGTAGAGATCATGCTTAAATCTATTAAACATCTGCATAGCTCCCAACTGTCCCTCTTTCGGAGGGACAGTCCCTCTTTGGGAGCCCTGTCCCTCCGTCCCTCTTTCCTCCTCATTTGTCCCTCTTTCAGGACTTTGTCCCACTTTCTATGTAAATATATATATTTCTCTACTTAAAAATGTGTTTCATTGACTCTAAACTTTATCCCCATCCTTTAAATTGATATATTACTAATTTTAAAATGTTAAAATGAAGGAAAATGAAAAAGGATAGAAAGGACCAGTGTGGTTTGAATTATAAAACAACATATTTTTCTTATGAAATCTTTATCGTATGCGCGACTAGGGGTGTGATGGGGGCGTGGTCAGGGGGCGTGGCTTAAAGAAAACCTGAACTGAAAATTAGAAGTCAAAATAAGCATACACAAGTCATACTTACCTCCTGTGTAGTCTACTCCTCAATCTCTTTCTCCTCTCCTGCGTCCTGTTTGTCCACTGTGATCATTGGAATTATCTGTCCTCCATTTTGAAAATGGCCATTACACCATAACAGCTTTCTGGTCAGCACACAGTTAAACTGTAACATCGCCCACTTGAGCCATAGGGAAACATGGACACATCAATTCTCCTCTCAGCTGTAACTGACTGCAACTGATATAAAACTGAGAGCAACTGATATATTTCAGTTCTGACAATGTTGTCAGAACTGGAAGGGATTATTGTCAGAAGAAAATGGTGAGCTTCGGAGAGGAACTGATGGCAAGGAAACTATGTAATGTTCATTTGAAGTTACCTCGAGTGTTTATTTTAAATAATTTTACTCAGTACAGGTTCTCTTTAAGTGTCCCTCTTTGTCATCTCAAAAAGTTGGGAGATATGCATCTGTCAAATCAAACTGGTGCACTGCAGGCCTTCTATGTACTGCCCCCAGGGGCTTTGCTTGGATCCTATGAGATCTGGGGCACTTTTGTGCATTCCAGCTGAAAAATGGGTGGGGACATGCACCAGAATGTGGGCGTGTTCATGGGTGGGGTCAAATTTACATGAACTTAAAGAGGAACTCCAGTGAAAATAATGTAATAAAAAAGTGCTTCATTTTACAATAATTATGTATAAATGATTTAGTTTCATTCTGAGATTTATCACTGATGGTGACATTTTTACTGCTGGCAGGTGATGTCAGTGGAAGGAGATGCTGCTTACTTTTTTGGCAGTTGGAAACAGCTGTATTTCCCACAATGCAACAATGCTCCCACAGTGTGATGTCAGAACCATGGTCCTGACATCACACTGTGGAAGGGGTTTCGCCACAATATCAGCCATACAGAGCCCCCTGATGATCCATTAGTGAAAGATAAGATTTCTCATGGGAAAGGGGGTATCAGCTACTGATTGTGATGAAGTTTAAATCTTGGTTACGGTTTCTCTTTAACAGCAGTCTAAGTAGGCATCCCGCACAAAATGTTCATTGAAGCCCTCCTCTCCATTAATACAAAAATAAATAAATAAATGCAGCATAATCACATAAATAAGCAGTGCCACTTAACCACTTAAGGACCACGGGTTTAAACCAACCTAAAGACCAGGCCATTTTTCACTAAATAGGCCACTGCAGCTTTAAGGCCTCGCTGCAGGGCCGCACAACTCAGCACACAAGTGATTCCCCCCCCCCCCCCTTCATTTTCTCCCCACCAGCAGAGCTTTCTGTTGGTGGGGTCTGATCACTCCCCCAATGTTTATTTATTTTTTTGTAATTTTTTTTTCCTTTTTTTTTTTTTATAAATATGCTTATTTTTTATTTTCACAGCCCTGCCTCCCTCCCCCATCAGGCAATTACATCGATCGGCTGTGATAGGATTCAGCCTATGACAGCGGATTGCTCCTGAGTCCCCCTGGGGGATAGCCGTGTGACACGGCTGTCTCTAGTACAGCGCTGCTGTAGATCACAGCACTGTACACTGTTATCAAACTGTCTCCTAGCGGCTGGGAGGCTGACGACGGAGCAGAGCTTGCTGGTCCGGCTTTTTGCTGTGTGGGCTGGCCTGCTGCCAGGTTGTCTGGCAGTCCCCCCCACAGCACTCCCTGACCCTCTAGTGGCCCTCTCCCATGCTTACACGGGCCTCACATTGAGGCACCACAACTCCCAGCATGCCCCATAGAAGAACAACAGCTCTCTGCATGCCCTCATAAAGGCACCACAGCTCTCTGCATGCCCTCATAAATGCACCACAGCTCCCAGCATGCCCCCCATAGAGGCTCCGCAGCTTCACAGCTCTGACTTTGACTAGGGGCATCCAGGGCACCCTAGATTAGATCCGTGGCACGTGCCACTGATCTTTGGGCAAGCAACGCCCCTGACTGCCCCACGTCCGATCAATCAAACTTTCCCATCTGATTGATAATTGGATTTTGGATGAACAGTGATCAAAATTATGATCTGTTGGGGCTTAAATTACCAGCAGATTTGATCACAGTAGCTGAAGAAGATCTAAGATGGCGCCGGCTGCGGTCGCCACGGCCACAGGGCTCTGGTCTTTTTTTCTTTTTTTTCTTTTAATTTTTCCCACCTGCTCTCAGTAACATCCGCCGTCCGCCTGAGGGAGATGCAGAGGCTCCAGGCGTGCACCGCAGGCTGGCATCGTCTGCTCTGCCACCGAGGAGCTGACCCCAGTGCATGCTCTCTGGCACATGGCCCGTTCCTCCGTCCGCCGGGACCTGGGAGTGAGGAGGACGCGCTTTGACTCCACCGGCCCGATTTCCGCATTCCGGCAGGCTGATGAGTCGGGCCAGCCACTGCACTAGTTGCCAGGAGACCAGGACGCCGCATGAGGGGTGCACCGGAGATCGAGAGGACAGCCGGATGTCGGTGCCCTCCATTGACCCATCCGCTCACTGTGAGCACATCTGCTGCTGCAACCCCGCAGCCATACCATCCGCATCTCACCAGCGCCGCACCTTCGTCGGGGAGCTGCTCCCTCTGGGCACAGTCAGAACACCACAGAGCCGATCGGCTGAGGCGGCCGCCACCACCCACGTGGAGCTACCAGGGGACCAGGCAGGCACTGAGTCCTTCACCACCGCTGCCTGGAAGCCACCTCGGGCACATTCAGGATGCCTCCCCATCTGACCACAACAATCCAGGAGGCACATAGCTGCTGTCCTGACCAGCCTGGGCCTGATCAGCGGAGCTGAGCAGCTGCCGCAATCCACGTGGAACAACCACCACCACTGGGCCCCCTCTGCCCGCAACCACCAGCATAAGGACTCTGGACCACCTCGGATCAAGCACATGGTGACTGTTTATCGGACTGTACCAGGGGCTTTTAATCTGTTCAACCAAAAGGTCCCTGCCTCTGCCTCTCTCCTCTTGCTTTGGTTCGCTTTGGTTCTCTCTCTTTCCTCATTCTCTCTTTAGCTATCCCTTCTCTCTTTATCTCTGCTTTCCACCTCCATTTTTTCCCCCTCAGTTTCCTCTCTACTTTTCGTGGACAATCGGAGTACCTGTCTCGTTGGAGCGTGTCGCTGTGTAGCGTCCAGTGCCGAAAATGGCAGCGCTCAGATCAGCTCTCAGGCTGCTCCTCCAGTCCCACTCTTTTCTGTTCCTGCTATCAGTGTATGTTTTGCTCTGTTTGTATTACGTTAACTGTACGTTTATGCTGTAATGCTCTCTGTCTTTGCTTTTACTTTGCTTTTACTGTTTATACGTATGTACCATGCTTAACTGTATACGACCTTGCTCTGCTTAATTGTACGCACAAGCTGTAATGCTGTCCTATGTGTGCTTGTCCCATGTCTATGTATGTACCATGATTAACCGTGCTCTTTTCTGTTTTTCATCAACGACCCTGTATGCGCCAAAACCAATTCCGGGTACAATCCACCGTTGTACTTGGCGAAATAAATTCTGATTCTGATTCTGAATCGTATCTGCCAGGATTTGATGGTAACAATCAAGGGGTGTGTACGGTCACTGTAACTTCCCCCCAGCTATGTCATTGGAAGCTGCTAGCTTTGATTGACCCACTCTCTTTTAGCACAATGAATTACTTTTTAGGAGAATGAAAATATGCATTTTTGGATAATTTTTCCTTGTTACTGATAGGATTTATTTGATGTTTCTGTTCTACTCCCCCCCCCCCCCCAAAAAAAATATTTCTGACAAGGCCTTGTCGGATATCTGGTTGAGGCTACGCTGCTCTTCAAGCACAAACGCAGCCACAACCTGCAAGAGTACAGCCCCACCTGCACAGTAAGCCAGAGCTACTAGCGCACAATGTACTCCTTGCTACTGTGCAAGTGCGGCCATGCTTGTGTGGGTGCAGCATGGCCAGGCTTGTACTTGAAGAGCAATGCAGCCCAGATCTACTGGAGGGTCCCGTGGAGTGGAGGCAGGACAGGAGCGAGAAGGACTTGGGAAGCATCTAAAGCGTATATGTAAAACTCCGGCCCGCGGGCCAAATCTGGCCCTCAGAGCCATTTAATTTGGCCCACAAGTGGTTTCCCCACTTTGCATTATGTTTGGCCCACTCTAGACCACCAGGGAAGCTATATTGGAGGTGAAGCCCTAGACTGCCAGGGAAGCTATATTGGAGGTGAAGCCTAGAACACCAGGGAAGTAATATGGGGGAGGTATGGGGAAAGCACTGAATACTAGGGAACTGTATAGGGGAAGGTGGAGGCCACTAGACACCAGGGAACTGATCTCGGGAGGGAGGAGGGCCACTAGGCCACCAGGGAACTTTATAAGGGAGGAAGGTGGCCAGTAGGCATTGAGGTTGGCCCGCGACTAGGTCCCAGTGTTCAATTTTTGCCTACATTGTGTTTGAGTTTGACACCTCTGGTCTAAAGAATCCAGAGGCTTCCCTCTACATAGGTCAGTTTTTCGTTTTTGACCCAAGCTTCAGCTCGGGTTTATTTTAAGGTGTCCTCAAGCTTTACAAGGCAGTAAGACACATTCACATATCCACTGCCTTCAGGCTTCAGTATAGGTAAGTGTATAAATATGTGCTGTGGGCGTGGCATTTTAATGCACCACCAGTGCCTACTTTTAGGCGAGACGGTAATAACTGGACATGATTTTAACCCACATCTGACAACTAGTGGTATTATCTGCTTCCCACACACACGAGATGCTTGGCAATCATACCTAACAATGGCATCTGTATGTACCATTACCCGCCAATGCATTACTACTCTCTTTCAAGGACACCTTAGCGTGCCAGCGCTGTCTGAATGAAAATAAAAGGGGAAAAAAAAGGAAACAGTCGTAGATCTTTTAATGATCACTAAACTTTTAATAGACGGATAAATTAAGAAGACATCAAAATCTCTTTTTTCAAAGGCAAATGTTAATGCCCTTCATATAATTTAATGGTAATATAAAGATAATCACCCTTAACCATAAACCAAATATGTTTGTTTACTAAAACAAGATACAAAAGTTATCCTTTTAATGAAGTCAGCGTACAGATTTAATTGTATTAGATTTACAAAAGCAGAATGTGACAATACAGAAAATTGCTTCTGAGTTCATTCCTGCGCCTCGAGGCATACTTGTATCTTCTTAAACTTGAAAAGCCGCATGATTGTGTTCAATCTTGAATATCTGTCGCTGGGAAATGAAGGGTCTAATCATATCAGGCAATAGACAGTTTAATAAACATTTTACAGACACTCTGAAGACTGTCATTAGAACTGAAGTGTTTAAGTTGATTTATAACTGCAGCGTAGGTATTATATTTTAGCTTGTCCTTTTCTGTGTCCCTTACAAAGATAAAATGTCAGCCGCCGTGTTTGCATTTAATACAAATCAGCAATCCATTAAAATGTGGCCTTGGCCTGACATAGGCGGTATAATAGGGTGTTATTGGTAGTGTGGTAAGGGATGCCTTCCGCATAATGTGACTCAATGTAATGATCATGGAAAGATGGAAAATAGATTTCAAAGGTATTCTGAGTGGTCCATTTATAAGATAGATCTGAGGAAGTTGTGTTCTGCAACCCAAGTCCTCCAGGACCTCCAGAAAGTCATGTTTCTTCAATGGGAACAGCTGTGGTGACCACTGATCCATTCAAGCAGATCAGACCACCGATGCAAAGATGAAGAAGGCTTCCTATCTAATTAAAAAGCCCAGTTTTGTTCGGAAATGAGGTTTCAAATTCACCAGTTAACACTTTAACCTACTTTCTGTACAAATGTGATCAGCTACTATGCAATGCATGAGTTACACTTAAGAGTGCTATATTGGTGGCAACGGTCTCTACATAATCATGGTGACTGGCAGTGTAGCTTACAGAGAGCAGTACTTATAAATATATATCAGTTTATCAGGTTTCATATTAAAGGACACCTGAGGTGAAAATAAACTAATGAAATAAACAATTGTATCTATCCTTCTCCTAAGATATTTCACAGTTTTATCTTATATTTAAATCTACTTTTTAAGTTTTTACTGTTTTATTGTTTTTGCTCAATGACACATTCATTGAAGTATGCCAGAGCTAAAATCTATGAACTATTGCCCCTATTATCTCTTTTCTGCTCTCAGAAGCCATTTTCTACTCGGAAAGTGTTTTACATCATAGTTATTTGTGTGCTAGACACTGTATATACACATGTCTATCTTATCATGTCACACGTCACCTCGGGTATTCTTTAACCATTTTAGCCGCCTGAAGGTGATTGTCACGTCCAGGCGGCTGCTGTAGCGCTGCTGGGCGCTCCCGCACGCTACTGAATCTGCGTGCTTCCATGCTGCTCCCCGTTAGCCCGGAGATCAATGAATGGGAACGTAGTTCCCATTCATTGATCTAAGTCCCGGGAGAAAGACTGACGGCTTCTTATCAAAAGCCCCAGTCTTTCTGAGAAAAAAAACGTTTCTTGTCCACTCTATACTTCCTGAAAGCGAGAGCTTTCACTTCCAAGACTATAAAAAAAAAATTGACTGTGGCCAAATAGTAAAACTACATCCACATACATTTTTTATTAAATAAACACATATTATTACATTTAAAATTAACTGTTTACCTCCCACACCAAAAATTACCCAAATAAAATTTTTATTGAAAAAAAAAATGACAATTAATAATTAAAAAACAAACAAACAAACAAAAAAAACCATAAATAGTTACCTAAGGGCATGAACTTTTTTCATATGCATGTGAAGAGGGTGTATTACTAATTAGAGATGTGAGTGAACAATTCGCCCGCGAATCTCTATGTGACCATACTACTTCCGGGTCGCTATGACCCGTAGTAGTATGGCTGCGCTGGGCCGGCGGTGCACATCTTTGATCGCGGGCACTCTCTGTGCATGAGCGTGACATCACTCATGACGTCACGCACATGCACAGAAAGTGCCTGGCAATAGGCGCGCGATCAAGGACGCGCACCATCGGCCCAGCGCAGCCGTACTACTAAAGGTCATAGCGACCCAGAAGTAGTACAGTAGTACAAGGTTCGCCAGCGAACAGTTCAGGAACCATTCACCGACATCTCTTTTACTAATATTTATGAAATTATAAGCTTGTAAATAGTGATGGACGCAAAACTGAAAAAATGCACCTTTTTATTTCCAAATAAAATATTGGCGCCATACATTGTGACAGGGACATCGTTTTAATGGTGTATTAACCGGGAAAAATTGGCAAATAGAATACATAGGTTTTAATTATGGTAGCATGTATTATTTTAGAGCTATAATGGCCAAAACCTGAGAAATAATGCATTTATTAAACCTTTTTTTCTTTATATTCCTGTTAAAATGCATTTAGAAAAAAAATAATTCTTAGCAGAATGTACCACACAAAGAAAGCCTAATTAGTGGTGTAAAAAACAAGATATAGATCAATTCATTGTGATAATTAGTGATAAAGTTATTGGCGAATGAATGGGAGGTGAAAATTTCTCGGATGCATAAGGTGAAAAACGACTGAGGGCTGAAATGGTTAAAGGAGATGCTGTTTGATTTAATGTCTAACATTAGCCTAGTATTGTTTTCATTGTGGCAAGATTTAAATTTATCAGCATGTTATTGCATGTAATAATAATGTACATTTCATCTTGAGTTTGTTTTCCACAAACCACTGTACAAGTGTCATTCTGCTGTCTGACCCTGAGTGCTGCAGAATTACTGTCTTTGATGGATGTTGCTCATCAGAGATCAGAACCTGATCCCCTTGGACGACATCGCTTGGCCAGGCTGCATACACGAGTGCCAGCTGTGTAGCTACTAGCTGACAATGCCCTGTGTTGCTACATGGGGGGCAATGGAAGGACGACTAGTGGCGTCACATGGCGGGCGGGGAAGCGTCACGGACAATGGAATAGGCAGGGGATCAGCATCACTTCTGGTGTGTATATCTGCCCGGCAGATCACTCGTGGGTTGGGCGTCGGGGGCTGACCTACACACACCTGATTATCAGCTGCTGCAATCATTATTAGCCGCCTTTGCCAACTTAAGTCAGGCGTGTTGTACAGGCTTTTATGAAAACTTCTCAAGAGATCTTGTATCAACTATTTGCATACTCCCCTTGTGAAGAGGGTGAAAATTGAGATATCCAGGAATGCCCATATAGCTTGACAGCACTGAAGGTTGGGGAGGGAATTTCTGACACTGCACAGCAGAAGGCAGTAGGAAGTTACTGCAGAAAACAGTACTGTAGGGATTATCCCCAACATATGTACCTGCTGTGCTCTGCTATGGTTTCATGGTAGCAATTATGGACCCTCAAAAGGTATTTAGTCTCTGTTTTCTCCTAAAAATGTATCAGTTTTTAGCAGTGGCATAGCTAAGGAGGTGTGGACCCCAATGCAAGTTTTACAATGGGGCCCCCCAAGCACTCTATACATAACAATTGATACAGCGCACCAAAACCTGCCAATAGCAACTACAGTGTCAGAGGTGCAAGAAGGGGATAGGGAACAGTTTGTTAATGATTACCACTATTCAAAGTATCTATAGAAGTGATTATTAATATTAACAATACAAGATGGCGCCAGACGGTAGCCACGGCCGTACAGGGCTCCGGCCTTTCCTTTAAATTTCCCTTTTAAATGTCTTTAAATTCTTACCTCTAACTGGGCAGGGGAATAGTGATGTGCACTCCCTTTTCCGGAGCCGTTTTGCCGATCGCCCAGCAACAGCAACCTCCTTCTGCAGCACATGGGCTGCACGTGGGCCATTCCTCCGCCTTCCACGATCCAGGAGCCGCTGGCTCGATTAGACCCAGAAGCCGGTGGCACGTGCTGCACATGAGCCACTGCCGCAATCCAGAGGGCACAGGAACACCGCTTCTCTGACCCACAGGAGCGCTGCCACTTCACCGCCGCAACCCGCCCGGGACCCGCAAGGACATCGCTTGCCTGACCTAAAAGGCACACTGCCGGATCCCCTAGCACATAAGCCACACTACCACCGCTGCCAGGGAACCATGCGCTAACAGGAGGAAGCACACGGGCTGCTCCTCAGCCGCGGCCAGGGGAAGATGATCTGCCGCTACTCAAGTGCTGCCCACGAACCATGGATGGCCTCTCTCCTGCGTTTTCACTGCTCCCACCTGCAGTTTCAGCCACACAACAGGCCTAATACAGTACCCCCCCAGCCACGCCATCGGGGCTGCTGCAGAGGTTCCATTGCAGCATCTCCCGCGGGACTCTTTCCCTTTCCAGGCTAGCAAAAATATCACCGTGCTGAGGGCAGATTAACACAACCAGGAGGCTGTCAGGAGACTGCAGTGTCGCCCTCCACCATCTGACTCACCTCTCTGGACTAGGCCGCAAGCCTGAGGCTGGATTTCTGTACGCAGCCACAGAGGTCCCTCCAGCCATGTCACCAGCCAGCAGGTCACTGCTGCAGCACCAGGTCTCACTTTTTCTCTCTGCACTATTTCTTCCTCTGGTGTAATGTGGGCATCCGAAATGCTGCAGAGCAGTTACATAGTTACATAGTTATTTTGGTTGAAAAAAGACATACGCCCATCGAGTTCAACCAGTATAAAGTACAACTCCAGCCTGCTCCCTCACATATCCCTGTTGATCCAGAGGAAGGCGAAAAAACCCTTACAAGGCATGGTCCAATTAGCCCCTAAAGGGAAAAATTCCTTCCCGACTCCAGATGGCAATCAGATAAAATCCCTGGATCAACATCATTAGGCATTACCTAGTAATTGTAGCCATGGATGTCTTTCAACGCAAGGAAAGCATCTAAGCCCCCTTTAAATGCAGGTATAGAGTTTGCCATAACGACTTCCTGTGGCAATGCATTCCACATCTTAATCACTCTTACTGTAAAGAACCCTTTTCTAAATAAATGGTTAAAACGTTTTTCCTCCATGCGCAGATCATGTCCTCTAGTCCTTTGAGAAGGCCTAGGGACAAAAAGCTCATCCGCCAAGGTATTATATTGCCCTCTGATGTATTTATACATGTTAATTAGATCCCCTCTAAGGCGTCTTTTCTCTAGACTAAATAAACCCAGTTTATCTAACCTTTCTCGATAAGTGAGACCTTCCATCCCACGCATCAATTTTGTTGCTCGTCTCTGCACCTGCTCTAAAACTGCAATATCTTTTTTGTAATGTGGTGCCCAGAACTGAATTGCATATTCCAGATGTGGCCTTACTAGAGAGTTAAACAGGGGCAATATTATGCTAGCATCTCGAGTTTTTATTTCCCTTTTAATGCATCCCAAGATTTTGTTAGCTTTAGCTGCAGCTGCTTGGCATTGAGTACGATTATTTAACTTGTTGTCAATGAGTACTCCTAAGTCCTTCTCCAAGTTTGATGTCCCCAACTGTATCCCATTTATTTTGTATGGTGCTAGACCATTAGTACGTCCAAAATGCATGACCTTACATTTGTCAACATTGAATTTCATCTGCCATGTATGTGCCCATATAGCCATCCTATCCAGATCCTGTTGCAATATGACACTATCTTCCTGAGAGTTGATGATTCTGCACAATTTTGTATCATCTGCAAAAATAGCAACATTGCTCACTACTGCATCTACTAGGTCATTAATAAATAAATTGAAGAGCACTGGACCCAGAACAGACCCCTGTGGGACCCCACTGCTAACAGTCTCCCATTTTGAGTACGATCCATTGACCACAACTCTTTGTTTTCTGTCCATTAGCCAGTTCCCTATCCATGAACACAGACTCTTCCCCAGTCCTTGCATCCTCAACTTTTGCACCAGACTTTTGTGGGGAACAGTGTCGAAGGCCTTTGCAAAGTCCAAGTATATCACATCTACAGCATTCCCAATATCCATATTAGCATTCACTACCTCATAAAAGCTGAGCATGTTAGTCAAACAGGACCTGTCTTTAGTAAACCCATGTTGATGCTGAGAAATAAGATTATTTTCTACTATGAAGTCATGTATAGTATCTCTTAGTAACCCCTCAAATAGTTTGCATACAACTGATGTTAAACTTACAGGTCTATAATTTCCTGGATCAGATTTTTTACCCTTCTTAAATAATGGGAAAACGTGGGCTGTACGCCAATCCACTGGGACTCTGCCAGTTGCAAGAGAGTCACAAAAGATAAGATAAAGGGGTTTATCTATAACTGAACTTAATTCCCTTAGGCCCCGAGGATGCATGCCATCCGGGCCAGGTGCCTTGTCTATTTTTAATTTATTTAGTCTTGCCTTCACTTCTTCCTGCGTTAAGTATTTAATATTACAGTTAGAAGATTGAGACTCTTCTGCCTCTGTAGTTTGCAACAGTGCTGTTTCTTTTGTGAAGACAGAAGCAAAGAAAGCATTTAATAACTCTGCCTTACCTTGGTCATCCACCATTGAGTTCCCATCCTCATCCTTTAGGAGTCCTATACAGTCAACCTTTCTTTTTTTAGAGTTAATGTACTTGTAAAACTTTTTTGGGTTAGATTTGATATCCTTAGCGATTTGTTTTTCAGCTTCAATCTTTGCCTGCCTAATTTCTTTTTTACAATTTTTATTGCACTCCTTATAATTGCTTAGTGCAGCCTCAGTCCCCTCCTGTTTTAAAACCTTATAGGCATTCTTTTTCCTCTTCATTTTATCTTTAACCTTTCTATTCATCCATAGAGGCTTTTTTTTCTTCCTAGACATTTTGTTTCCATATGGGATATACATACTACAGTATTGATTGAGTATAAGTTTAAAAGCTTGCCATTTCCCTTCAGTGTCTTCCCCTTGTAGTACATTATCCCAGTTCACCAAACCAGTGAGCGCCGCAAGTAAGCGAGGCAGGTCCACTCACATAGCACTCGGATGACCACGTTAGTCCTTCTCTACTATGCTCCATGTCTGCTCTTTGCAACTTAATGTATGTTTTTATTACTCTGTTGTATGTTACTATGTATATTACAAAGTGTCCACTGTACTGTACCTCCACCGACCCTGTATGTGCCAAAAATAATTCCGGGTACAACCTCCGTTGTACTTGGCGAAATAAATGATTCTGATTCTGAGATTATGAGCACAGGACCAATAGAGAGCTAATTCTGTAATTGAGGGAGGGCCCTTTGGGGCCCCTCTGGCTCAAGGGCCCCGATGTGGTCGCTACCTCTACACCCTGTATTGCTACGCCCCTGGTTTTTAGTATGCAAGAAGCAGAAGTGAAAAACCTTTGGTAAACGGTAAATACATTGAAATAAACTAGGCGTTCAACAACTTGTACCTGTGCTCATCCGCAGTTTTCACACAGAAACTAAAGCCTGGTACACATCTAAGACTTTGATTATGGGAAGCCCTTTTTTCTGACAAACACACTTCTCAGTCTTCTGCTGAACTACTTGTGCTATTCCATATAGAAGGAAGAGGGGAGGACAAGCAGGATGAAATAACAATAGGGATATATCTTGGTTTTCCAGCATGTCAGATCACTAATGACCAGCCAGTAGAAGCCCCAAAACACCTGTAGACATACTGTATGATCACCTGAAATAATTCCAAAAATGATTTTGGAAATTGAAAATCTAAAGCTAGGTACTCATGTTGAATGACATTGGCCTAGGTGGTCATTTAGGACCATCTCAGCCAAGAATCTAGCTTGTGTCAAGGAGTCCCTCACATAAAAATGTGGATCTTTAGCAACAGTGACACCTGAATGTCCCAAATGCATTGTTCTCCTTCTCACCCTGCCTGCCGTAACCAAGTCCATAGAGTATCACGCCGTTGTCCTGCCTCCCCCCTACATAGGAACAGACATGTAGCTAGCCTGTAGGTACAGAACTCAAAAAACAAATTGTTGTCTGTTGGATTGAGTCCCAATCCCCGAATCCAACAGTAATTGTGCGCATGCTGCTCTGTAACGTGTTCAAGCTCTTAATTTCAAAAAGTTCTGTGGAGTTGCTCATTGTGTTCACTCTATAAAAAGGAATGTTATTCCTGCGTTATAGGCTCTTCTACAAAACCCTTACCTAGATATTCACTGCTCAATCCATCTGGGCACAGAGTACAAAGAACTGACTATGGCTAGGAAAGACATAGGATTATTTTCTATTCTTTCAATTTCTATTGCGGCTGAGTTTGTGGTTTATAACCCTGCAGAAGTGTACAAAAGGTTACGGATAACAAGGTATAAAGGGACTGAGCTCTGCAATGTGAGATATCAAGCCTTTGTTTAGAAGATCTGTATCTTGTTACATTGCCAGTTAAAAAAAAAAAAAATCTGCATTCATCTTACACTTAGGACATCTCCGTGCCCCGGTCAAATCAATAGAGTTTATTCTTTGTTGTGTAATATATTCTCTGTAGGAAGGGAACTTAGATCAATGTATCCCAGTCAATACCTATAAGGTGGGAAGTTTAGAGTGACGGTCTGGCCAGTGATCATTTGTCACGTCTGAAGCCCTGCTTATGCCCTTTTCAAAACAATAGAACTGGTGAGGAGTCTCCTGAAATTAGAGATCTTTTTAGACCGCAATGGAAAAATTCACAGTAAATCTGGGTTGTATCTCTGGATTTAATTAAAAGATATATGGAGGGAGTTTAGTGCATTCTATGTATTCTACACTGGAAATCTGTCTAGATAATGATACGGAGTAACACAAATTAATTCGATTGTTCCCTGTGCCCCACTGCCACCAGGCACAATCTTCATTGATCTGAGGAAGCTGGAAATCACCTGCAAAACGTGTTGCCCACTATTGTGCAATAAACTTTTCTTAAATGGCTAAATTATTCACTTTTTCATCAGATGAGGTACGCTAGCTACCTCTCCTTTTTAATTGGTTTTAATTTATTTTCATTCTGTAATGCTGGACATACACGGCTCGATTTTGCCGCTCGATTCTCCCGCTCGATCGATTCACCACTAGATTTCTCAGGCAATTCTCTTATCTTCCGCTCGTTTTTCTTATCTTTTTCCATTGTGTTCAATGCAGAATTGAGCGGGCGGGCGATCGAACATGTCGGAAATTATTTACTGAGCCATCTAAATGGCTCAAAAACGAAGCCATCACATTAGCCATATGGTGATAAGAAAGACCTTCAATTCTCTATATAGTATTACTATTTCTTTAAGTAAATCTGATGCTAGATCACAGACAGTATACAATGTCTGGATATTTTTCTTTTGTCTGGTCTCAGAATCAGCTGTCCTAGCAGACTGATATGTCCTCATCTTTGCCATGCTTCTTGTTCTGAGTTCTCTGAACTTTTACCTGGTATTAATTTTGCTTTCAAGTACCAGAGCCCTTCTGCCATTTCATCAAATGGATGAGAAATGTATCCATATCCTAAAAGTCATCTTGAAGAAAATAATAAACATATTTAAATATAGCATATGTTGATAAAGTACACAGAATATATTTTCAGAAAAAAATGTATTATTATTATTTTTTATTTAGGAGCTATGGCATAGAGATCTACATACCAAGTAGATATGTTTCTACACCTATTTGCCCTCATCCCTTTGACCAATAGGTTCTTTAATGACATCATGGAAACATAGATGCTCAGGAGCTCATACAACCGACAAAGGGTGAAGACACAACACGAGTTGTGCATACATACTGTACATTATAAGAATACTAGTAGACCTAAGCCCGTTCTAGGGCTCTAGGTCTTGGTCTCACCACCGTCGCATGTCAACGCGCACACTTGCACCTGTCCACCGCGCGCGCAACTCGGGCCCCGTCCGCTTGCATCCCTTGGCCCCATCTTCCTCTTGTCTTCCTCTTGTCCCAACAGCTACACATGTGCAGTAGCCAAAACACACAGGACACAGGGACAGGAGGATGACACAGGGACAGGGTTTTATTACATAGGATGATATTCCGCCAAGCAAGAGCGCCCGGTTTCTGTCTGTTTCCTTTGCATACTGGAAAAGAGGAGTGGTGGAACTCTGGAGGGTGAGCAGCAGCATATAATGACCTTTGAACCTGTTTCAAGGGTGTCTGATAACTGAGTGACATATAGATATGCAGTAGTTTAGCTTACTTTACTCTCAGTTTCACATCACTTTACCTTCTTCAATATGTAGAACTAGAAGTACAGGTATCTTTCTTGGTAAACTTGTATTATAATGTTTTCATCCCATGACCTGTTTCTACAACTTGGGATTGTGTCAGGTTTGCTTAAAGAGACTCTGTAACAAGATTTTCAGCCTTATTTCTTCTAGCCTATAAGTTCCTATACCTGTTCTAATGTGGTCTGTGTTACTGCAGCCTTTTCTAGTTGCACAGTGGCTGTGTTATCTCTGTTATATGATCTAATCTTCTCTTTTCTGTTGGCTCTGTTGGCTGAGGCTGGAATGTGTGGAATGTGCTGCACTGCTTGTCATTGGCAGAAGTTATACACACCCCCTCCAAGCTCTGCATGAGTCAGAGACTGAGCTACTCTCAAGCCTATCACACTCAAGTTAGAAGCCATGTCTTTTGTTTGTAAACACTGCCTAAAATGGCAGTTACAAGCCAGGATTGCAGCATGGAGTGGCAGAAACAGCACAGAGGGACCCAGGAGAACATAATGAATAGAATGGTATGTTTTTTATTGTAAGAATTTTAGAGTACACATTCTCTTTAAAAGACAAGAATCAAACAAGAAAAAAACAGTGCCAAACTGAATATACTTATGCTTTATTGATGCTCAAAAATTGGATATAAACCACATACGTAGATCACATGGCAGAAACACTCCTAACAAACTGCTGCTAACAGTCTCCAAAACAATGAAATGAGTAAAAACAAGTTCAGAGATCCCTGATCTGTGGAAACACAGCCAATAATTAGTCATTATGCATTAAAGATCACCGCATGCTCTAAGTATAAGGGCTCTTTAATGTGTAACAGTCACAATTACTTGTGTGCATTGCAGTCCTGCAATACAGCTGAAATTGTCACGGTTAGAAACCAGATCGATGCTGTCACCTATAAAAAATGCTAGACAAACTTAAGTGTGGACCCCCTTTCCTTTAATGTGCATAAACTTGCCAGCCAAAAAATGGTCTATGCAATGCTCAAGTCCATCAGCCTGGACTGGGCATCTGTTTCACTCTGTCATATACAAACCATATTCACATTTATTAGAAATCAGTGGCCTGTCCAGATGGCCCTAGCTTTCTTGAATCTCCAGACAGTACATACTACAAATTAAGAAGAGTACTTAAGGGAAACCATCTTACCCTTGGGATTTAATCCAACCCTCCATCCATAGAGTGTATTTTTTATTATTAGGGGAATCAGATCACACCATAACATTCTGCCCCCAAATTACCAGGCACCCTCAATGGGCAAGCCAGTGTCCAAAGAACAATAGACATGGTGTTTTGATGTAGGGGCATTTGCCACAATCTCCTTGTAAAGAAATCCCTACGCAGGTAGGGCAAACAGAACTGGCTGCCCACACTCTAGATGGTTCTGTTTTATCACCTCCTGTATCCAGCCCCTATGGCAGGATATGGGAGGGGATATAACATAAGATGGAGACCAAGGCACTCACATAGCTACATCAGATAAGGAGCATTGCAAGAGTGACATCATACCTGTCCACACATGTCATCATTTTCACATTAATGTTGTGAATAAAGCATCCAGCAATGTGCAATACCCAGTGCACATATCCCTGTGAATGAACATCAGTAAGATGTGCATGGAGATATAATGTATATATTAGTGATCAACAATGAGGTGTAGAGTAATCTAAGTTGAATTTGCTTCTTTCATGTGTTATTTCATTCATTATTATTTTATTACTGTTGATATGCATTTAAAAAAAATCAACCACTTAACCTTAGTCACTAAGGCCTTGTTCACATTGCATCCGTTTGCGTGGCCATTAGCGTTGGGCGGATTTTGACGTGTCTTTTTTCTCGATTCCTGGTGCTTCGGTGGGCGATTTGTTTTTGTGCTAAGTGGTTTTCTAAGCATTTTTCCCGAGCGGTTTTGTAATTCACTCCCTGACGCAAGTCAGGAAGTGGACTCTGACCCGGGAAAGAATAAATACAATGTATTTATTCTTTAAAACGCGAACGCAATCGCTGCACAAATCGATTTTGTGAGCGTTTCGCGTTTTTCCTATACCTTCCATTGAGCCGGAATCGCCTCAAAAATGGCCCATGCAGCGCTACTCTGAGTGGATCGGAAATGAACCGCTCAGATGTGAACTCTGTCATAGAGAATCATTGCGCAAGCATTCTTAGGGCGATTTAGAAAATTGCCCACGTTTGAAAAAAGGGCAAAAACGCCCTTAGTGTGAACGAGCCCTGACTGTCCCGCAGTGATGCTTAGAATCTAATGTCATTTCCATATTCTAGGACCAATTTTTTCGGAGAAGCCACGTAACATATGTCAAGGGTTTCTGTACTGCTCTAGAATGACTGTTTTGTCAAGCGAATAGCTAACAAAGATTAGTCCAGCAAGCATTTGAGCAGATAAAAACTCATTAACAGAATTTAATACTACTTTATAATGCATTTAAATACACTTGATCCTCCATTAATCAATAATTGATTATTTATTTATGAAGGATGGCAAATGTTATCATCCCAGGGCAGACCCTCCTGCGCCTCTAATGTTGCCCTCATCTGCATAATAATCCCACAGGACTTTTTGCTATTTATGCAAACAGAGCGCATATAGCCAATTTTACCACCAGGGGGGCGAGCAGCGTGTGTTAGTAGCAGCTTAGTCAAGAGCTGGATTCACAGAAGCCGCAAAACTGACTAATTGATTAAGCATCACAACAGGTCCCGAAGAGAAAGATTCGATTAGCTTAATTTATAGCGATTGTATCTTTTGTCATCATTTGTCTTTGAAAACACACAACAAGAAGGAGCACAGAGCTGTCAGCATGAACTATAGGCAGCACTAGATCATCAGTAACTGCAGAAAGTTTAATTCCACACCTCTCTGGCTGCCCAAATATACTGAGTAGAAAGAAAATATATAATCTACAAAAATACACAGACATTGAGACAATGATCCTAGTTAAAATATTTACTCCAACCTCTTCATATTGGCTTATTAAAAGCTACCATTGCTCATATCTTTGCTTTTTGTACCATAAACATTGGTTGTCTTGGCGGTAATGAAGAATGAAGGCAAAACAATAGTCTGAGTTTGACAAATTAACTTGTGATTTGGAGAATCAGTGGAGCAGGGAAGAGAAAATCCTAACTATACTAATTAAATGAGCTTGCAACATTTATTTTAATGCAAGGGAGCCAGCCATATGAGGATGAACATTTTAATTTATTTCGCATTGACACTATGAAAAATTTCTTTGATGCCGATTATCTTCAGAAACAGATCTCATCAGCATCTAGCCTGTGCATGTAATTTACATGTTTAATGCAGTTTGACCTTCCCGGAAGAAAGCACGGTTTTATTTTTATGTTTATTTAAATTTTTTGCTTTTTTATGTTTATAAAATAAATTGAAAATCCATGTAAACTTTTTGTTTGAAGTTTGCAGGCTGTAATAAATATATGTCAATTAACAGGAAGTAAGCCTTCCTCCCCTTCCGCTCCTGCTTCCAATGCTTTCAGGAGCAATGACACGCCCTCCTCCAGCTAATGTGTTTGCCGTTCCGTAGCAAACAGCAATGACGATGTGGCGGCGGCAGCCCGAGCCCGACACACAGAAGCCTCCTGAGGCAGATTGGCTGGGCAGAGTAGGAGCGAGAGAGGTTGTCTTGTCTCTCGCTCCTCATAGCAGGCTACTTAGGCGGGTCATGCGCTGAATAATGCGCTATGATGTGGGGAAAGTAGGATAGGCACTGCTACACTGTCATAGAGGAATCCCCTCTCATATAATGAGCTGCCCCATTCCCCGTCGCCGTCAGTTTCTCAGGGGACGCAATCTATAAGGTAAAATAAATAAAATAAGACACTGCACAGCAAAAAGATATTTTGTGTTCCATCAGACTGTTGATTGAATTTTGATTTATGCTACTGCCCTAAATTGATGCAGTTTGATAGTATTCCTTTAAGTGTCCCTTTAGGAAACACTATGGCAAAAATGATACTGATGTATTTCTGCTTTAGACAACCAAGTGTTAGGTACAGCATAACATTCCCAACATAGTTTCTATTAGAAAAAGACTAAAGATAGCCATACATCTAGCAATGTATGGGCAGATTCGACCATGAGACAAATCTCTCTCTAATCAAATCTGATAAGAGAGAGAACTTTCAGCTGCCCATACACCACAGGCCGATCCATCCATCCGCCTCGCTGCCCCAAAGCTGTCCCCTAATGAAAAATGACCCCTCAGTGCCCAGTGTAATGTATAAATTATTTGTCCACAGCCTACATTTGTCCCTCTGCTGGCTTCCGGGAATCCTCAGTTCTGCATAAAAGCGCGCCCCCTGTGGTTTCCTGTGACATCAGGGAAATTTTTCATTGGAGGGACAGTGCTGGGGGTTTTGTCACGTTCGTTGATCGTCGTGGAATTGCACGCCGTTCCCAAGTCAGCCCAACATCTTGCAGCATGCGCGGCACCAATTTTCATCCAATTCGATCAAAATGATAGAATCGGAAGGTCGATCGTCCTCCAAGTTGCCTGATGTATGGCCACCTTTAGAAATACAGTTTCCCACGATCTGACAGATCCCTGCCCAATGGAAAAAGCTGTCCTATCTGTTAATTATACAAGCAAGGATAGCCATGTTTGTTCTGCTGAGACTTAGATGTGGACTTGGGTTTGAAGAGGAAAGCAAGTGTTGAATGGAGTGGTCAATTTGCATACAAGTAGTCAATGACTTTCTGCATGTAAACACACTCAAAGCAAGCTGGAACAACTTTGTTTGTTTGCAAAAATGCAGGATCATAGCTTCCAAAATGGATGGCAGTGGCATTTTTGTACTAGACCAATCTGCAGCATTGAGGTTCTCTCCATGGAATTGGTACCTACTCTACCTGCACCAGTCAGCTAAGCTGTGGTGAGGAGAACTTTGCCTACTTTGTTTGCACAGCAATTAGTTAATTTTAGTTCTGCCATGGGGGAGTGCCAGTCTCATTATGCAGAGCAGGGTGCAGCGGAAACCATTTATAAGAGCTCCTCCCACCAGTTCTCTTCACTTTCTCCAAATGAAGAGCAGAGACCACCTACAAGAGCTCTGATGCTCTTCACTTCCTGCAGCTGCCTATTGCTCTGCTGCATCATCGTACTGCTTCCTGAGATGTCACCTGACCCACATCGGATCACATACACGCATCCGGAGCCGTACAGAGGATGCACCAGCAGCAGACAGCGTCGGCAGGGGCGTAGCAATAGGGGTTGCAGAGGTTGCGACTGCATCGGGGCCCTTGGGCCAGAGGGGCCCCAAAGGGCCCTCCCTCAACTGCAGTATTAGCTCTCTATTGGTCATGTGCTCATAATAATCACTTCTATAGATACTTTGATTAGTAGTAATCATTAACAAACTGTTCTCCATCCCCTTCTTGCACATTTGACACTGTAGTTGACACTTGCATCGGGGCCCACAGCTCCTTAGCTACGCCACTGAGCGTCGGGGCTCTTGTAGGTGGACTCTGCTCTTCATTTGCTCTGTGTGTGTGTGTAGGGGGGTGTAAATGTTATGTTAAGGCCCCCAGTTACGGACTCTCAAGCAACTGGAAATTACAAATATCTGGCATCATTAAATCCCTGCCTGTGGCGGATAGCTAAGACCCCACCATATCTGTCTCTGCCACAAATTCACATGTATGTAAAAAAAAAGAAAAAAGGAAGGTAATCAGAAATTTCATTAAAGGACAACTGAAGTGAGAGGGCTGAGGAGGCTGCCATATTTATTTCCTTATTAAAAGCAATACCAATTGCCTGACTATCCTTCTGATCCTTTGCCAATAATACTTTTAGCCATAGACCCAGAAGAAGCATGCAGATCAGGTGTTTCTGACATAATTGACAGATCTGCCAAGATTACTGTAGCTGCATGCTTGTTTCTGGTGCGATTCAGACACTACTGCAGCCAAATAGACAAGCAGGGCTGCCAGGCAACTAGTATTGTTTAGAAGAAAATAAATATGGCAGCCTCCATGTACTTCCCACTTCATTTGTCCTTTAAGCACTAAGACAACATATTTTGGGGTGCTTGCTAGTGTTACTTTTCAAGGCATCCTATACAATAAAATGCAAGTGTCCCTGCATCATCAACTGAATGGTTGAGTGTCCCTGGCAGAGCCGGGACAAGGTCCTCCAGCACCCAAGGCTGAGACACCAAAGTGCGCCCCTCCATCCCTTCCACCCCAGCCATCACACACTGATTGCTATTAGACTAAGAGGCGCCACAGGGCCCACAACCTCCCCAACACCTTAATATCTAGTTATCTGGCTTGCAGTCACTGCCATGTATCCCCTTTTCCTATTTCTTTCTGCTTCAAACACAATTAGGAATGACAGCTGAATGAATTCTGCGCCCCCTCCTACACTGCGTCCTGAGGCTGGAACCTCTCCAGCCTATGCCTCGGCCCTGGTCCCTGGCGTTTTTGTACTGAGCATGTGCGCAGCCAGGGCAGTTAGGACACAGGGCCGGATGTGACCGTTTGCTGTGTGTGGTTCACAAAGGTTTTCATTGCATTGTGGGAAATAACAGCTTTTTACAACTGCCAAGCAAGCGGCTCCCTGCGTGCGTATACTTCAGACAGTGGTGGGGAATGAGCAAGCAGGACACGTATGTGCGCGCATTGCGGGGGGTAGTGGCTGTGACCTAGCGCCTGTTTTTTAATGGTCGGGGCTTTTTACTAGTGTTCCATAAGAATGTATGGCTCTGGTAGAACCTCATTGTCTTCCTTTGTAAGAATCCAGCTTGTGATTCATCTCACTAAAATTCACTAAAGAAACAAATAGATTTATATATATATAATGTCAAAGGTTTATTTTCTCCTTTCATGCACCATAGTAGCCATGTGAATGTAAATATTTCATATTTTCTGCACTGATTTATACAATCTCCATGTTGAATGGTGTAGCACAAATGCATTTGGCTCCCCTATTCCTGCCCCGCATGTCAGTGGTTCTGACGTGATGAATGTAAAGTTTACATAAGCCATGTAACAGCAGGACAGCCTATTATCACCGTACACTTTCCATGCTTGCGAAACCCTCAATAGGCTCCTTTATTGCTAATAGATCCATGGAGAAACAGGAGCGATTTTATGAGTCTTTTTAAAATGGAAATTCATGTTTGAAAAATGCAACTGGGAGAAAACAGATGTGCGGCACTTAAGCATTGCAGGAAATTGAGATGCACAGCCTTATTTACAGACACACAATGCTGCTCCACTCCTCCGTCTTCACAATAAAAGCATGTTATGCTTTTACCAGCGGAAATAACCGAGAAAATGGCTATATTTGTGTCCAAAGGCAGAAAAAGAAATAAAACAGCATCTGTCTTACTGCAAGGCTCTAATTATTTACGTGTTAAAAGGAAAGAAAGATTTAAAGGAATACTTAAGCCAGGGTAAAAAAAAAAATCAGTTTTACTTACCTGGGGCTTCTACCAGCCCCCTGCAGCCATCCCGTGCCCTCGTAGTCAGTCGCAGATCCTCTGCTCCCCTGCCGCCAACTAGCCTTGTTTTTGCCGACAGGCTTACTGTGCCTGTGCAGGCCTGGCCATACGTCTCCTTCTTTGTGTTCCCGTCTGCAATAGCATCCTGCGTTATTAAAGGTGATATCACAAAGGGAGAAACAGCAAGAATAGGTTGACACTAGATACCCTGGTAGGCAGACCAAGGGGGTAGCATGTGTTTAGATCAACCAGATGTATATAACATGAGAGGAGAAGCACAGAAATCCGGGCATCAGCCAGAAGGATAATGCTGCAGAAAACACCTCCAATACATCCCTAAGATTCCAGACACAATTGTATGAAAGCCTAAAAGCCGTTTCACAGAAAGATCTGCTTCTTCAGAGGCAACAATTACATATATAGTGACAAAGAGCAAGTTTATATACACATCTTGATAAGAAGAAACGGGCTTACCGCATTTCCTGGCTGCCCCACCGCCGAGCGCGCACCCAGTATCAGGCGCCGCCCCGAGCCGCTGATTCGCAGGCAGATCCTGACGTCACCCTTTCGGGAGCCTCTAACAGGCACAGCCTGATTGGTCTGCGGAGTTCCTGACATCACCCTTTCGGGAGCATCTGGTAGGCAGAGCCTGATTGGTCCACTGGGAGTCAGGTGACTCCTCCTTCACTTCCCCTATCAGCCAGTCCACCCCCCTCACCGATACCGCTGTGCAGGCTTGAATAGGCGAAGTGAAGGATGAGTCACCTGACTCCCAGTGGACCAATCAGGCTCTGCCTACCAGACGCTCCCGAAAGGGTGATGTCAGGAACCCCGCAGACCAATCAGGCTGTGCCTGTTAGAGGCTCCCGAAAGGGTGACGTCAGGATCTGCCTGCGAATCAGCGGCTCGGGGCGGCGCCTGATACTGGGTGCGCGCTCGGCGGTGGGGCGTCCAGGAAGTGCGGTAAGCTCGTTTCTTCTTATCAAGATGTGTATATAAACTTGCTCTTTGTCACTATATATGTAATTGCTGCCCCTGAAGAAGCAGATCTTTCCGTGAAACGGCTGTTAGGCTTTCATACAATTGTGTCTGGAATCTTGGGGATGTATTAAAGGGGTTTTCTGCAGCATTATCCTGCTGGCTGGTGCCTGGATTTCTGTGCTTCTCCTCTCATGTTATTAAAGGTGAAGAAGGCTACGCATGGCCAAGCCTGTCTGGCCTGTCGGCTAAAACAAAACTAGCTGGCGGCAGGGAGCGGAGGATCCGTGAGTGACTACGAGGGCACGGGATGGCTGCAGGGGACTGGTAGAAGCCCCAGGTAAGTAAAACAGATTTTTTTTTACCCTGGCTTATGTGTCCCTTACTTCAGCCTACAGTGTTGAAAATCGTATGCATTCGAGCAACGTTCACCTCCCATTCATTCGTCAATAACTTTATCGCTACTTATCACAATTCATTGATCTATATCTTGTTTTTTCCGCCACTAATTAGGCTTTCTTTGGGTGGTACATTTTGCTCAGAATAATTTTTTTCTAAATCCATTTTAACAGGAAGATTAACCTCCTGAGCGGTATGGACGAGCTCAGCTCGTCCATCACCGCCGGAGGCTGCCGCTCAGGCCCTGCTGGGCCGATTTTTATCAAATAAAGTGCAGCACACGCAGCCGGCACTTTGCCAGCCGCGTGTGCTGCCTGATCGCCGCCGCTCTGCGGCGATTCGCCGCGAGCAGCGGCGAAAGAGGGCCCCCCTAGCCGCCTGAGCCCTGCGCAGCCGGAACAAAAAGTTCCGGCCAGCGCTAAGGGCTGGATCGGAGGCGGCTGACGTCAGGACGTCGGCTGACGTCCATGACGTCACTCCGCTCGTCGCCATGGCGACGATCTAAGCAAAACAAGGAAGGCCGCTCATTGCGGCCTTCCTTGTTTATTATGGGCGCCGGAGGCGATCGGAAGAACGCCTCCGGAGCGCCCTCTAGTGGGCTTTCATGCAGCCAACTTTCAGTTGGCTGCATGAAATAGTTTTTTTTTTATTAAAAAAAAACCCTCCCGCAGCCTCCCTGGCGATCTCAATAGAACGCCGAGGAGGTTAAGAAAGAAATGGAAAAAATCCATTATTTCTCAGTTTTTGGCCATTATAGTTTAAAATTAATACATGCTACCGTAATTAAAACTCATGTATTTTATTTGCCCATTTGTCCCGGTTATTACACTGTTTCAATTTTGTCCCTATTACAATTTATGGCGCCGATATTTTATTTAGAAATAAAGGTGCATTTTTTCAATTTGCATCCATCACTATTTACAAGCTTATAATTCTTAAAAAATATAATAAGATACTCTCTTGACATGTATATTTAACCTCTTGAGGACCATGGTGTTAAACCCCCCTAGTGACCAAGCTATTTCCTGCTTAATTGGCCACTGCAGCTTTAAGGCCAAGCTTCAGGGCCGTACAACTCTGCACACAAATAATTCCCCCGCCCCCCCTTTCTCCCCACCAACAGAGCTCTCTGTTGGGGAGGTCTGATCGCCCACCCCCTGTGTTTATTTTTTTTTTAATAAATATTTATTTGTTTTGTTTTTTTATATTTCTTGCCATTTTATTTTTATTTTTTTTACCAAATCAAGCCGGCCAATAACGGCGATCGGCTGTCATAGGCTTCTGCCTATGAGAGCCGATCGTTCTCTTGTCCCCCAGGAGGACAGCCGTGTCACACGGCTGTCCCCAGTACAGCACTGCTGCAGATTGCAGCGCTGTACATGTAAATACCCGGCGGTTTCGCCATGTAACAGTCTTCCGAGCGGCGATCGCTGCTCGGAAACTGAAGGCGGAGCTCAGCTCCGCCCACCAGGCAGGAGATGCTTGCGCAGCCTGCGCACGATCTCCTGCAATCTGCTGCCCCAGGACTTTACGCCAATCGGCGTTAGCTGGTCCTGGGGCTGCCGCCGCGGCCACGCCCATCGGCGTGACGCGGTCAGCAAACACTTAAAAAGTTCAGACCCTTAGGTAAATATTTATGTTGTTCTGTTTTTTAAATTGAGATTTTTTTATTTATTCTTTTTATAAAAAAATGTATTTGGGTAATTTTTGGTGTGGGAGGGAAACAGATAATTTTAAATGTAAAATAATGTAATGTAATGTAAAAAATGTATGTGGGTGTAGTGTACTATTTGGCCACAAGATGGCCACAGTCAAAAAAGTCCTGGAGCTTATGATCACGCTACCAGGAACTACAAAGAGGCTGTGAAACTTTTTTTTTTTGCAGAAATACCACGGTCTCTATTTAGAGAACGTCGTTTTTTCTGCGGGGGACTCAGATCGGTGAATGGGAATTATATATGGTATAGACTCCATTATCTTGAGTCTTAGTCATTTTGTTGATAAGTTGATAAGCAGCTGGTGGGGAAAGTTTTCCCCAAATCTATATTTATGGTTCCCTTGAAAACTGTGAGTCCTAGCTGATTTTTCTGCATAATCAATCTGTAACTCTGTGCCTAATTGTCATACTTACTGTCCTACTGTGATTGAAGGGCATAGTCATGTGCCTGTTTAAAGGGTACTGAACATCTTTTTAAAGAATAAAATAAATACAGTAAATCTCCCCATAAGGGAGGTTTGTAATGGAGTGTGCCATTGGGGATCAGGGTCTTTATGGTGAGCTTCACCACCTACCTACGGGGTGCTGCTCCTCTGGCCCCTGGCCCATATGGGATGCTCCATATTCTCAGATGGACAGCCGATTTGGCCAAATTGTGTAGTTCCCAGCAGTGGCTTTTCAATGTACTGCAGTACAGTGATGTCCTCATATCCACAAACTACATCTCCCAGCATCATTTGTGGCACACATAGCTACGGGCCTCATGGCAGCAATGATGGTTTATCCCTACGCCACTGGGCTGCAGGATTTATAGTTATTCCTCTGGCTAAGCACTAAACATTTATGTGAGAACTTTTAAGTGTGGTGTAGCGAAGTAGCTAAGGGCCCCAGTCCAAGTTTTACATTGCCCCCCCAGCACACTTTACAGAACTATTAATAAGGTGCACCAAAACCTTCCAAAGACAATCACAGTGTCAGAGGTGCAAGAAGGGGATGGGGGATTACAACTATTCAAAGCATCTATGGAAGTGATTATTACCAGCACAGGACCAATAGAGAGCTAATACCGTAGTTGAGGGAAGACCCATCGGAGGCCCACGGTGGCTGCCATATTTATTTCCTTTTAACCTCCCTAGCGTTCTGATTATTTGCAGCGCACGGCCGCGGGAGGGTTTTTTTGACCTAATTTTTTTTTATGATGTAGCTAGCCTAGCGCTATTTACATGATCCCCCCCCCCCCCCCCCCTGCGGCATCCCTCCCACCCCTCCGATCGCCGCCGGCGATCATACCCAACAGGAAATCCCATTCTGAACATGATTTCCTGTATGGGCTTCCCCAGTCGCCACGGCAACGATCGGAATGATGTCATCAAAGTCAAAGACGTCATGACGTCAGGGGGAGTCCCGATCCACCCCATAGCGCAGCCTGGCGGTGATTGGCCAGGCTGCGCGAGGGGTCTGCGGGGGGGGACTTTTTCACGGCGGGTAGTGGCGGATCAGCGGCAAGCGGAACAAACACGCAGCTAGCTAAGTGCTAGCTGCATGTTTGAAAAAAAATAATAATTATTAATCGGCCCACCAGAGCCTGCGCAATCCACCGCGGCTTTACTCGATGAGCTGAGCTCGTCCGTACCACTCAGGGAATTAAAGCAATACCAGTTGCCACTGCTTTTATCTTCTCTATGACTGTTATTATATAATTGGCATTGAAGCTCTAGTTCAGGCTTGTATTTTATCAGGCAGATTCAGCAAAACCATTGCAAGGAGAATTGGAGCAAATCTGGTGCAAAATAGGCTCCGAAGTAATCAGCATCCTCGATGTGGACTCCTGCTGCATTTTACACTATTTCTGCTACAGTTTCCCTTGCACTGGTTTGAGAAATCAACCCCAATGTGTAGAATAAATAATAATTTGCAATGTTAAAATTACTGTACATGGTACAATTTACAAAAACATTTTTGAATGTTTTTATTACTTGGCTATTTGGGCTTGCAATTGTGATTTCCTGTCCTACTTATCTGATACTGATTAGCGGAGTGTATAGCAGTCTGTGTTCTGTCTAAACCTCTCTCCCTATCCAATCATGAACCATATTTAGTAGTTAGGGAGGAACTAGGAGCACCAACCAGTCTTTTCCTGTGAACACAGAGCTGACCCCACCTAACTCATGCCATTGCTCCACGGGAGGGAGCAGGGGAAAGAGGTGGGTGTGGTAAGGTGACTGCTCTGTGCAGAGGAACAAACTCCCACTCTGTTGGCAGCTATAATTTGTGTACTGACTTCTGAGCCACATAACTTGACTTTTCTAAAGATAATTTGTCTGGAACAGCTACATCAAATAACATATTTACATAATGTCACAGTAGAGGCATATCTAGGGAAAACAGCACTTCAGAATCAGAATCAGAATCAGAATTTATTATCGCCAAGTACAACCGGTGGATTGTACCCGGAATTGGTTTTGGCACATACAGGGTCGTTGGTGAAGAGACAAGAAATAGCATACAGTTAAGCATGGCACATACATAGGACAAGCATACATAGGGCAAAAAAACATTACAGCTTGTGCGTACAATTAAGCAGAGTGCAGCATCACATGCAGTTAAGCATGGGTCATACGTATAAAATATAAAAGCAAAAATAAAAAGCAAAAATAAAAAGCAAACAGAGCATTGCAGCACACACGTACATTTAACGTAAATACAAAACATAGCAAAGCATACATTGATAGCAGGGACAGAAAAGAGTGGGACTGGAGGAGCAGCCTGAGAGCTGATATGAGCGCTGACATTTTCGGCACTGGACGCTACACAGCGACACGCTCCCAACAAGACAGGTGCCCGATTTGTCCACGAAAGTAGAGAGGAAGAAAGTAGAGAGAAAGAAACTGAGAAAGCAACTGAGAGAGCTGTGTAAAGTGAAAGAGTGTAAAGGAAAAGGAGTGGATAGAGAAAGCGAGAGAGAATGGATAGCTAAAAAGAGGAGAGAGACAGAGAGTCCCCTTTAGGACTGCAGATTGTGTACAGTCCGATAATCAGTGCTCCCAGCCGAACTGAGGGGATCACTGAGAGGGGCCACGCTTAGCATAGTCCCAGGCGCGGAGCTAGGGGGGGTCGGGGTAGGACAAGTGCCCCGGGGCGCCGGGTCCCCAAGGGCGCCCAGCTGAGCTTCGGGTTTTTTTGTTGTTGCGGGGCTGAGGCTGAGGGGAGCAGCGCAGAGAAGAGAGAGAGCTGTGCGGACGGTGGGGAAGGGGGGCCATCTCCGCCCTCCTTCCCTCACCTTAGGTGCTCTCTCTCTCCCTCGCTGTCCCCTCCAATGTCTGTCCGGTGGCTGGCAGCGGCGGGCGGAACTCACCTCCGTCACGCTCCAGCGCCGCGTCGGAACACCGGCCGGAAGTTCGGGTGCGCAGCCGCTGCTCTGGTCTGGATCAGACCAGAGTAGCGGCAGATCCATCTGGCGCTGCGACGAGACAGAGGTAAGTTCCGCCCGCCGCTGCCAGACACCGGACAGACATTGGAGGGGACAGCGAGGGAGAGAGAGAGCAGCTCTTCTCTGCGCTGCTCCCCTCCTGCTGGGGAGGGGGACACCTGGCTACCTACTCTGGGCACCTATACCTCTGGCTACCTACTCTGGGCACATATACCCCTGGCTACTGGCTACCTACTCTGGGCACATATACCCCTGGCGACCTAATCTGGGCACATATACCCCTGGCTACCTACTCTGGGCACATATACCCCTGCCTACATATATTGGGCACATATACCCCTAACTACATATACTGGGCATATACCCCTAGCTACCTACTCTGGCCACATATAACCCTGGCTACCTACTCTGGGCACATATACCCCTGCCTACATATAATGGGCACATATACCCCTAACTACATATACTGGGCATATACCCCTGGCTACCTACTCTGGGCACATATACCCCTGGCTACCTACTCTGGGCACATATACCCCTGCCTACATATAATGGGCACATATACCCCTAACTACATATACTGGGCATATACCCCTGGCTACCTACTCTGGGCACATATACCCCTGGCTACCTACTCTGGGCACATATACCCCTGGCTACCTACTCTGGGCACATATACCCCTGGCTACCTACTCTGGGCACATATACCCCTGGCTACATATACTGGGCATATATACCCCTGGCTACATATACTGGGCATATATACCCCTGGCTACATATACTGGGCATATATACCCCTGGCTACATATACTGGGCATATATACCCCCTGGCTACGTGGACTGAGCATATATACCCCCTGGCTACATATACTGGGCATATATACCCCCTGGCTACATATACTTGGCATATATACCCCTGGCTACATATACTGGGCATATATACCCCTGCCTATATATACTGGGCATATAAACCCCCTGCCTACATATATTGGGCATATATACCCCTGGCTACATATACTGGGCATATATACCCCCTGGCTACATATACTTGGCATATATACCCCTGGCTACATATACTGGGCATATATACCCCTGCCTATATATACTGGGCATATATACCCCCTGCCTACATATATTGGGCATATATACCCCTGGCTACATATACTGGGCATATATACCCCCTGGCTACGTGGACTGGGCATATATACCCCCTGGCTACATATACTTGGCATATATACCCCTGGCTACATATACTGGGCATATATACCCCTGCCTATATATACTGGGCATATATACCCCCTGGCTACATATACTGGGCATATATACCCCCTGGCTACATATACTTGGCATATATACCCCTGGCTACATATACTGGGCATATATACCCCTGCCTATATATACTGGGCATATATACCCCCTGCCTACATATATTGGGCATATATACCCCTGGCTACATATACTGGGCATATATACCCCCTGGCTACGTGGACTGGGCATATATACCCCCTGGCTACATATACTGGGCATATATACCCCTGGCTACATATACTGGGCATATATACCCCTGGCTACATATACTGGGCACATATACGCCTGACTATATATACTGGGCACATATTATTCTCCTGGCTACATATACTGGGCATATATACCACTGGCTACATATACTGAGCACATATACCTCTGGCTACATATACTGGGCACATATACCCCTGGCTAACTGTTCTGTGGACATCTCTACCCCTGGCTACCTGTTCTGGGGACATCTATACCGCTGGCCACCTATTCTGGGGACATCTATACTGCTGGCCACCTATTCTGGGGACAACTATAGACCTGGGGCTACCTATTTTTGGGGAACCACGTCAGATTGAGTGTATTTTGGAGAACTGCTGCCAGGTGAGAGGTGTCTACCATATTAAGGGGGCATTCTACCTATTTATGTGAAATGCTGTCTATTTATGTGACTCATGACTGCTGAATTTGTCTTTTTGGGGGCCTCATGGTTACTGAATTTGTCTTGTTGGGGGCCTCATGATTTGTTGGGGGCCTCAAGATCGCTGAATTTGTCTTGTTGGGGGCCTCATGATTGCTAAATTTGTCTTGTTGGGGGCCTCATGATTGCTGAGTTGGTTATGTTGGGGGCCTCATGATTGCTGAATTTGTCTTGATGGGGGGGGGGCTCATGATTGCTGAATTTGTCTTGGAACATGCTGGAAGGTACATACTGAGGGAGGGTGGGTGAGCGTGAGCCTGCTAACCTCCATATACATTTGGCTCCACCCATAACCACGCCCACAGTTATTATGTGACCACGCCGCAACCTTAACTTTGGGGGGCGCATTAATAGTCTTTGTCCCCGGGCGCTGAAAATCCTAGCTACGCCTCTGGCTTGGTGCTCGGTCTGGGCTGGTCAGGTCCAGAGTCCATTCGATGATGGTTGCAGGCAGAGGGGACCTGGTGGGGTGATCAGATATGGCCGCAAATTAAGGGCTGGATGTGGGGGAGATCTTCGTGGCAGTGGCCTCATCAAGGGAGGTCTGGCCTGCGGGAGAGCTCAGAGGAGAGGAGCTCCTCCACGTGGGTGGCTTACCAGGCTGGAGTCGGCAGAGGCTGCCTCTGGAGTGGCCAGCAGAGCCACTCTCGCACTGGGGATCTCCTCCACGTGGGTGGCCGAGCAGAGATATGTGGCAGCGCAGCGGGTGTTGGAGCGGCCAGCAGTGCCCGGAGGTCACCCCTGGGCCCGGGAGAGCGGACCAGCGTCGGTGGGGATGGGCAGAGGCCCCGCAGCAAGCAGCAAGGCAGACCCGGAGAACGTCCCAGCTCCCTCCATCCGCAGCAGCATCTCCCCCCGTCGCATAGTGCACAGGCTCCGACTGGAGCAGGACAGGATCCGCGGTGGTGCAGCACAGTCCCCATCCCCTCAAAAAGCGGGCGGCGTCTCTTGGTTCCCCCGGCAGCGGCGGTGTGGCTACCCACGTGGTGGACACATGAGTGTTGGAAGAGCCGCAACGTGCCCCGGCTGGCAGTGGGGCGAGGCGGCCTGTTCCCTGGCAGCAGCCAGCAGCGACAACTCAGAGCGGCTGCACTAGCGTCTGGCGATGGAGCGGCCCCATGTGCTGTCCAGCCGAGTGAGGAATGGCTGCATCGATGGTCCTGGCGATCCAGGTTCCGGAGCACAGCGTGCCCAAACTCCCCAGGGTGAGGAGAGCAGGGGGGACATCTCTGACCTCCCGGCGCAGGTGAGCCACCAAGGGAAAGGGAGGAAAGAGCCAGAAGAGCCGGAGCCCTGTGTGCCGAGGCGTCCTACTCAGGCGCACTTATGACAAACAGCACCTATGGAAAAAATGAAATCTGCTTCTGGGGAAGAGGGTGCACCCTCCAAATATTTAGTCTCAGTTGAATTGGTTGTGTCCAAGTTGAGGTGAAGCATGGTCTGTAAGAATGGAGTATTGCAATAGGTCAGCCTATATACATATAACCCAAATAACAGTTCAGCAGCTTGGACCCCCGAAAGAATAACCGAACAGCAGAATGCCCCCCAGATAAAAACTAGAATCTGTATGGGATTCACCAGGGATGCTATGGAGTAAGTGGCGCCCATGGCAAATGCCATACCTGCACCCCTGTAGATACGTCTCTGTGGCACAGTCCCCCCAATAAAACTTTTATGACTAAAAGTTCAGTTCTGTCAGCTGTCGCAGGTAGCAGGAAATATAATTCTGCTGGCTACATTCTTAAAGCATAATTTAGTTTTCCAGCAGACTATCACTGCAAATAGCCACATTTCAATGCATGTGAAAACAAATGTATGTGGGTTTTTTTTTTATTTATAGTATAATACATTTTTGGAGTGCATTATTTTTGACTAAAGCCGGTCTTATTATCTTGTAAGCTGTCTCTGTAAGGCGGGACTTAAGGGAAGGACAACAGCTGTGTGTGATGATACAGGAGTCTGTGGGAAGTAGGGGCTGTCCCTGCTTTCTTATGTACATATTTCCTAGTGCAGCACAGAATTGCAATCATTAATCTGTGCCTATTATCCTGAATGGCCATATGCTGTATCACATTTTTCAGTTATTATATATTAATGAAGCAGATGGTTATGAAAAGACATACGAATCTGTTACCTTCAATACACATCTTGTAGCTTGATTTTTGTTGTGTGTGAGTAAGTATGTGTGATCATGTGTTTTGTTCAGTTGTAAATAAAATTTTGCAATATTGATCTCCACAGCAAAGTCCCATATTGCACCATTACAGCAAATCCAGTACATTTTTACGCCATACTAAATTCCTCTGATGAATTGTTAAATTGTTTGCTATAGAGAATTTTATTCTGGATCCCTGCGTATAAAACAAAACCCAGAAGCAGATCAATAACTTTCATTAAAGTCAGCTGAGGGGGGGATGGGATGGAAATAATAAGACAATAAATTTTAAATGTTCTCTGCGTTGCAGTTCATTGCCGTCTTTTTGCAAGCAGCTAATCACAATGCAGCCTACGTAAATCTCGGTGTGCATATTCATTGACAAATTATCTAGACAATGATTAAAGTGATATGATAGTGCTGGGCAGGCAGTTCTGAGTATTTGTATTATTTATGTGGCCACTGCTAAAGGATATGGAAGAGAAGAGATAGGAATATACAGCACCCTGGAAGATACTGTATGGCGCAGAGAAAGCAGTTTGTTGACACGCAGCCACATTTTGTGGGCTCTGCTGCTTTTAAGGTGCGTACACATGCTAGATCGGCATTGTTCTTATTGGTCATTAATGAACCTTTAGGCCCTTTTCACACTGGGGCGTTTTTGTTGCATCACCCTTTTTTGCTGCAGGGTAACGTTAAAGCCAGGGCCAAATTTACCATAAGGCACTGTAGGCACGTGCCTACAGGTGCCTGATGATGGAAAGGCAGATCACTCTGCTCTTCAAGTGCCTCCCCCCCCCTCCTTTCCTTTGCAGAGCTCTGATGAGAGTATAAATTAGAGGTTACTCACCCTGCTCTCGGCATTCCACTGATGAGATCTCACTTCAGTCGGGACAACTTAATACTGAGGGTACTTCTGATTAGAGATGGCCCGAACCTCCGCAATAGACTTCAATGGGGAGGCGAACTTTGAAAAGTAGAAACACTTATGCTGGCCAGAAGGTGGTGGAAAAGATGTTTCAAGGGGTCTAACATCTGAGTTTTTGCATGGATGAGTGGGATAGACGCCAAAAGTCCCAGGGAAAAATCTGGATTTGACGCAAAGCAGCGTTTTAAGGGCAGAAATCACATTGAATGCTAAATTGCAGGCCTAAAGTGCTTTAAAACATCTTGCATGTGTATACATCAACCAGGGAGTGTAATTAGAGTACTGCTTCACACTAACACACCAAACTCACTGTGTAACGCACCGCAAACAGCTGTTTGTGTAGTGACGGCCGTGCTGGGCTGGTGCGCACCATGGTTAGAGTGCAGGCCATGGCGGTTTTCAAGCCCATATGGTCGCCGGGCTGTGGTAGCTCAATGGTAGAACAACAGTGACTGTCCAGCTGAGCAAATTTGGTCTGTCCACATTGAAGCAACGACCTTATTATCGTGGGTGTGCCCCCCCCCCCAGGCACTCAAATAGCCGTCGGTCATTGCTTCATTGTGATACGCAAGCCCCTTCACTGCGGCAAGGTAATGATCACGAAGGGGAATTGGCACATGTGCATGCCTTTTGATTTGTTGATGCAGCTGCAGTGCAGCCAGAAAAATTAGGCAGGCATGTACACGCACCAGAAAAAATTGTATAGCGGCCGCTGCTAGCAGCGGCCTTACAAATTCAGGAATCCACCTGGAGTCCTGGACCCTGTTGGTGGTGGAGGAGAAGGCAGTCAAGTGGCCTGCGGCAGGGCCAGGTTACCGACCAGGCAACAAAAGCAGTCGCTTGGGGCCCCCATTCAGAGTCAAGGGGGGCCCATCAGCACATAAACCAGCCTCTCCATCCTGTCAGCGGGAGCTGGATGGTATAATGGTTAAAGGGACTCTGAGCAGTGCAGTATCATTTTAAAGCTCTCTTTCTCCTCTTTCCAATGATATATAAACCGCCGCCCTATGCCTTTTAGTTTTCTCTATTTTCGCAAAAGAAATCACGCCCACGGCAATTTCAATCGCGAAAATAGCAAAAACTAAAAGGCGTAGGGTGGCAGTTTATCTATCATTTGAAAGAGGAGAAAGAGAGCTTCAAAATGATATGCATTTTTCCATAGTTACATTGTATTACACAGGACGACATTTCTTCAAAGTCGGCAGCTCGATTCAGCACAATGCAATGAAATATAAGGAACCCAGGGGGATATAATTACAAACATCATGCTGGTAGGTGTGAGGATGTAATTAATTAGTTGTGGGTATGCTTAAAGGCATAGCCACAGGCACTGCTCGGAGTCCCTTTAAGGGCTCTGCTTCTGACACAGGAGACCAGGGTTCGAATCTCGGCTCTGCCTGTTCAGTAAGCCAGCACCTATTCAGTAGGAGACCTTAGGCAAGTCTCTCTAACACTGCCACTGCTTACAGGGTGCGTCCTAGTGGCTGCAGCTCTGGCACTTTGAGTCCGCCAGGAGAAAAGCACGATATAAATGTTATTTGTCTTGTCTGCTGATTGTCTTCAGAGCCAGGCTCTCCTCCTAGGTCCCCCTCCTGCTACTGTGCGCTCTGCCGCTGCCCACTCCTCCCTCCCTTCCCACAGAGAAACACAGCTGCAGCAAGAATGATAGCAGCAGATGGCAAACGATCACTCACCTATTCATGATCCAAGCGATAGAGATCCCGTCATCTGAAACCCATCTGTCTCTTCTACAGTGCAGCCGCTCGCTCTGAACTTCCTGATTCTCAGATCAGACAGGAAGTAGGAAATAGTAATAGTAGTAGTAACAGAGCGGCAGCACTCTAGAGGAGACAGATGGGCTCTGAATGACGGGACCTCTATTGCTTGGATCGCAATAGGTGAATGTGAGTCATCTGGTGCTGTCTTTCTCTCTGATGCGACTGCCTTCTCTGCTGGACTATTGTATTCACTGGGATGGAGGCTGCATGGTGGCTGTCTAGTTTGGGAGGAAATTGGTTGTTCGGTGGTGGGGGTGGTTATGTAATTCTGTCTGGGTAACGGCTTCCGGTTTGGCGGTGTCCCGAGCTTTCCGCTATTGCCAGGCTGGAGATACCCCTCTTCACAGGGGTGCCCCTGCCCCGGAGTGCAAATGTCCCAGCCATTCATCTCTTACTCTGCATTTTGCCGCTGCTATTCCCTGCATTGTGCACCCACAGAGGAAAGTGGGCTGTTGCCCATAGCAACCAGTAGCTCGGCTGCCCCGGGGTGTGCGTCATGTTGCTGTGCAGCTGCATCTTCTGATTCTATTACGACATGATGGGGGGGCCCAAATCAGTTACTTTGCTTAGGGCCCCATTTAGCCTTAATCCGACTCTGGCCTGCTGGCAGAGGTGCTGTGTGGGGAGCGACTTAGTCTTGGGGCAGGGCAGACAGTCACACAGCGTGCAGGCAGAGATGCTGTGTGTGGGGACTGACTTAGTCTTCGGGCGGGCAGTAGCCCTCCGGGATCCATGCCTCATTCATTTTGATAAAGGTGAGGTACTGAACACTTTTGTGACCTAGGCGACTTCTCTTCTCAGTGACAATGCCTCCAGCTGCGCTGAAGGTCCTTTCTGACAGGATGCTTGAGGCAGGGCAAGACAGAAGTTGGATGGCAAATTGGGACAGCTCTGGCCACAGGTCAAGCCTGCGCAACCAGTAGTCCAAGGGTTCATCGTTGCTCACAGTGTCTACATCCACACTTAAGGCCAGGTAGTCGGCTACCTGCGGATCCAGGCGTTGGTGGAGGGTGGATCCGGAAGGGTTAAGGCGAGGTGTTGGACTAAAGAATGTCCGCATGTCCGACATCACCATGAGATCGCTGGAGTGTCCTGTCCTTGCCTGCGTGGACATGTGAGAAGGATTACTGGCAGTGGTACCTTTATTGCATTGTGCTGTGACATCACCCTTAAACGCATTGTAAAGCATAGTTGCCAGCTTGTTCTGCAAGTGCTGCATCTTTTCTGCCTTCAGGTAAAATGGTAACATCTCCGCCACTTTGTGCCTATACCGAGGGTCTAGTAGCAAGGCCACCCAGTACAGCTCATTCCCCTTGAGTTTTTTTATACAGGGGTCCCTCAACAGGCTGGACAGCATGAAAGACGCCATCTGCACAAAGTTGGATCCAGACGTACCATCCATCTCCTCTTGCTCTTCCTCAGTGACGTCAGGTAAGTCCTCCTCCTCCCCCCAACCACGAACAATATCACGGGAACGTTGAGCAGCACAAGCCCCCTGCGACGCCTGCTGCGGTTGTTCTTCTGCCGCCGCCTCCTCCTCCAAAGAAGCACCTTCCTCATCATCCGAGTCTGAACCCTCTTCCCCACACAACTCTTCCTCCTCCTCCTCCTCCCTCTGTGTTGCCGCAGGTGTTGAGGAAACATCTGGTTCTGATGAGAATTGATCCCACAACGCTTCCTCCTGTAACTGTTCCTGTTCACGCTCCTCCACAGCTTGATATACCACTCTACGCACGGCACACTCCAGGAAGTAAGCGTACGGGATCAAGTCGCTGATGGTGCCTTCACTGCGACTCACCAGGTTGGTCACCTCCTCAAATGGCCGCATGAGCCTGCATGTATTTCGCATCAGTGTCCAGTTGTTGGGCCAGAACATCCCCATCTCCACAGAGTGTGTCCTTCTACTGTAGTTGTAGAGGTACTGGGTGACATGTGCTGAATCTAGTCATTCAAAGATTTGTGTCAAAGTACCCAGGCTTAGAGACTGTCCTGAAGCAGGCCAGGAAGTTGTGTTGGCATTTCAGGCCGTCTTACACGGCCATGGCACACTTTGCCGATATTCAGCGGAGAAACAAGTTGCCGGTGAGATGCCTGATTTGCGATAGCCCAACTCGCTGGAACTGACCCTCCTTATGTTCTCTTGCCTGCTAGAACAAGAGAAAGCCATCACCCAGTACCTCTACAACTACAGTAGAAGGACACACTCTGGGGAGATGGGGATGTTCTGGCCCAACCACTGGACACTCATGCGAAATTCATGCAGGCTCATGCCGCCGTTTGAGGAGGTGACCAACCTGGTGAGTCGCAGTGAAGGCACCATCAGCGACTTGATCCCGTACGCTTACTTTCCGGAGCGTACGGTGCGTAGAGTGGTGGATAAAGCTGTGGAGGAGCGTGAACAGGAACAATTATGGCAGGAACAGTTGTGGGATCAATTCTCATCAGAACCAGATGTTTCCTCAACACCTGCGGCAGCACAGAGGGGGAAGGAGGAGGAGGAGAAAGAGTCGTGTGGGGAAGAGGAGTCAGACTCGGGTGATGAGGAAGGTGTTTCTTTGGAGGAGGATAAGGAGGCGGGGGCAGAAGAACAACCGCAGCAGGCGTCGCAGGGGGCTTGTGCTGCTGAAAGTTCTTATGGTATTGTTCGTGGCTGGGGGGAGGAGGAGGACTTACCTGATGTCACTGAGGTAGAGCAAGAGGAGATGGATAGTACGTCTAGATCCAACTTTGTGCAGATGGCGTCTTTCATGCTGTCCAGTCTGTTGAGGGACCCCTGTGTAAAAAAACTCAAAGGGAATGAGCTGTACTGGGTGACCACGATACTAGACCCTCGGTATAGGCACAAAGTGGCGGAGATGTTACCAACTCACCTGACCCAATGCTGTATGCCAGAGATGACACCACTTGCCTCTCAACTTCATGTTACATTTTATCGCCTTTTTAGAGAAATAATTGCGGCCTGGTGTCTTCCACTGCGGAGTCCCAATGGCCACAAATTTACGGAAGGCCTCAGAGTCCACCAGCTGGTATGGTAACAGCTGGCGAGCTAACAGTTCCGCCAAGCCAGTTGTCAGACGCCGGGCAAGGGGGTGACTGGCAGAAATTGGCTTCTTCCGCTCAAAGATTTCCTTCACAGACACCTGGCTGCTGTGGGCAGAGGAGCAGGAACCGCTCAAGGTCAGAGGCGGAGTGGAGGAGGGTGGCTGTGAAGGTGCAAGGGAGAAAGCGGCTGAAGATGCTGCACCTGAAGGAGGAAGAGGAGAAGGAGGGTGGCTTTTCTTTTGTGTGCTGCTTTTGCTCAGGTGCTCTTCCCATTGCAGTTTGTGCCTTTTCTGCATGTGCTTCTTTCAGGAACTCATCTCCTCCTACTCCTCTCTGACACCCGCTCTGAACTGTCCCCCTGTTCATCTCCTCTATTGGGAACCCACGTGGCATCCGTATCATCGTCATCATCATAATCATCCTGCCCAGCTTCACTTGCCTGAGACACCTCCAAAACTGCACCAACAGCAGGTACTTCATCCTCCTCCTCCTCACACATTACGTCCATAGCGTTGCCTAATTTAGACATATGAGGTGGTGTAACTTGCTTAGTGCCTTCATCTGGTTGTAACAATAATCGCTGTGCATCAGTGATTTCCCCACCAAATAACTCCTGCAAAGTGTCAAATGCAGCAGATGCGGTGCTTGTAGTAGCGCTGGTGGCTGCGGAAGATGAGGTGTTCTGTGTTAAATATTCAACCACGTCCTGACAATCTTAGGAGTTGATGGGACGTGCCTTCTTCTGAGCACTGTACTTTGGTCCAGGGCCGCACAAAATCACATCAGCATGACCTTGCACAGACCTGCCAGGTGACCTTCCTCTGGGTCTGCCCCTACCTCTGCCTCTACCTGTTTTGTCCGTTTTGTCCATATCGGTAGGGATGAAGTGAAAGGTGTGCACTGACTTGACTAATACAATGTGCAGTCACACAGGTGCAGTTAACAGGTATGGACGGAGTAGTATATCACACTGCATGCACTCACGTAGGTAGGTGGCTGCACTGAACAAAACAGGTAGGTATATGCAGTGATGGGTATTACAAATGTGCACCTGTCACACACACGTACCGTGAACAGGTACAGTGACTGGTGGTATTAAATATCACACTGCGTGCGCTCACGTAGCTAGGTGGGTGCACTGAAGTGAACAACAGGTAGGTATATGCAGTGATGGGTATTGCACTGTGCACCTGTCACACACAGACAGGTACCGGACAGGCACAGTGACACTGCATGCGCTCACGTAGGTAGGTGGGTGCACTGAAGTGAGCAACAGGTAGGTATATGCAGTGATGGGTATTATAATGTTCACCTGTTACGCACAGACAGGTACCGGACAGGCACAGTGACACTGCGTGCGCTCACGTAGGTAGGTGGGTGCACTGAAGTGAACAACAGGTAGGTATATGCAGTGATGGGTATTACAATGTGCACCTGTCACACACAGACAGGTACCGGACAGGCACAGTGACACTGCGTGCGCTCACATAGGTGGGTGGATGCACTGAAGTGAACAACAGGTAGGTATATGCAGTGCAGCGGATCGTTCAGGAACAGCCTTATCAGTCCACCGACAGTGCGCACACACGCACTACTGTCTGCTGAAAGTCCCCCCAGTGGGAGGGTCCCACTGGATATTATAATGTGCACCTGTCACACACAGAAAGGTACCAAACAGGCACGGTGACACTGCGTGCGCTCACGTAGGTAGGCGGGTGCACTGAAGTGAACAACAGGTAGGTATATGCAGTGATGGGTATTATAATGTGCACCTGGCGTGTGTACGCACCTTTAGTGAATTAATACTGAAAATTCCATTGCTCAGCGGATCGTTCAGGAACAGCCTTATCAGTCCACCGACAGTGCGCACACATGCACTACTGTCTGCTGAAAGTCTGCCCAGTGGGAGGGTCTGACGGACCCGTCGTTGGCTTCTGTAGTGCGTGTGTACGCACCTCGAGTTACCTCCTCTTCAGTTATTTTCACATGCAGTTAACTAACAGCCTGTCTTTAAAGGGTCACTTACCTGGGTCTTCTACCAGCCCCATGCAGCCATCCTGTGCCCTCGTAGTCACTCACTGCTGCTCCGGTCCCCCGCCGCCAGCTAGTCTCTTTTTTGCCGACCTCGGGGTCAGCGGGTTGCCTCGCATATATTTGCATGCATTCCCGCTGGTGCATTAACATTAACACATACATTTTTATGTGTTGCACCACTAACACATAAAAATGTATGTGTTAATGTTCATGCACCAGCGGGAATGCGTGTAAATGTATGCCAGCCAACCCCGAGGTAGGCAAAAAATGAAACTAGCTGGCGGCGGGGGACCGGAGCAGCAGTGAGTGACTACGAGGGCACAGGATGGCTGCATGGGGCTGGTAGAAGACCCAAGTAACTGAAACTTTTTTTTTTTTGCCTAACGATTCCTTTAACTTTAACAGTTATTTTAAGGATTGAAGTGTTAACTTTAGAGATCTCTCCTTAACTTAAAGACAGAGGGGTTACGTTTACTACATGCCTTATCACTGTGGTGATAACACTGGAAACAGCTCAAAAACGTTATTTAAGACAGGAGATAAGCTTAGTGAATTGAGGCTAATGATCTCAATTCACTAAGATCATGCTGGAGATAATAAGGCAAGAGAAAACTTACCTCCACACATCGATGGTATTTTCAGTGTTAATTCACTAAAGAAGCTTGCCTTATTAAGGTGTAGAGATAAGTTTTCACAGTGAGAGAGTTATCTTATCATTTCTGTCCTTAAGTTACCTCCTCTGTAGTTATTTTCACATGCAGTTAATTAACAGCCTGTCTTTAACTTCAGAATTCTGCAGTTATTTTAAGGATTGAAATGTTAACTTTAGAGATCTCTCCTTAACTTAAAGTGGATCCGAGATAAACTTTTATTCATTGCATAATTGTGTTCCTTTCATATAGTTTATAGGGCATTCCTCAAGCCAAATACTTTTTTTTGTTTTGTTTAATACTCTAATTCCCTATAAACTAAACAAGCCTCGCCCACAGCTTTTCAGAGAGCCTTGGCACTCAGTCCCAGGCAGCAAGAGCTTATGGGAGCTCTGTCTGGGCAGGAGGAGAAGGAGGTTACTAGCCAGAGATTTCAGAGGCAAAGGGGAAGAGGAAAGAGGAGGGGGAGTGAAATTTTCCACAGGCTGAGGGCTGGAGATGCTATCAGCTTGCCTCAGTGTAATGTGACAAACAGAACATGGCTGCCCTCATTGTATCACAGCAATAAATAAGCATAAACTTTTGAAGCTGTTTGCAGCTAGATTTGCTGTGTAAACTATCTAAACTTTAGATAAGATATATAGACAAGTTACTTATAAAGGTTACTTTTTCATTTCGGATCCGCTTTAAAGACAGAAGAGTTAAGTTTACTACATGCCTTATTACCATGGTGATAACACTAGAAACAGCTCAGAAACTTTATTTAAAGGGAAGGTCCAAGCAAAAAAAAAAATGAGTTTCACTTACCTGGGGCTTCTACCAGCCCCATGTAGCCATCCTGTGCCCTCGTAGTCACTCACTGCTGCTCCAGTCCCCCGCTGGCAGCTTTCTGACCTCGGAGGTCAGGGCCGAATTGCGTACATTTTTACACATTCCCGCTAGTGCAGGAACATTAACACATACATTTTTACGCGTTAGTGGTGCAACGCGTACATTTTTGTTCCTGCACTAGCTAGAATGCGTAAAAATGTATGCAATGTGGCCCTGACCTCCGAGGTCAGAAAGCTGCCAGCGGGGGACTGGAGCAGCAGTGAGTGACTACGAGGGCACAGGATGGCTACATGGGGCTGGTAGAAGCCCCAAGTAAGTCAAACTCATTTTTTTTTTTTTTGCTTGGACCTTCCCTTTAAGACAGGAGATAAGCTTAGTGAATCGAGGCCATTGTTTGGAAAACTAGCATGAGTTCCTCTGATGCTTTTGATAACATTTTTAGTAATTTAGTCATCCATAATGTTGGATCACTAATGACTGACCTTGATTGCTCTTCTGTTGCAGTCTCTGCAACTCGGAATCGGAACAATTCAGATTTCCAATTTTCACATCAGAATTCGTCCACTCTGAGTAAAATTATAAAAATTGGATTCAGAAACAAGAATTTTCAGCAAACACGGTGTTAACACAATGGATACAAAAGTAAAAATTGGCTTCTAGAATACAAAATCTGGGCTGTTGCACATGGAAGGAGATGCTGCTATATACAGAAATGGAAATTGTGCACATGGAAAGAGGAACTATATATGGAATGGGGGCTGCTGCACATGTAAGGAGGAGCTGCTATATATGGAAAGGGGGCTGCTGCACATGTAAGGAGGTGCTGATATATATACGGAAATGGAAATGCTGCACATGTAAGGAGGAGCTGCTACATATGGAAAGATGACTGTTGCACATGGAGGGAGGAGCTGCTATTTATATAGAAAGGGGCCTGCTGCACATGGAAGGGGCAACTGCTATATACGGAAAGGGGGCTGCTGCACATGGAGGGAGAAGCTGCTTGATACAGAAAGGGGGCTGCTGCACATGTAAGGAGGAGCTGATATATATATGGAAATGGAAATGCTGCACATGTAAGGAGGAGCTGCTACATATGGAAAGATGACTGCTGCACATGGAGTGAGGAGCTGCTATTTATATAGAAAGGGGCCTGCTGCACATGGAAGGGGCAACTGCTATATATGGAAAGGGGGCTGCTGCACATGGAGGGAGAAGCTGCTTGATACAGAAAGGGGCAGCTTCTATATACAGAATGAAGGCTGCACATGGAAGGAGGCACAAAAAAGCTGGCCTAGGGGAGGAAAAGGTATAAATCTGGACGTAAGCTAGGTCTTTGTACCTATTTAGGTGAGCAAAATTAACAATGCATAAAAATTGGATTATCTTGCAGAACGGAATTTTGGGGCAGAATTATTATGTTTTTAAAGAGAACCCAACATGGTTATTGAAATGGAGGGGGGGGGCAGATGGGACACAGAGGCATGTTCTTTGCCTCATGACAGGCGTTCCTACAGGGTTTCCTGAGTTGCCATTGGACAGCTCTCTCTACCCAGCCACACCCCCTGCAGCTCCCCCGCCTCCCTGCCCGCTATGAGTCTTTCAGTGCAGTGTTGGGCCATAGCGACCCACGGGAGCAGCGGGGAGCAGCGGTTTTTGCGGCTACCTGATCCACTCAGCCCCGCGGATCGGGTAGCCTACGTTTTTTTTTTTCATTTTTTTAGCCCACCTCGGGCTCTCTTTAAGTAAATGTATGCTTGAAAGAAAAACTATAAATGCTCAAGAACACAAAAAGATATAAACCAGTGACCATCTGTGCCAGAAGTACTGTACTCTGTAACATCATAAATCCTGCAGTCAATTATGGAGTGTTCTGAGCTTAATGAATTTCACTGGGCTCAGAGTTGTGGAGTTCCCTTGCTTTCATCTGTAGCAGAATCTGAACCTCTAGTGCATTATGTCTTACATAGTAAATGACTGTTTACTGTTCTTAATGACTTTGTGACAGTGGGATGGCGAAGTGCTTTGTTTAGAAGTGCTGTTGATTCTCCTGAAGGGAACCTGCGTTGATTACAAAAACATTTACAGCATAACATGACCTATAATTATTGGTGTTACATGTACATTGTATTAAATCGTAAAGCTGAAGACATTTCCATTGAAAACACACTTTTGTTGATAAGGAACAATCCCCCTCAGTCCAGATCCTTATATAACATGGATTTCTGCAGGCATTATTTTAAAGACTTCTTACTTTCATTTACGGGCAAAGGTACAAGTAGCCACCCCACACCCTTGCTGACAGCACAGGGGCTAGTGGGTGTGCTGGCTTGCTGATTACTGCAGGTAATTAGTCCAGAAGTGCAATGTATTCTGCACTCTGCAACTAATTACTCATGAAAGCTTATGGGAGTTACCGTATAAGCCATCTCGCCTTGAGTATAAGCCGCCCTGCCCCCAACTTTTGCCCTTCAAAAAGCCAAATATTGAGTGACCCGAATATAAGCCAAAACCCGGATGTCTCCCCCTAGCCTCCCCTGTGCCTGTGTGTAATGCCCAGTGTGTGGATGTGATGCCCAGTGTATGTATGTTCACCAGAGTGTATGCATGTTCAGCAGAGTGAATGTATGTTTAGCAGAGTGTATGTATGTAATACACAGTGTATATGAAGCAGGGAGCTTGTGTACATATAATTACCTCTCCTAGTTCCAGGCAGCCATCTTCCCATCTCATGTGCAGCTCTTTACTTGCTAGAGATCCAGGATTCAGTGTCTTCTTGTATCCAGACAGCCATCTTCCCATCTCCCTTGCTGTTCTGTACAGGCTGCTGACCTCTAGTGGTGAGTACAGAACTGCAAGTGAAACAGGAAGTGGCTGCCCAATACAAGAAGAAACTGAAACCTGGATCTCAAGCAAGTGAAGAGTTGCCTGGGAGATGGAAAACAACTGTCAGGAATGAGGAGTAGTACTTTCCCTATGCTTGTATATGCATTCTGATTGAATACAAGCCGACACCTCAACTTTTGGGACACTTTTTTGATCTCAACAATGCGGCTTAGGTTTGAGTATATGGGGTACTGCAGTGTAACTGGGCAGGATGTACTTCAGAGAGAGCTCGAATAGCTACTGATTTCAAGATTGGAAAAACAAACACTATTTGAGCTTACAGGCCCTTTAAATATGCACTGCATAAAAAAAATATGCACTGCATGCTGCAAACTGAAATGGAAAGACAATTTTGGTAGCCCATTTGACATAAAAATAGCTCTGATCCATCAATTCCTGGACTCCACAAGACCAGCAGGTGTCCTATGGTTTCTGGCACCAAGACACTAGCAGAAGACCCTTTAAGTCCTGTATATAGCTAGGCTGGACCTCAATGGACTAGACTTCCACAGTGAGATCTGGAGAATTTGGAGGCCACACAAAATGTGGTACATCAGACCAGGCCCCTTCCATTTTCCCTTTGCTCCATGGTCCAGTTCTCAAGGACACAGGCCTATTGTCAGGGCCGGGCCGAGGCATAGGCTGGAGAGGCTCCAGCCTCAGGGCGCAGTGTAGGAGGGGGCACACAATTCATTCAGCTGTCATTCCTAATTGTGTTAGAAGCAGAAAGAAATAAGAAAAGGGGATACATAGCAGTGACTGCAAGCCAGATAACTAGATATTAAGGTGTTGGGGAGGTTGTGGGCCCTGTGGTGCCTCTTAGTCTAATAGCAATCGGTGTGTGATGGCTGGGGTGGCAGGGATGGAGGGGCGCACTTTGGTGTCTCAGCCTTGGGTGCTAGAGGACCTTGTCCTGCCTCTGCCTATTGTAGAGCTTTCAGTGGTGGTGAACATCATTGGCACTTCAGCTGGTCTGTAGCTACATAGCCTATAAACAGCAAACTATCATTTACTGCGCATTCTGATAAATTTCTCTAATGGAGAGTGTTATGCTTTTCAGAAATTTGTGCAACACTAGTAGGCATGAGCTTGTTTTTTTGTTGTAACAATTCTTTATTGTCAAAAAGACAAAGGAAACAAATAACAAGTACCAGCAATAAACTTAAAAATTGTGTTACATCTAATACTCTTAATTACATATAAAAAAAGAACACAAGAGAATGCTAATTGACATTATAAAAAGAGTGGGCGAAGGGAGATAACCGACAAAAACAAAATATAAGAAGGATAAATGTCCAGTGATCTGACGATAATCTGCTAAAAGCAGGGCCGGGCCGAGGCATAGGCTGGAGAGGCTCCAGCCTCAGGGCGCAGTGTAGGAGGGGGCGCACAATTCATTTAGCTGTCATTCCTAATGGTGTATGAAGCAGAAAGAAATAAGAAAAGGGGATACATAGCAGTGACTGCAAGCCAGATAACTAGAGATTAAGGTGTTGGGGAGGTTGTGGACCCTGTGGCCCCCTTAGTCTAATAGTAATCAGTGTGCGATAGCTGAGGTGGGAGGGATGGAGGGGCGCACTTTGGTGTCTCAGCCTTGGGTGCTGGAGGACCTTGTCCCTGCTCTGGCTAAAAGGTAAAGTACCGGTAGAAAAATAATCAGTAGTTAACAGAAAAATATTAACACCTGCGTAGATTAGCAACTCCTATGGTTATAGCAATAAAATATATCTCTGTCTCCACCATAAGGATATACAAGAAGGGAGTAAAGATAAGATGAGGGTGTAGTAAAGAAAAAGGGAAGGAATTCCGAGTTAGACTTCAGAATTTGTCATAATTGCTTTATATTGATCGCTGTCTGTATAATCAATCCAGACTCCCCAGGTGGTAGTGAATTTATCTGGTTTGTCAAACTTCAAAGATATCAACGCCTCAATTTTCACGAACTTTCCTGAAAATGTGTTTTCTCATTCCCACAGACTTCAGTGTATTTGGAGAACATGTGCTTTCCTATGCCCATATACTTTCACAAATATTCTCAGCTGTACAAAAAGGTTATCATTTTTGCCAAAATTATGTTGAAACAAAAAATATCCATATTTGCTCATCACTAAATAGTAGCACTTTTGTGTGTCAGACAGTGTAGCTTCTGCTTCCCTTGAACCTTGGGCGTCCATTACCAGATCACCAATACATTGGTCATCCATCCTTCCTGGAACCACTTGTGGTAGTTCACTGCATGCCAGGTATACTCCACAACGCTACACCATTTCTTAGGTGGTCTCTAACCCAGCCGTCATCATTTAAGCGTGCCCATTTTTCCTGCTTTGTAACACATTGCTTTGCAGCCCTCTCCTTGGTAACATTGCATCATTGCAAAGGCTTCTAAAGGTTAGTGAAATAGCAATTGTGTTCTTATAGTTGGGTGCATATAACCACATCCAGAGAAATATTAGAGTTCTTATCTTTCAGTCTTACCAACATCAACCATACTAACCTGCATTCTCAGGCTGCAATTTCTTGGTAGAGGCAGGGGTGTAACTTCAGTGGCCCAGCCCCTCTAGCTCCCAGGACCCACGCACTCTATGCTGCCCCCCTGAGGCTCCTGATGACATGCATTGGAGGCCAGAGGGTCTCAGCATACAGATGCCTGGAGGAAGAGGAGACCTGATGCAGCACAGATTAGGGAAATATAGCAACGCTCCCTGAGCTTACTCGGCACAAGAGCGGGGCATGGGGCCACCCCCCTCCCCCCACCCTCCCAGGCAGCAGCCTAGCCTATGTTTCTAGGAACAAAAAGTCCACCTCTTCAGAGGTAGAAAATTGCAGTAAGAAATCTGTGACAATATAGATTAAAAACATCAACATTGTCACTTGAATTAATATACACAATATGAAAGCACTGCAGTGGTTCCTGCAAACAAAAGATCAGTTCTATATCAGGCAAAACCGAGAGGTGAGTGCGCCTCCACCTCGGTTTGGCCATCTGTAAAAATCAATCTTATGTACGGTAGTTGGATAAGCTCACGTCAATAATACATAAAACCACAGTAAAACAATCAGGTGTTATCTTCCAATAAGGCAATTCACTATCACTTCTGGGATATTTACCCACCACCAGAGCACCCGTCGGGGCACAAGCTCACCAAATACGGTGTAACTCCTGCTAGATGGGTTATAGTGTGCTTTATCCCTTGACTCCTCCGTGCATCAGGTGTCCCTGATGAGTCACGAATCAGTGACGAAACATGTCGGACAGAGCTAGGAGGATTAAGAAGCAAACCCATACGTGCACGTGATCAACAGCCGAGACCAGCGGGGGAGAGACGCGGGGCTGCGGCAAGAGAGACTGAACGTTGACAACTGAAGCAGTGGCAGCGCCTGACATGGAGGAAACGGGGAGAGCCCATACAAAAAAACTCTACACATGTTTATTCTTCAGGGAGCATGTGAGTGCAATTTTATAGTAAAGCTTTTAACTTTTTATAGCAGTATAACGCTATGAGGGTGTTGTTCTCTCTAACCTGAGGTACACTTGTACTGCTGCCTGTATTGCTGAGGACTGGCTGGGATACCTGGACCCTGATGCATGGAGGAGTCTAGGAATAAAGTACACTATAACCCATCTAGCAGGGGTTACATCATAATTGGTGAGTTTGTTCCCCGACGGATGCCCTGATGGTGGGTGAATATCCCAGAAGTGATAGTAAATGGCCTTATTATAAGACAACACCTGATTGTTTTACTGTGGTTTTTTGTATTATTATCGATGTGCGCTTATCCAACTGCATAACATCGCCACTTGGGCTTACTCTGATCAATTGCACACTTAGATTTACAAATGGGTATAGGCTGATTTGCCCATTTGACCTACTTGTAAGAATTCCATCTGAGAGGTATCTTGTACATATGTCTTTTTTGGCATGTGGTGCATCCTTTGATAACTGTTTTAATCTACTGTATATGGTCACAGCGTACGTTAAAAAGGGGCGCTGGGAAAAAAGGGCGCCGGGTTTTTAACGATAAGCATGGATAACGTTTAAAAATGTATTGTACTGTATTTCGTTTAAAATTAATATTTTTTAAAGTTATAAATCATTAAATAATGTGCATTAAATCGGCAATTGTAAAAACGTTAATCTTTCGTTTAAATAGCGAAACGTATAATAACGTTTAAAAAAAAAATTACTAAGTAACCCTCCCTGTACCTACCCCTAACCCCTAGACCCCCCTGTTGATGCCTAAACCTAAGACCCCCCTGTTAGTGCCTAAACCTAAGACCCCCCTGTTGGTGCCTAAACCTAAGACCCCCCTGTTGGTGCCTAAACCTAAGACCCCCTGTTGGTGCCTAAACCTAAGACCCCCCTGTTGGTGCCTAAACCTAAGACCCCCCTTTTGGTGCCTAAACCTAAGACCCCCTGTTGGTGCCTAAACCTAAGACCCCCCTGTTGGTGCCTAAACCTAAGACCCCCCTGTTGGTGCCTAAACCTAAGACCCCCCTGTTGGTTTTTTCGTTTAAAAATAATGTAAAAAAAAAAAAAAAAAAAAAAAAAGTACTGTTTTTCGTTTAAAAATAATGTTTGGGAAAAATATTGTACTGTTTTTCGTTTAAAAATAATATTTAAAAATGTATAAATCATTAAATAATGTGTAATCATGAGAAACAGTAATAAAACATTAAGTCTCCGGGCGCCGCTTTTAAAACGTTAGTTTTCTCCGGCGCCCTTTTTTCCTATCGGGCGCCCATTAAACGATATTTATTATAGGAGTGAATGGCGGCGCCCGATTTGTCCACTAGCCTCAGGCGCCCGAATTTACTGTTACCATGGTCACAGACCTCCTACTGCAATGTTCTGCCTCTGAATAAGCATGTTAGGCTGCTTATTGTACAATGTGTAGTACAGTACTTATGGGATGTATTTTTTTTTATGCTTAACTGTCCACTTTCTTTTGCACTATATTGTAATAAAAGCTATATTTTATACTGTGGAAACGTTAAAAAGGTCTTTAAACCCAAATCTATTTTGTGGCTGTATCTAATCTCATTGACCATGTCTGATGCCCCCTAGTCACATGACTTTCCATCTCACAAAGGATAAGAGTCTTAGCACTTTTGAGGTTGATGGAAGCATTTAAAGCATTTCAATACACTAATAGTAGTATAGGGATTCCTGGCCGCCCTCCTGTTATATGAGGTGCAAAATGGCCAGTCCACCAAAGTACAAGGTAGTAGGGATGATCAATGAGATGCAAATATTTCCAAGTACATGTAGAATTATGTAAAATTTCATGTAAATATAGGCAGTTTGAAAACTGACCAATCGATTTAAACCTGGGTGGGACTTGATTGGTCCATTTTCAAGCTGCATGTATCTGCATAGAAATGTACATAATCCTGCATGAACTTGGAAATATTTGCTTCTCATTGACCATCCCTTTAAGGTAGAACCATAATCCAAGTGTGTGCTGGTCTCTGTTGTACTATGGAATACAACACACTAAAGGTGCCAATACATTTAGCGATTTTGCTGTGCAATCGACCATTCGATTCAATATTTTTATCAAATCAAGAAAGAATCAAGAGAAAATCAAGTGTGTTCCAGTATGCCTAATCGGTGAAAAGTGGCTGATATCATGTCGAATCGGCCAGCTTAGTCGATTGAACAGGATGCAAGATATTGGTCGGTCGCACAGGAATCGGCTACTGTTTATGCATCATTCGATCCACTCTGAATCAATTTTTGCATTCATAGCATGGAGACACAACATCGGTTAGATCGATTAGTGAAGGTGAATTGCATAGGATATCACTTGTGGTCACTTGTGGTATGTGGGTCATTGGTTGATTGACTTTCGATCAACCATACTGAAGTCGTTTCCTCAATAAAGTCGATTTTTGTCGCTTTGTTGATTGAATCAGAATCACTAAATGTATGGCTATCTTAACAACTTTTGAGCTCTATTGTAAATTTAAGTAAGTGTGTTATATTGTAAGGTTTTATGTACAGGTATTGTGAAAAGAGCAGCAAACAAGGTGTACCGCTGTACATGTAGAGATATAAGCTTGCTGTTTTGTTTCTAATTATTATTAATAGTCTCCGTTGGTGGACATTAATTTCCTCTTTGCAGAACTATACATCATGCATTTGGGCATAGCCTAATATATCAAAGAGGACAGGTGATATAATTCAGATGGTCACAGCAGGATAGAAGACAGCCACCCACATACAAGCAGTCTGTCAGCATCAGTCACTCTTCAATAAAGTGCTGGACTTCCTCTACAAGAGTTAATACAAAACAAAGCATTTAACAGCTCTCAGAGATGGACACTTCAGCGCAAGTTAATGTAATTCCCAGAAGAGTGTAACTGCTATGCTAAACGTAATGCATAATGTTGATGATGTATAGAACAATAAAAACATATAGAAGCATACTTATATAGAGAGGTTTTACATGGACCATTTTCTAAATCAGTGGTGCTTACCTTGCAGCGTTCCAGTATAACCTGGATGGATGACACAATCGTGATAATAAGACTGGAAATTATATGTATTCCCTACCAATGCTCATACATCTGTTTGACAGTGGGCCTGGATATAAAATCAGGACCTGTGAAAGTCAAAGCAGTTTGACCGATTGTAGGTCATTTCAGGGACTTAAAGAGAACCCGAGGTGTGTTTAAAGAATGTTATCTGCATACAGAGGCTGAATCTGCCTATACAGCCCAGCCTCTGTTGCTATCCCAAACCCCACTAAGGTCCCCCTGCACTCTGCAATCCCTCATAAATCACAGCCGTGCTGCGAGGCTGTGTTTACATCTGTAGTGTCAGTCTCAGCTGCTCCCCCGCCTCCTGCATAGCTCCGGTCCCTGCCCCCGTCCCTTCCCTCCAATCAGCAGGGAGGGAAGGGATGCAGGCGGGGACTGGAGTTCTGCAGGAGGCGGGGAAAGCAGCTGACTGACACTATAGAGATAAACACAGCCAGCTCTGACAAGCTGTTTGTCAGCAGGGATTGCAGAGTGCAGGGGGACCTTAGGGGTTTTTTGGATAGCAACAGAGGCTGGGCTGTATAGGCAGATCCAGCCTCTGTATGCAGATAATATTCTTCAAACCCACCTCGGGTTCTCTTTAATATTCAGCAGTGCACTTTTCATCACAATAGGTATTATCATTATATTGTATTTATATAGCTGTGACATCTTCTGCAGTAATGTACAGAGTATATATAGTCACGTGACTATCTGTACCTTAGGGAAGCTAACAGGCAGCAACCCAAGCCTTGAAAGATTTGAGCACACCCTTAAAATGGACCTTTTCAGACAAACATACAATCAACAATAACAAATTCCAACTACAGGTCTCTACAAGTGTCTATACAAAACTTTTATTGGTGGCATACAAAATTGGCAATACATTTAAGCAACCCCTTTAAAATTTCCCCAAATGTAAAACCATCATTCATACAATTTGAGCGCTCTATTCTTAAATCCCACCGTCATAGTGATGATTTGAACATCAACGATCGCCCAGCTGACGCCTATGCAAATCAGACATTCCATCAATCACAATCTGACATCTGAGGGCCCACCACCGACGCACACCAAGAGGCCTCCATGCCACTCCACACACTCGCATCTAATGTCTGTCACAATGGCCGGCAAAAATTAATGCAATCTATTGGAATGATCTATTGCTGATTGGGTTTCGTTTAGGTATAGCTGTACTTTATCTTGCATGGGTCTCCAAGGCTATGTATGAGTGCACTCAACTTATTACCATCACGATTCTAGTCCCAAAGCATTCTTCCTACACGTTCAATAACAAAGTCCCTTATTCAGCAGTACTAAGGCCTTCTGGCAATGCTTCAATACACCGACATCTTCATACTAAGCATATATATGTTACATGTGCTCCTGCGTGTGCGGCGTTCGTGGGGCTCTCTCCCCTCCACTTGCTGCTGGCACTTACAGGACTCTCCTGCATTCCCGAGGGAGCTTCGCTCAGGGCCTGTCTCCATTATCCGCTAGACAGTTTGTGTCACCTCCCTGCTGCGTCCCGCTCTCACCACATATGCACGGGGATTCCCTTGGTGTCTCTCGGCGTGTCTAGACTCGTGAGCGCTCACATGTCCCGATCCACCATGTCCGCTGACCCGTTTCGCCCTACCCACGGGGCTTTCTCAAAGCGTCGGCACTTACAGGACTCTCCTGCATTCCCGAGGGAGCTTCGCTCAGGGCCTGTCTCCGTTATACGCCCGACATTGTGTGTCACCTCGTTGCTGCGTCCAGCTGTCACCACATATGCACCAGGATTCCCTAAGCGTCTCTCGGTGTGTCTAGACTCATGAGCACTCACATGTTCTGATCCACCATGTCTACTGACCCGTTTCAAACAAACAAACAACGTGCCGCCACTGGCTACACCTTATGTATTGCCCCACCTCTTGTTTCCTGCCTTCCTTTAGATTGTAAGCTCACTTTTGTTTTGTTTTTGAAACCAGTTTATGCGATCGTCGAGAATATATATATATATATATATATATATATATATATATATATATACCCCTTGAGACTTCATTTTAGTTTCACGGCATAGATATAAGTCCCTCACCGCAATCAACATAAATAGTACACTTCAGCGCGAATTCACTTGTGTCCACCACCGAAAACACCATAAAAATAATACGCTTACCAGATTATCACAGACCTTAACTACAGGGTCTGCAATATGGCTTAATGAGGTCAGCAGCAGGTATCTTCGCAGCCGGCCTCCTCTCCAGACAAGCCGAGCAATCTAATCCTCAATTGCAGTATTTCACCAAAATTTATGTTAATTGAAGACGTTTTGCTGAGACGTTGGACTTTGGCTGCGATATATGTAGTGTTCCACATGTTAAGATTTGCTTGGCTGCGCTGATATTGTTGTTTTTTTTTGATCCCTCACCGCAATCGCCCGCTCCGTGCGTTCATTGTTGCTGTCCATTCGGTGAGTGGGTAGATGATGATGATGGTGAATGTGTTCCCAAAGCCTATCAAAGTGCCTGTAAATCAATGATTACCGACATCAGTGAGATGCCAGTGGTCATTGACAAAGTGAAAGTAAAATTACACACACATTACTTTCTGTGCACTGTTCACAGTACACAGGATATAAGTGGGGGGACATCTAGTGGTCAAAAAGATACCAATATACTGTAAATTAAATACAAATAAGAAAATCCCCCATTAATTAATCCCTCACCACCATAGTTACCAGAATTGTAAAAAAATAAATAAAAAAAGTAGTGACATTTAAAAAAAACAAAACATAAATACTTACCTAAGGGACTCATCTTTTTTAATATGTATGTCATGAGGGTATATTACTATTATTTTTGCAAATTATGGCATAAAATACATCTTTATTTCCATATTAAATATTGTTGCCATACATTGTACTAGAGACATAATTTAAATGTAGCAATAACCAGGACTGATGGGCAAACAAAATGTGTGGGTTTTATCCACAGTAGCATGTTTTATCTTAAAACTTGAATGGCTGAAAACTGAGAGATAATGATTTTTTTTCCATTTTTTCTTATTATTTCTGTTAAAAAGTATATAGAATAAAATAATTCTTAGCAAAAAGTAACACCCAAAGAAAGCCTAATTGGTGGTGAAAAAAAAACAAGATATAGATCATTTTGGTGTGATAAGTAGAGAAAAAGTTATGGGTGAATGAATGGGAGGAGCGCTGAAATGTGAAAATTGCTCTGGTCCATAAGGGGAAACAACCTGTAGTGGTCAAGTGGTTAAGCTGCTTTACATTTTGTTTTATGTACAAATGCCTGCATTTTCATGTTGCCATGTTTGTTTCTTACTCTAATCATAAAGCTGTGTCCTTTAAAGGATTTAGTGATGTGCTGACTGCATATACTGTAAAAAACGAGAAAGCACCTAAATTCTAAACTGGATTATTCTTTGATATTTAAGCGGCAGCAGTTTACTTAATTTCTAGAAGTTTGTATTCAGTGACAAAACAGAGTACGCAACGTTGATTTCTTGGTTGCAGAAGACATTAAGAGACTTTAAGAGGCATTTTAATTTTCCTCAACGCATCAGTCAGAAAACTTCATCTTCCTAGCTGCATTCACTTAAACTCTGACTTGTGTTTGGATTATAGACATTTTTCATTTCAAGGCTATCTTGAGCCATGGCTGTCTGATAAGTCAAGTTCCTCACACTTAACCTTTCCTGTGTTGCAGCTGATTTGCCCAAGTGCTAACTGATAATCCAGACTTTTATGAGTCATCTCTCCTCGACCTGTGGTCCTAGAGGTCTGGAACCCTGAATTGACTCTGTTTTCAATTTAATCTCCAGAGTTTGCTATTTACTGCCTGACAGTCATCGAGAACCCTCAGTGTGTTCCAAGGAAAGGCTTTCAGGGGACAGAAACAATTACGGGTTGGTTGGTTGGAATGTTGTCAGGGGATTTTACAAGACCTTATCTTAAGAATGTTTAGGTTAAGTGTCACCCTGTTACAGATTTCTTGTCAGGCACTTGATAAAGACTCAGGCTCCTCAGTTCCTCTTCGACTACTGGGATAACCGTTTCCTTATCAACTCTACAAAATGCTTTCCCTGGTAGATTAATATTATTTTCAGCAGAGGAATGACGAATATTATTATCTAATGTGCTTTGTGCGTAATTAAGATAGTTAAAACATTTATGAAGTGCAGGTTTTTCCTTTCCTTCACAAGTCCACAGTAACGAGCAGAATTGCCACTTTAAACTGAAAATAACTGCATGTGATCACTATCCCTTGTCAGAAATCCAACACCCATAATGCATCAGTTTAGGGCACTGCACATAATATATACAAGTGAATAATAGCCACCTCTAGACAATAGTAATTGTTATAATTGCAACAAAAAAATGTGGGCTTACAGGCCCAAAAGCCAACAGTATAAAATGTAACTTTTATTATGGCAAAATTCACGGAAGAGTGAAGTCATCAATATAAAAATCAAATATTTATCACATGAGTATTACAAATTGTAGAATATGCAGCCTAAAGCACATTTCATGACCCTAAAATGGCCGCTTCTTCAGAGGCAGAAAATTATGGTAAGAAGTCTGTGACAATGTAAATTATCATTGATTTATAAAGTGCCAACATTTTCCGTGACATTGTACAAAGTACGAAAAGCAAACATGGGATACATAATAATACAGACAATGCTATACAACAAATATGGGCACAATGTAACATGACAGATAAATACAGACTAACCAGCAAGCTCATGGTGAACCAGAACTCATTGGGTTGTGTAAGGGGCTACAATGGTCCTAAGAAGCTTTTAAGTAAGGAGGCTTTTAGGACCATTGTAGCCTTTTACACACCCCAACGAGTTCTGGTTCACCACGAGCTTACTGGTTAGTCTGTACATCTGGGTGTTTCAAGTCCTACTTCATAGAGCCACATTAATCCATGCCATGCACTGATGAAGACCAACCAATCTGAAACAGTCTGTATGCATGTTGGATTATTGTGGCTCTGTGCAATTAACAGCTAACACATCATTGCATTCCAGCAGATCTGGAGGTGTGTTTAGCTTCTAAGGTCAATGGTTGATTTGCATATTTCAGCAGTGATGCACTGGGAGACACCTCGGAGCTCACTCCAACCTGAATTATCGCAAATTCTTTCAGTTTTAAGAAAGCAAACTTTTGCTTTCCATGACAAATAAGAGGTATAACAGATTGCAAGATACAAAATTAACAACAATTTCCAAGACACAAATTAAAAATAATATATATAAATCATAAAATTAATGTTAGATTTATTTTCTGATTTATAAATATTGTTTTTAATACGTATTGTCACAAACTTCTTACCGCAATTTTCTGCCTCTGAAGGTCCTTGAAATGTGGATTAGGCTGCATGTCTTACCATTTGTAATGTACATACGGTTTTTATTTTGGTAACAGTCCACTCTTACGCGGAATTTTTCTATAATAAAAGTTACGTTTTATACTGTTTAAATGGTTTTGGGCCTGTGAACCCGATTTTATTGCTGCAATTATAATAATTTAGGGCACAGGCCAGAGCCATGAAGACCAATCTTTTTTTATCTCTGTGATAAAGGCATGCCATCTTACCATCCATCTAACGTCCATACTGTATCATTTTGTTAATCCATCTGGTCTGGAGGCATCAATGGCTTACAAAAGCAAATCGAAATTAATTGTTTTTCCCTCATCCCCGTTCTACAGTGCTTGATCTCACACACTACCTTATGCTACTCCCCTTTGTCCTAAGACCACTCCTACTAGACATCCTAAAACAAACTGCCCCTATATGTTTGTTGTATACTACCCCTCCTCTTGACCCCCCTGCCCCCCATTCTCTTTAGATTGTAAGCTCGCAAGCAATGCTGCTTGGATACCCCTTTTCAAAATTCGGATCAGATCTGGATCCGGGTACCCCGCTATCCGATCCGGGTCGGATATCCGAGTTCAAAATTTCCCGATCCGAATACAAATCGGATATCCGACCCTAGTATCCGGCGGATTTGGATATCCGGGTAAAAAACGGAAGTGGCCTTTAAATTGCTTTAAAAACATTTTTAGGGTATATGAGGCATGTAGCATCATTATTCTGTAAAAGGGAACACTAATTGATGAGGTAGGGACTTAAAATCACCCCCCCCCCCAAAAAAAAAAAATGACTGTCAATTAACATTAGGCCTAGGTTCCAGACAGTGGTCATGCAGCCCACAATGTGTCCAAAGTCCAACTGCACAACTGTGACATGGCAGTTTTCAGCCAAGACACCTCCAAAAAATTACGCAGCAATTGTGTTCTGGGTTAAATATAGGTGGTATCAGTGGCCTGTGGCACCCTGTCCTGGCGGTGGGAGCTGCACAGGCAGCAGAAGCAGGGCAATGCAGCAGCAGCAGGTGTAATGTGTGCCTGGAGCATGCTGGATGTGGCACATTGCAATTGGCACTTGGCACGTGTCACTTGGCACGTGTCACTTGTCACGTGTCACGTGGCACTTGCCAAGTGCACATGGTCAGTCCTGATCTAAATTGGGCAAAAGGTGGATCAGCGCATCACCAGGCCGCTTCCGAGTGGCCTACAATCAGAGGTGTGCTGAGCCCCCCAGAAAACGCACCTTGAACCCAAACAGAAGCTCTGCATATACATCAAAAGCAAGGATGTTAAGTGGGAGCAGCTGACCAAAAATTAATTAAATTAGTACATGGCAAGGAAATGAACAGCGCTGCTTAAAAACAGATAAGTGCCTACCTGCAAGAGAGTGCAAGCCCCACTTGTGGGATAAAATACACACCTAGCATACACATAACCTGTCTACCACTGGAGGATGTTGGTTTCCTGTAACAGCTTGCATGTAACTTGTTAAGCGGCCTGGTGATGCGCTGATCCACCTTTTGCGCAATTTTCAATTTTCGATTTTACTTGGTAGCGTACCCAGGCTATGCATATGGCATAGGTTAGGATTTAGTTAGTGTTAGGTCCCCTCCCATGTGAGGATGACTTCTCCACAGTGGGAGGGACGAGTACTTAACAAGTTGCATGCAAGCTGTTACAGGAAACCAACATCCTCCAGTGGTAGACAGGTCATGTGTATGCTAGGTGTGTATTTTACCCCACAAGTGGGGCTTGCACTCTCTTGCAGGTAGGCACTTATCTGTTTTTAAGTAGCACTGTTCATTTCCTTGCCAAGTCTTGATCTAAAGATCATAGGTGTGTCAGTAAGCATACACCAAATAAGGGCACCAGGAAAAAAGGGCTCAGGGTATAGACAACATTTTAAAATATTGTCTATACCAATATTTTTATTATTTTGTTCATCTTTTCAGAGAAAGAATAATGAATATGTTCAAATGGCTGTAATAAAATCACAAAATATAACAATGAAAACAAAAATATATTTAGTCGTAATCAGCATATTAAAACATTGGTAAATATTGCCGATATTTTACTTCTACTAAACCTATGCCTACTTTCACACAGAACACACCTGTCCCTACTTTTTCAAGGAGAGCGACCACATCCAGGTCCCGGCTGGGACTACCCCGAGTGGAGTCGGGTTTATGGTCTCCACCTGCTTCCTACGGTTGGTTGCCCTTGCAACCTCCTTTTGTGAGTAGTAATTTATTGAAATTCCTTTTTTCAGTTGCATACTAATATACTACACTATTGGGCTTCCGTATTTGTCTCCTATATTTTTTTCCTGCAAGGTGCTGAGACACCCCCACTACACTATATATTCACACAGAACCCTCCCTTTACCGATGCCTAACTCTAAGAACCCCCTGGTGGTGCCTAACCCTAAGAACCCCCTGGTGGCTATCCCTAAACCCCCCCCCCTTCCCGGTGGTGCCTACACCCTAGGCACCACCAGGGGGTGGTGCCTAACCCTAAAACCCCCTTCTTGACGCATAACCCTTAAATCCCTTTCTCCACTGAAAATAATGTTAATGCAAAAAGCAACACATATCCAAGATAATACATATAATTATAATTCTAAAAATTGATTTCAAAATGATAAAACCGTTAAATAGATAATTTTCAAAATGATAATTGTCAAAAACAATTTCCAAACGATATTTTTCAAAACACTAATTTTCAAAATGAAAAATTTTTGGTTGGATTGGCCCGGCGCCTGCTATTTATCATTCGTCCAAATTTCTTCTTTGGTACCTAATAGCCGATATTTTGCATTAGCACCTATGCAGCGCCCAAATAGTCCATTAGCCCCAAACGCCCCAATTTCCTGATTCCGTCAGTAAAGCTTTCCCACAGAGATCTTGGGTCCATTTCATGGAGTAGGGAGAAGTTCTGTTCGCAGCACATAAGCTGCAGTGACTGAGACACTTTTAAACAATAAGCAGCCATAAAAGTTCTCAGATGTCTCCAGGGGGCAGAGCTAGAATACACTACAGCTCTTTCAGGGACAATTTTGGGCTAAGTTAATATATTTATGAGTGCACTTATCCTTTAAGCCGAGTGCCATCTTTAGGCATGTAGGTCACTGAGGTATTTTGTCACTATTTAGTCACTAAGAATTATTCATGGAATTGTCAATATTTTGTCTCTGGCTTTTGAGCAATCTGAGTGACATTTTAAATATTTATTTCATCTTAGTGGTCAAATAAATAAATGGGTTACTTTCTTCAGTGTCCAGCCTAACCATCACTTATCTGCTCCCGCTCCTCCTCAGCCGCCCATCTTCTCTTGTTTTTATACTTTATCTTAATTCTGTCAAAACGGGCAAAAATGATATGGTAGAAAGCCTTTCTCCCTCCTACACATACATCTTCTTATTCCTCGGGAGTAACTTAAATCATGTCTCCTAGATCACTGTTCACCAAGACTTTTATTTGAACTTGTGTAAACCTAGGCAGTCATAAATCACCGGTCTCAGGAAAGTTCCTTCATTTACAGTTCCAGGAATGTGGAGGCCGCCAGGAATCTCACCATTCACATAATAATTTCACTATTGTTTGTCTAAATCCTGGAGTACAGCACATGGCGGCCTCCAAACACACATGGAGTCATTCTGGAATATTCCGCAATCATTTGCTATCCTTGTACTAGTGAGCTACTAAAATATAAACTAATCACATGAAAGCGTGTTTAAACATGTGTGTTTCTGAATACAAATATCATTTAGAAGAATGTATCCATGCCAGTCCACTGGTAGCATCACCTGAAAAAAAGGCAAGTACTGTAGATCCGTGAAGGTTCCCCTCTCCCCCCCCCCCCCCTACAATGAGCAAAAATAAAAACTCTATGTTTGGTTAGTGCTACATTTGTGCCCATTCACTGTAAAATGAAGATTTGTGCTGCCTTTTTTTGAAGATCATAGCAATTATTTTTTCCTAAACAATAACCCAGCCTCCATACAACAGCCTACGGATATGATGCTGGCATGGTTGGGTAGTGCTGTGTTTGTGCTCATTTGTGCTGAGATAATCAGTATTCTATCTTTTATAGTTTTGGGGATAGTCAAGTTTTTTTAAAAAAGGTGAAAAGTTCACTTAACCCGCCCATACAACAGTACAAAGGCTGAGTGAACTTTTGACCTTCATAAAAACTTGAATATCCCATAAACTATAAAAAAATAGATTGGTGATTTTGCAGCAAAAATTAGCACAAACATAACGCTACCCAACCATACCAGTTTCATGTCCATAGGCTGTTGTAGGGGGGTTGGGTGATGTTGTTGCTTGGGAAGAAACAATTGCTGTTATATTCAAAACTAAAACAGCACAAATCTTAATTTTTGCAGCACATATGGGCACAAACATAGCACTAACCAAACATGATGGAATTTGTAGTCTTGCTGATTGTATTGGGGCCAGCTTTACAAAGCTAAGTACAGTATGAGGTAGTACTAAAAGTGCCCATTAACACTACAATTTTTAATGAACAATTGTGTTTTTGATCAAATTATTCAAATTGTATTGTATGAAAACAGAGAATCTGATGGGCCCAAACATTCCCAAACAATTGCATTATCGATGATTTCCTAAAAAAAACGATCGTTATGCTTGGGGAATTTTTAATAGAGATGACCATAACTCAGGGAAATAGGTTGGTTTCTTTAATGGTGTGGATCAATTAAATACGTTTTTTTTCTTTCAGTAAAAATGCTGTCGTTAGTGGACAACTTTACAGTAACTTTTTAAAGAATTGGCTTTTAGGAATACAGCTTCCCTTCTTCAGATCCAGGACCCGGAGTAGTGTTGGTACTTGAATTCGGTATAGTGAATTTGAACACCCGATCCGAATACTCCCAAAGGAGCGGACAGGTTCAGGAGGAGTTCCTGAACACAGGCAGTTGGGAATATTTGGGTGTTTGAATTCACTCTACCATATCTGAACAACAACACTATCTAGGAGCATCAGGGGTGTTGCTAACCCTAAAGATCAGTTGCAAGTGCCCTGGATCTATTCTGGGGTGCCCCAGATGTCCCACAGGCCGAGTGAGCTCTTGTGCCTCAGTGGTGGGCATGCTGGGAGCTGTAGTGCATCTTTCGTGGGTATGCTGGATGCTGCGTTGCCTCTATGTGGTCATACTGGGTGCTATGGTGCCATGCTGGGTGCTGTGATGCCTTTATGGGAGCATGCAGGGAGCTGGGGTTCTTCTATGGGGGCATGCTGGGAGTTGTGGTGCCTCAAAGGGAGGCCCGTGGGAGCATGATTGGAGAGGGTCCACTAGAAGGTCAGGGAATGCTATGGGGGGACTGCCAGACAACCTGACAGCAGCAGCAAGCCAGACCAGCCAGCACAGAAGCCAGGTAACTCTGCCTATTTATGTGATTTGCTGCATTTTTTCTTTTTTTTTTTTTTGTATTAATAGACTGGGGGCTTCATCCAACATTTTCCTTTGCAGGCCTATTTAGACCCCTGTTAAGTTCATGTAAATTTGGCTCACATTTTGGTGCGTGGCCACACCTATTTTCTGGCTGGAGTGTTCAATAGTGCCCCAGATTTCTTAGGATCCTAGCAATGCCCCTGAGGAGCATACTAGTTTATTTTACAAACATTAACACCAATACATTTTACATCTTAAATGTGATAATTTTTAAGTATTCTTAAGTATACTTTAACATTATTTGAAGCTTCAGAATGCTTGTTAGACACAAAGAGGTTGATATTTGTGCACTGTACTTACTGAGCTATAGAGAGTGTATGTTGATCTGTGCTTGGAGCTGTTTCCGGGCGTATATCTGTTCGTTATGAAACCCACTCTATTGTTCCACTTTACAAAAAAGCCCTGCTTTGCTGGATGAGTAATTGGAATAAAGTTCTACATGACAGTCATTGCATTCACTGCAGACATATTAATTCTCCTGCCATTCCAAATCAGTACCTCTATCCCTCTGCAACGTCACTGCTGCAGTCAGATATTGCACTCCTTAATGATCTTAATTATGGTGATTATGATTACTGTTATGTGAATGAAAAGCCTCAAGAGACTTATAACTGCGTAATTTTCAGAAGGACACAGGACTATAAAGTTTGGTAGAACCTGTAATGTGGATACTTTAACTGCTGACCTCTTCTGACATGCTTGCCGCCTGGATGTTATGCTGATTTTATTACCTAATGGAGAATAAACAGGATCTCTGAGTTATTCTTAGAGGTCTGCTAAAGTTCCTGTATTTATAAATAAAAACACAAATATCAGTTATAAATACAGTTACTACAGGCACAAATGTCCTAGGGTATTTTTCAAGCTTTCTCTGTAAGGCCTAGTGCACACCAAAAACTGCTAGCAACAACAACAACAAATAACATTTGTAAAGCGCTTTTCTCCCATGGGAATCAAAGCGCATAAGCATGGCTCCGACCATCGTGGTACAGAGGAAGAATTTTATAAGTCTGGAAATGCCAGGCTAAACAGACGGCTTTTCAGTCTGGATTTGAATAGCTCCAGGGATGGTGCTGTCTTTACTGGGTGTGGCAGGGAGTTCCAAAGAGTAGGGGCAGCATGACAGAAGGCTCTATCTCCAGATTTTTTGAGGTGCACTCTGGGAGTGACCAAGTTTATAGAACTTGCTGATCTGAGGTTGTGAGAGGTGTGGTGCAGCTTCAGCAGGTCCTTCATGTATCCAGGGCCCAGATTGTGCAGGGATTTGAATGTCAGCAGTCCAAACTTGAAGAGTATTCTCCATTCTACTGGTAGCCAGTGCAGTGAGCGAAGGATCGGTGTAATGACAGTGGCGAGGCTGGTTTGTTAGCAATCTGGCAGCAGCATTCTTCACTAATTGCAGGCGACGCAGGTCCTTTTTAGGGAGGCCAGCATAAAGGGCATTGCAGTAGTCCAGCCGTGATGTGATGAAGGCATGGACTAGGGTTGGAAGATCAACTGGGGGAATCAGATGCTTAATCTTTGCAATGTTCTTCAGATGAAAGAAGGAAGATTTAACTACAGATGAAATTTGGTTTCTGAAACTTAATTCCCCATCGATTAGTACTCCAAGGCTGCGCACAAGTTTGGAGCTGTTTATGTCTGAATTCCCAATCCTGATTGGTGTTGCTTTAGGATAGAGCTATTTTGATGACGACTGGCGAGTGTTGGCTTTGGACAAACAGGACCTCAGTTTTGTCAGCATTCAGTTTCCACCAGTTATCATTCATCCATGCCTGTAGCTCAGCTAAGCAAGAGTTTATTTTTGGGGTAGGGTCTGTTCCACCAGGTTTGAAGGACAGGTATAGCTGTGTGTCATTGGCGTAGCAGTGGTACGTCAGGCCATGACGTAGGATAAGTGTACCGAGTGGCAACATGTAGATTGCAAACAGCAGAGGGGATAGGATTGATCCTTGTGGCACTCCGAATTGTAGAGGTGCAGGTTTGGACATTATAGGACCTAGGGATACTCTCTGTGTTCTGTCAGTCAGGAATGATCTGAACCACTGGAGGACTGATCCACTGATGCCACAGTACTCCTGCAGTCTGTTAAGCATGATTTCATGGTCAACTGTATCAAAAGCCGCTGAGAGATCCAACAGGATTAGGATGGAGCATTCCCCTCTGTCCCTTGCCATGAGCAGGTCGTTGCAGACTTGGATGAGGGCTGTTTCACAGCTGTGGTGTTTCTTAAAGCCAGATTGTAGAGGGTCCAGGATGTTGTTTACTGACAGCCTGGTTTCAAGTTGCCGATAGACAGCCTTTTCAATAACTTTACCTAATGGCCCGTACTCACGGGCTGCAAATGTTGCCTGTCGCCAGCACACGTGAGCGTGTGGGCGACAGGCCGGCGACAGCTCCTCGCCAGGTCCCTCCGCGTACACACGCGGAAGAGGGACCAGCGGCGAGGCGGAAGCTGTCGCCGACGTTCCTCCTCCCTCCGCCGGAAGCTCCATATACTTTAATGGAGGTTGCTGTCGCTAGTCCGCGTACTCACGCGGACTAGCGACAGTTGCGGCGGGGGTGCGGCGGCGACTGTCGCCATGCGATTGAAACTTTCAATCGCATGGCGACATGAGCGACGGGCGACAGTTCGGGGTACGCGCGCGTGCAACGGCCCATACTTACGGGCGACCTGTCGCTGCAACACACGCGCGCCGCGTGTTGAGGCGACAAAAGTCCCTCGTGAGTATGGGCCATAAGAAGGGGAGGTTGAAGACAGGTCTGTAGCTGCTCATAGCATCTGGATCCATGGAAGGTTTTTTAAGAAGGGGCTTGATGATTCCTTCTTTTAGAGAAGTAGGAAACCTCCCTGCTTGCAGAGAGCAATTTACTATTTTGTGAAATGCTGGACCAAGCAGGTCAGGGCATTTCAGGATATGTATAGACAAGACAAGACAAGACAAATAACATTTATATTGCGCTTTTCTCCTTGCGGACTCAAAGCGCCAGAGCAGAGCAACAGCCACTAGGGCGCGCTCTATTGGCAGTAGCAGTGTAAGGGAGACTTGCCAAAGGTCTCCTACTGAATTAGTGCTGGCTTACTGAACAGGCAGAGCCGAGATTCGAACCCTGGTCTCCTGTGTCAGAGGCAGAGCCCTTAACCATTACATCATCAGCCAAATGTATAGTTGGTCCAGGGTCCAGGTCGCAGGTTGTCTGGCGGAGGCGACGGAGGATGTCTGAGATCTCTTCCTCACTAATACTTTTGAAGTCAGTCCAGGGTGTTAGGTTATTTTTGCCACTATTTCCAGGAGTTGAATAAGTCTTAGGTGCTGTGGACTGAATGAGACACCGAATAGAGGATACTTTGTCAGCAAAGTAGCAAGCAAATTTTTCGCATGGCTCCTTTGAGGGAGTTATAGTAGGTTTTAGACAGGATGGTTTACATAGTCTATCAACTGTGCGAAATAGTTGGGCTGGCCTGTTGGCGGCCTTTGCGATCTCCTGTGATAGGTAGGAGGATTTTTTCTTGGTGATCGCATCTTGGTAGCTTTCCAGGTGAGAGACAAGGGTGTGTTTATCTTTTGAATTTTGAGATTTTCGCCACTTCCTTTCTAGTCTGCGCACTTCTTTCTTTAGGTCCTTTAGTGAGCTGTCAAACCACCGTGCATGGTGAAGTGGTGTAGACCGTTTAATGCGAACTGGAGCAAGGGCGTCATAGGCAGATGACACTGCATGGTTGTACATCAGGACCATGGAGTCTGGGTCTGCGCAATGATTGGTTAATGCGTCGAAGTTGAGGGTATTCTGAACGTGCTGGGGTGAGACATCTTTCAGAGAACGGTATTTTATGAGTTCTTTCCCTCTGTGTTTTATCGCTGGTGCTGTCAGAGAGAAGTGGATGGTGTGGTGGTCTGACCATACCACTGGGTTTATATCCATGTGTGATATTAAAAGTCCGGAATGAAATATAAGATCCAGGGTGTGCCCTTTCTTGTGGGTGGGGAGGTTGACAGCCTGAGAGAAACCCAGTTCATTCATTATGAGAAGTAGTTCACTTCCTAGGCGGGAGTCGTGATCATCCACCCATGCATTGACGTCTCCCAGGATGATCCATCTGGGATGTTCCACTGTTAGGCAGGATAAGATATTTCCTTAAGAAAGGCTGGACCATTTTTTGGGGGGTGGTATATGAGCAATATGTTGATGTTTACTTCTGCTGACAGTTGGGCTGCAAGACATTCAAAGGTTTCAGTGGGGCCTATGGGCAGGGGCCTTATGTTCAAAGAGGATCTGAAGCATCTGGCAACCCCCCCACCCTTGCGGACTTGTCTCTCACAGTGCAAGACTGAATAATTGGTCAGCACGGTTGCTTCAAGAGTTGGGCCTGCATGTTTCCCAAGCCAGGTCTCTGTCAAAAAGGTCAAATCAGAGAGCTCTATTAGGTCATGTATAGTTTCAGTCTTATTATTTATCGATCTGGCATTGCAGAGTGTAGCTGTGATTGAGCTTTTCTTGGGACAACTATGTTTTTTATACTTGGATCCACTCCTTCTCCTCCCCCTTCTGCTTTTCTTGAGTATCCCAAAGGATTTTAAGAGGAGAGCTAGTGAGGTGTTAATTTGTAATTGAGTCTTGGGAGGGCAGGCAGAGAGAAGATCCTTTGATGAGTATTTGTATGTTGACATTAGAGACAATAGACTTGTTTAGATAGCTTTTACTTCTGGAGTCCTGCTGAGATCAAAGGGGATCTGTGCAAACTCCTTTCATTCCTACACAGAGTCGGATCATATAATTATTTTAAGTAATGTTCCTTGTTTTAGAGTTAGATGATAAATGATAACATAAATGTGGAAAATAGTCACTTGGTGCATATGCCTTGGATAATGGATAAAGGATTCCTCACAGGGTGGAGTGAGGGCAATCACAGGCAATCAAGTCTTCAGAGAGGTTGAAGGTCTTGTTTCAGGTCAGCTGTTAGAAGGCTTGGTGTGTTCAGCAGTGGTAAGCTTCATGGAGGATTTCAATCCAGTTTAAATCTCTGCCATCCAAAGTAATCCGATTGTTCTGGTTGGTTGTAGTTGTAGCCTTGGCGTGGTGGGTGGAATTCCTCTGTATTTTGGGTCCAGTTTCAGCACAAATAGGTTTAAAGGTGCAGAAATCTGAGACAAGGTCTGGAGCAGCTTGAGAGAGCTGCAGCCCGGCTGGGTGCGCTCAGTAACCAGGCTAGCAGATCCGCAAAACGCTAGCGGTTTTGGAAGCGGATTTTCTTATTATTATGAAGTGTTTTGCTAGCATTTTGCGGTTTTGTGTAGCGTTTTTTGTGTAGCAGATTTCATATATTGTTACAGTAAAGCTGTTACTGAACAGCTACTGTAACAAAAACGCCTGGAAAACCGCTCTGATCTGGCATTTTCCCAAACGTTATGCGTTTTTCCTATACTTTACATTGAGGCAGAAACACTTCCGAAATCCCAAAAAATGCTGCAGCCCGGGAGTATGCGCTTCTGCAAAACACATCCCGCTCCGGTGTGCACCAGCCCATTGAAATACATTACCCAAGCGTTTCCACATCCGCAAGTGCTTCTAAAAACGCGACCAAAGCCGCTCGGTGTGCACTAGGCCTTACTTGGAGTTCTTAATTTAGTGCCCAATTGAATGAAGTTTATATACTGTTAAAGATAATTACAATTATATCCTTATCTATCCATACTATTCTTTACTAGTAACCTTAGCTGGTTTAAAAACGGGCTAGGTCTGTCTGCACTCCTCCAGGCGCGCATGCGCGCCTGCCCGCCGCTCGTGCACGCACACCGTGCAAAATAGCTGGTGATTACCATGACCATGAAAACTGGTGATTACCATGACAGATGTAACATGATGAATAAAATGTATAACAGAGTGCAAGCTATGAAATGAACAACAAATTCCAAGACACAAAAGGGTGAGATAGCCCTGCTCTTGCGAGCTTACAATCTAAAGGAATTTTTTTTTGGGGGGGGGGGGGGCACAAGAGGTGGGTAAGTATGCAGTATACAACAGGCAGTGCATGTTTAGGTTATTTAGTAAGGAGTTAAACTAGACGTGAGGTCGAAGGGGGAATGGTCTAAGTTACAGCATATGCTTGTCGGAAAAGGTGAGTTTTGAGGGAGCGTTTAAAGATCCAAAGGTGGGAGAGTGACGGATGTGCTGTGGAAGGGCATTCCAGAGGAGGAGTGAGGCACATGAGAAGTCTTGTATACGTGCATGTGCAGATCTGAGATTGTGGTTGGGTTGGTATCTTGAAACTAGTGAGGAGTCTAGTTAGGGTTAAGAGTTTGAACTGTATCCTCTGATTAATTGGTAGCCAATGAGGAGCTTGACAGAGAGGAGCTGCAGAGGAAGACTGAGAAGAGAGATGAATGAGACGAGCAGCCGAGTTCAGTACAGATTGGAGGGGTGCCAGTCGGTTAGTTGGAAGTCCAGCAAGCAATATAATACAATAGTCTAAGTGAGATATAATAACAGCGTCTACATAAATTTTAGTTGTGTCCTGAGTGAGAAAAGGTTAGATGCGTGCTATATTTTTGAGTTGGAGATGCTAATTAGGGAGTGAATGTGAGGAATAAATGAGAGAGAAGAATCAAATATTACCCCTAAACACCGAGCTTTGGGAACTGAAGTTACAGGGGTGTTAGTAACATTTATTGTTATATCAGGCAGAGAGGTGGACAGAGATGAGGGAAAGACGATTAGTTCTGTTTTATTCATATTAAGTTTTAAGACGCGAGAGGACATGAAAGAGGATATAGCAGACAGACAGTCGGGAATCCGTGTGAGGAGGGAGTTAAGGTCTGGGGCCGAGGGGTACAGTTGAGTATCATCAGCGTATAGGCGGTATTGAAACAGGTGGTTAGATGGGATTTGGAGATTAGAGAGGAGAGAGAATGTTCGAAGAGTGGAGAGAAGGCAGATAGAGAGCAATCAACAAGAGGGGTGGAGATGGAGTTTAAGGTCTGCATGGAAAAACCACTTCGGATTGCCATGCTTTGTAAATCAGGACCTTTGAAACTAAAATTTTCACCAAGGCACCACCAGGGGAGATTTAGGGTTAGTCACCACCAGGGGGGTGGTTAGGGTTAGGCACCACCAGGGGGGTCTTAGGGTTAGGCACCACCAGGGAGGTCTTAGGGTTAGACACCACCAGGGGATGGTTAGGGTTAGGCACCACCAGGGGGGGTCTTAGGGTTAGGCACCACCAGGGAGGTCTAAGGGTTAGGCACCACCATGGGGATGGTTAGGGTTAGGCACCACCAGGGGGGTGGTTAGGGTTAGGCACCACCAGGGGGGGTCTTAGGGTTAGGCACAACCAGGGAGGTCTTAGGGTTAGGCACAACCAGAGGGATGGTTAGGGTTAGGCACCACCAGGGGGGTGGTTAGGGTTAGGCACCACCAGGGGGGGTCTTAGGGTTAGGCACCACCAGGGGGATGGTTAGAGTTAGGCACCACCAGGGGGATGGTTAAGGTTAGGCACCACCAGGGGGGGGGTCTTAGGGTTAGGCACCACCAGGGAAGTGGTTAGGGTTAGGCACCACCAGGGGGGTCTAGGGATTAGGGATAGGTACAGAGAGGGTTCTGTGTGTTAATGCTAATTTTCAATAAAATAAACAGAGCTAAATAACGATATGGCTTTAACGTTAAATAGCGATAAGCGACAAACGGATTAGCGGCAACACTGTGTGCCATTATTTGCAGGTGCCATTTTCAGATGGATCCAATTATGTGAGTTAGTCTCACTAATTTATGAGCAGGGTAAATCAGGACAAATAAGTAAGGCATGATCATTTATTATCCTGACCAGACAATTTGAGACTTACAGTTGGCCACATGATCAAACTGATCTTATAATATTATTGTTATTATTATTTATATATATTTCTTTATATATATATATATATATATATATATATATATATATATATATATATTCATATATATATTATTTTTGCTGCACATTTTCCATGATAGTGTTTCCTCTGCACACAATATTTACGCAATGAAGTACTGAGACACATTTGGTTGCGCATCAAAGCAATGGAGCGGATCTAGAGGCGCAATAACTGAGTATCAAACTACCTGACATTTTTTGCTTTACTTTGTCGTATCCATTTTATTTCTATATAGCAAGAGCCCCTTATATTTTATGGAGCCTCTTATATTTCAAAATGTAGTCATCAATTTTATTTAATGCACTTGTCGTTGCTTCTATAGTCAAGCTGAGCAAAAAGATATATCGCAAAAGTTCAAACTTCATTTTCTCAGAAAAGCAAGTCGCAAAATCCATATGCGATGCTATAACCCCTGTACAGCGGAAGTGTAACGCTGCATTAATTTTCTAACGCTGCAAAGTAATGACTGTCAAATCAAATATTGTATCCACTGTCCTTTCAGGAGTCCATAATTTAACCACATGAAGAATTACTGCCGTGACACTTGCCATATGGTTACATATTTTAACAAGCAAAATAAAAAGCCTCCAACTATAAAAAAAAGGTAGAAGATGACATAAAAGAGCTTGAAGCATAGACGGTAGGCTACTAGAGCTTTACGAAGTGCAGATTTTATTTGGTTGCATGTTTGTTTTACCTGTTTTATGAAGTGCATTTCATCACTTCATAGTTAGTTACAGAGTACCCAGCAAGCTCATGGTGAACCAGAACTCCTAGGAGTGTGTAAGGGGCTACAATAGCCTCAATTCACGGCTTCGTTTCCATCCATGCGCTTCTGTCCGATTTCAGCAACATGTATCAATCTGTAACATTGATGTGCTGATAAAAAGCGGATAGAAGCGCACCTCGTTCACATCAGGGCCGTTTCTGTGCGCTGTGCGATCAGCAAGGTATTGATTTGTCCATGTAACTAAATGTAGCTGGTTCACATCCATGCGCTGCGCTGAGCAGCGTTACAAAAACGTAGTGTTGCATGCATTTCTGTGCGCTGAGCTGTAAAGCGCACAGCAATGCAAGTGAATGGGTCCGCTTTTTTAGCGCATAGAAGCGCATGCGTTTTTTACCCCTAATTGGAGAAAAAAATACATTTACATACAAAACCAAAGTTTTATTGACAACTGCTGCTGCTACAGTAAGCAAAAGTGCTTTAAAGAAGCGCAGCGCAACGCACAGAAACGCGGACTAAAGCGCGCACAAGCGCATGCGTTTTTTACCATGCGCTTTAAACCATTTTTCAGCGCAGCAGATGTGAACGAGGCCTAAGTGGAAACAAGGCTTAGTGCGCTTCTATCCGCTTCTGTCCGCTTTTTATCAGCACATCAATGTTACAGATGTTGCTGAGAAGCGGACAGAAGCGCATAGATGGAAACGAGGCCTAAGCAGTTTAGACTAGTCTACTGATGGTTTTTAGTCTACTGATGGTTTGGTGTAATGTTTTAGACCTGTTTTTAGACCTGGTCTAAAACATTTGGTAATTAGGTCGGTAAAGCAGGGGAAATGATCAAAAGATGCAATTCACAAAGGCAAACAAGGAGTAACCACGCCCACTTTTTCTGACAGAGATTAGACCAGCTGATTTCTGTCGGTAAAGTAATTCTGTGAGGTATTTTAGACATGAGGAACCTTTTGAATTAATTATGCAGGAGGTTAATTGTATCCAGAAGAGAGCTCATCAGAGGAGAAGGATGCCAGTCATAGCTACTCGTTTGTGAATTGCATCTTTTGATCATTTCCCCTGCTTTACCGATCTAATTACCGAATGTTTTAGACCAGGTCTAAAAACAGGACTAAAACATTTGGTAATTATTAGTGAATTCCCTTTTGATGCAACTGATTAACTCCAAACCATTAGTAGACTAGTCTAAACTGCTTAGTGAATTGAGGCCAATGAACCAAAAAGCCCTCTTACTAAAATGCTATGGAAAACAAAAGTTTGCCTTCTTAAAACAGAAAGTATTTGCAATTATTCAAGTTGGAGTTGACTTTGAGTGAATCACTGCCGAACATGCAATTCATCCTTTGCTGTCCCTGTAAGCTAAACACACCTCCACATCTGCTGGAATGCAATGAAGTGTCTTCATAGTGATTTTATCAAAGGAGAACCAAAATCATATACATTTGTAGGCCTAGCCCCCCAGCAAAGTCCTGTGGACCTCCCCCCCCCCCCCACCTAGTCACAGTTTTAGGTAGCTTCCAGCACCAACCTCCCCCCCCCCCCCTTCCCCTCATTAGGCAGAATAGCAGATGCAGCGCATGATACTTTACCTGCATCTGGAGATGGGACAGGATGCTCTTATTCGTGAAAACCTGTTTATCACTGTAAATAGACATTGAAATTAAAAATGGGCCTCTCCCCTTTTGGAGAGATGTATTGGGGCGTATGGGGCTGGGTTAACCTTTAGGAATAGAAAGAAAATGTCCTCTAAGTTTGATAATCCAAAAGTGAGGTTTAGTAGAAGAAAAATTAGTTGATCTTAACAGACATCAAGTTGCATTATAAGAAGTCGGGATCAGAGAGGTTAGTTTCAGGGGACCTGGGTGTTTCATCCTCTGGTAATAAGTGGGAGCGAGGATATTGTTTGGGATTCTGTGATTCAGGAAAATAAATTAGATGGAAGCCAAAAAGCAATAAGAATGAGGCCCCTCTAACCCGAATTGGTTTTAGACATTTTGCAGTGCAGAGATACTCAAAATTCTTAAAATAGGATATAGAAGGTCCTCCGGGAGATATCTTTATTGTCCCAAAGCAGATCTGATTTCCAGCAGCTCTTTATTCCCAATATCAATGCTCCTCTCTACAGGGTTAAGGTTTCTCGAAATATCTGGTGTAGACAGGTCTTATGCGAGATACACACAGTGCAATTTTCGGACAGATTTACTTTCAGATCGACTATTTCCAACATGTCCCATCTGTTTTCTGATAAATTTTTTGATTGATTTTCTGATCACTTCTATGGAAAATCGGATCGGACATGTTGGAAATAGTCGATCTGACAGTAAATTTGTCAGAAAATTGCATCGTGTGCCAAAATGTGACAGAATGGTACAAACTGCTATCTTGGATGCACTGATTTTTACAACAAACAAAAGAGCAGGGTCAGTGTATCTCCTTATAGTTCTGCTTCCCCTTCCTATAATCCATGCTGCTGGATATAAATGGTTTACAGTACAGCAGCCTCCACCTCCACCTTTGTGTAAATTCGGAGAGTGCAGAGGATTGCTTAGCATTATCTCTCTATGACCTCTCCCCCCTCCCTTAGTGTGTCCTTCTTAATTTTACTACCCCGGCAAATACACCCTTCTCATGGACTAACTCGGACTTGATTTGCTGAGTTTCTGTAAACCGCATTTTATACCCTGATTGTATGTATAACCTTGTGCTATGTTGTATAACCGTTTGCTACCTCTCTGTCTGTCACCCCTTGTTGCAATGTATGAATCCCTATTTATTGTCCAGCACTGCGTAATATGTTGGCGCTTTATAAATACTATAAATAATAATGACCTTAAACCATAGTTGCAATATATAATTTGGGATGCATTATAAGCATCCTGTCAGCAGGTCTGTGCTGTACTATGCACAGAGCCCCTGTCAGTGTGCTGACAATGGCCTCTATTCATAAAGCATTCCCGCATGCGGTAATGCTCAAAACAGCTGACTTTACCGACCATTTAGCAAAGTGTCCATTCATAAAAGCTATTTCCACATGAAAAGCTACAATTCCTGAGCAGTGTGGGAAATTACCACCTTATGCGGAGATTATCACAACACATGTCAGTAATGTCAATTCATAAAGATTAGAACAGGCGGAATGTGAACGGAGAATCCCGGCTGTTTAGATAATGCGATAAGCCAGCGGATGAGAGCAAAACTAATAGAGACAGACCTCCCAGGCAGCTGCAGTGAGAGCAGAGCAAAAAATGCATCCCGGAATACCAAGGCTGTGTTTTGTAACCCCTTGGGTACCTGTTTTCAGATAAATTTCACATCAGAAAGCCTGCATGTGTAACATTTCTTGAAGTTTTTCTAAGCTGTGGCAATTAAATAGATTGTTTAGAAAGACTAATAGACAGATTCAGAGAAGATTCAGGCCCCGTTTCCACTATCGCGAATCCGCATGCGTCTTGCGTATGCGGATTCGCATAGACAATATAAGTGAATGGGCCTGTTTCCACTTATGCGTCTGCGGGAGCGTTTTATTGTGCAGAGAAAATCTGCACGGAACACCCTGCAGAATTCGCCTGCATGTGGAATGCAGGCGAATCGCACATTGTATTTAATAGGGGAATCGCATGCGTTTTCCCCATGCGTTTTTTGCCACGAATTCGCATGCGAATTCACATAGGTACCAATGTAAATTCACACAGGCAGTGACATGGTTAAAATCGCATATACCCTCACCTATGCGAATTCGCATGCGAATTCGCGGCAAAAAACTCATGCGGAATCGCATCTGCATGCGATTTCATCAGCGGTGGAATCCAGGCGATTCTGCACCGCAATAGTGGAAACGAGCCCTCAGGGCAAGGAGAGGCAGTTTTAAAAAAAATGTATATGTAAAGGGATGCTGGGGCTATCTCCTTTATAGTAACTCTGTCTCTGTACAGAGAAAATGTATAAACTCAGCAGCACCGCGGTAGTGCGAGAATTCCCCAACCTTTTATCGCAAGTGTAAACTTTTTTATGAATTAGCACACAAAAGTCTAAAATACCGATGCAGTGTTTTCCCTCCAAGATTTTTTTCCGCAAATGTTTTATGAATAGAGCCCAATGAGTCCTAAATTGGCTTATAGTGGCACAGATCAAGGTTGGGGGGGGAGTGATTCAGCTTGAAATGTTGATCTTACAGCAGGTGTATTTTAACTGATATAAAAAGAGCATCCGGAGGTTATAGTCGACTCAGGTAATTTCGGCACTGGGACGCAGACGCATACTGCATGGTATTGGCGCGGCTTTAGCAGCAATGCTATTGCCGGAGCCGAATTACATGTCCCCCCAAGTTGCTATGACTCAGAGGCGGAAAAGTATTTTATGCCGCCGGGAATTTCAGCGGGAGCAGGGTGAGCCGACATTTACGCTCGCCCTGTGCTCAGCTGACCGGAGGCGTACTCATATGTACACGTTATAATGCCTATATTTAAAAATGCATGTAATTGTTGTTAATTGAATAAATAACAGAATTAAATAATATATTTTTTTAATTTCATGCAGAAGTTCAGCTTTAAAATGATATCCTGCTTTTCATTCTTATTGTAATTTTCCATTCATTTATGTGGCCCTGGACTCCTTATAGCACTATCCATAAATTGTTTATAGCCCAGAGGAACATTTGCTGAGGAATGTGATGGTTTAGGCACGTCTGCCCTTTCCATCAATGACTGCAGCCTCGCGTTCTGCTGTCCCCGACATGCATTGGCCACATCCTGCATTTTCACATGAAATGGGAGATTTTTTTGTATCTTGTTCAACAAATGTAATGCTTGACTGTGAACATGCCAGATCTGGTGAATATCCAGTATGCTTTATCTCTGGCCTGCAGCACTTTCCTCCATTCAATACTGCAGGCTGAATTTAATGCAAACCCAATTTATGACTTAATGCTCCAGGGACCATACTGTGAGATTGTTACATTATTCTTTTCTAATCCTATTTGTGTTTTAATTTGCAAAGCCTGTAATGAAGTACATGCCCTGAATAGAGAGCTTTCACACTGCCTGTGACGGAGTTTAATAAAACCAATTTTACAGTTCCCATTCCATACCTCGGTGGTCAGGCCGGGATTACATCTTCCGTTCAACAAGTGGAGGCAGCCGAGGTGTAATATTAACAGAAAGGTTTCACTGCATGCCTCCAAATAACTATAATTAAACGACTTGTCACCATCAACCAAAACAGTAAATGAATTCATTTATGAAATAAATAGAAGTTTGATAGCATCCGTGTTCAACCTTACAATTTATATTCCTACTATTAAACAATTTGAGTTTAACCACTTAAGTACCAGCAGTCTCTGCCCCCTTAAGGACCAGAGACCACTGGTACAATAATGACGAAATCCCGACAAATCGACACACATATACCCACCGCAACCCGGGATTCTCAGGACAACCACACTGCCGTCTCTATGACGGCAGAGTCATGTGAGCCGGTCAGGAGCCGCTTTCATTGGCTCCTGACTGTGTCTATTAATGTAAGGCTCAACACACACCATACAATCTTGGTTGTACAGATTTACCAAATCTATGTAGTATAAGGGCCAACAGATTGAAATGATTGATTGGATAAGCTCCTATACTGCATGAAAGTGGTAAGATTGAACAACCAAGATTGTATGGTGTGTGTTGAGCCTAAGCCTATGGGAGTTGCTTACATTGATGGACAGGTCCAGTAGCCAATGAAATCGGCTCCTGACTGGCTCACGGGGCTCTGCCGCCATAGAGACAGGCAGAGTAAGTGAGCTGCGATGGTACACGGTGGGGATTCAGCGGCGAGATCGGCAGGAGCGACAAAAACGGCGGATGCACGCTGTGGCGGTGATTGAAATCTACGCCCTGCCAGCCAGGTAACCACCAAAACAGGGCGTAGATTTCAATCACCTTGGTCCTTAAGTAGTTAAGGTGTAACTCCACTTTTCTAAAAATTTTTATAAAAATAGTAATAATTATACAAAATATAGAGCCATATCAATCCCTGCCATGCACTGATGAGGACCAAAAGTCTGCATGTTGGGTTGATGTAGCTCTGTAAAATGTATTAGCTATATGCTTGCTATACAATGGCTTCAGGGGCATAAAGAGATAATTTGCATATTCAGCAGAGGTGCATTGTGGGTAGCCACAGTTGCACTCTTAACCATTTCAGCCGCCCGAACGTGATCCTCACGTCCAGGCGGCTGCTTTGCTGCGGTGCCGCGCTTCAGAGCGCTCCCGCCTGCGATCATGGGCGCGCCCCTGTGCTGTCCCCCCCGGTAGCCCTGGGATCAGTGAACGGGAACATGGTTCCCGATCACCGATCTGTGTCCCCAGCAGAAAAACTGAAGCTCTCTAAGTCTTTAGTCTTTCTGCAAAAAAAAGTTTCCGGTGATCGAGAAGCACAAGGAGAAAAAAATAAACTCAAGGTGGCCATCTTGTGGCCAAATAGTAAAATTACATCTACATACACTTTACATTAAAATGTACACATATAATAACATTAAAAATTAACTCTTTATTTCCCACACCAAAAATATATATATATATATATATATATAAATATATATATATATATATACAGTAAATAGTTACCTAAGGGTCTGAACTTTTTAAATATGCATGCGAAAGGGGTATTTTTTTTAAATTATAAGCTTGTAAATAGTGATGGACGCAAAACTGAAAAAATGCACCTTTATTTCCAAATAAAATATTGGCGCCATACATTATGATAGGGACAAAATTTAAATGGTGTCATAACCGAGACAAACGGGCAAATAAAATACATAGGTTTTAATTATGGTAGTGTGGATTATTTTAAAGCTATAATGGACGAAAACTGAGAAATAATAATTTTTTTTCCATTATTTTCTTATTAATCCTGTTAAAATGCATTTATAAAAAAATAATTCTTAGCAAAATGTACCACCCAAAGAAAGCCTAATTAGTGGCTGAAGAAAAACAAGATATAGATCAATAAATTGTGTTAAGTAGTGATAAAGTTATTAGCGAATGAATGGAAGGTGAAAATTGCTCCGATGCATAAGGTGAAAAATCCCCGCGGACTGAAATGGTTAAAGCTGAATTATCGCAAATTCCTTCTGTATTAAAGCGGACCCAAACCAAACATTTTTTTGAATTAAAAATACTTAGTTGCACCACTCTGACAGACACATACAAAGATAAATAAACACTCCTTCAAACCTATGAGCATTTCAGAGCATGCTTTTCACCCTTCTCTTTTCATAACTAGGGTTATACTGGGGGCAGCCATTAGCAATTCCTCCATTGCCTAACACCACCTACTCCACCAGTTTGCCGGATTTTGTCCCGGCAATTTGAAAGGAAGGGAGGGGTTCCTCCAATAAATGTAAAATATTTTATATTTGTCATCATGCAGCTGAAAAAAGGCTGCTATTTATTATTATAATTTAGAAAATAGATTTTATTTCTGAAATCTTGTATTTTTAATTTGGGTCCACTTTAACCTTCCTGGCGGTAACCCCGAACGTAGTTCGGGGTAAGCCGCGCAGGAGGTTTTCTCAGGCCCTGCTGGGCCGATTTGAGTAATTTTTTTTTGCTGAACGCAGCTAGCACTTTGCTAGCTGCGTCAGCACTTCGATCGCCGCCGCCCCACGCTCGATCGCCGCTATCCGCGTCGCAACACAGCCCCCCCCTAGACCCCTGCGCTGCCTGGCCTATCAGCGCCAGGCAGCGCTGTGGGGTGGATCGGGACTCCCTTAGACGTCACGAGGTCCATGACGTCGGTGACGTCATCCCGCCCCGTCGCCATGAACGGGATTTCCTGATCGCCTATCGCCGGAGGCGATCGGCGGGGCTGGGGGGATGCCGCTGAGCAGCGGCTATCATGTAGCGAGCCCTAGGCTCGCTACATGATTTTAAAAAAAAAATCAAAAAAACCCCCTGGCGGTTTTTAATATACCGCCAGGAGGGTTAAGAAGGCAAATCACACCATTGCTTTTTAGTAGGAGGGCTTTTTGGTCTGTTTAGTCACCTATACTCTCCTTGTGGTTTTGGGTCACCCCGAGCTGCTTATGTACTCCGTAATACAAAATATATCATATTCATCATAGCACATAAGCCGTTGTGCAAGGCCTGGTTCACAAAAGTGCTAAAAAACGGTCCATTCCCAGAATGTATCGGAACAGATGTGAATGGATCCAATGTTATCCTGTGGATCCGTTCACATCCATCTGTTCAAACGGATCCATTCCGCACGAGCTGCTGAACAGATCACAAATTTGCTGCTGCACCAAATTTTTCTTGCCCACTGTGCCGCTTCATTTTGAAATCTATTGGAAATCTGTTTCTAGTGTGTGGGACACATCAGATAGATTCCTGTCAGATTCCACTTGACAGGCATCTGACAGAAATCTATCTGATGGTCGAATCTGCTGCAAATCTATAAGTGTATGGCCGCCTTAAAGAGAATCTGTATTGTTAAAATCGCACAAAAGTAAACATACCAGTCCGTTAGGGGACATCTCCTATTCCCCTCTGTCACAATTTCGCTGCTCCCCGCCGCATTAAAAGTGGTTAAAAACAGTTTTAAAAAGTCTGTTTATAAACAAACAAAATGGCCACCAAAACAGGAAGTAGGTTGATGTACAGTATGTCCACACATAGAAAATACATCCATACACAAGCAGGCTGTATACAGCCTTCCTTTTGAATCTCAAGAGATCATTTGTGTGTTTCTTTCCCCCCTGAGGGGGGAGTGCATAGCAGAACCACAACTCTGAAGAACTTGGCAGCCTTCCAGACACAGGCTGACAAGTCTGACAAGGGAAAGATACATTGATTTATTACAGAGACTGTGATAGCAGAAAGTGCTGCAGTAAGCCAGAACACATTAGAATAGCTTTTGGAACTTGTAGGATGATAAAAAACAGGATGCAATTTTTGTTACGGAGTCTCTTTAAGGACAAAAGTTTCTGACTTGAACAGATTAATAGATAGATAGATAGATAGATAGATGGATAGATAGATTTTATAATTATAGAATAATGTTTTTGATGACCTTATTGATGTTATCTGTTCACAATAAATATTTAATAATTCTATTTGCTGAAGATACCCTAAAGAGGCCCATACACTGGTCGATTTTAACCATCAATCGATTCAAATTCCCCATTCGATCGATTTGTGGCCGATTTCGAACAGTTTCGATCAATTTGATCTATCTGACAGGTTGGAAGATCTAGGTCGATGGCCCATAGAGTTGCATTGGATCTAATGGTCCAATAATGCAGTTAGATCGATTTTCAATAGATTTCCAATATATTTCATTCTGAAATCTTTTGGAAATCTGTTCCTAGTGTGTGGCACACATCAGATAGTTTCCTGTCAGATTCTACTTGACAGGCATCTGACAGAAATCTATCTGATGGTAGATTCTGCTGTAAATCTATCAGTGTATGGCCACCTTAAGGCCTCTTTCACAGTGTGACGTTAAAGTCGCATGTTAGAAAATGTTTCAATGCAGACTAATGACGCACAGCAATACAAAGTCAGCAATACAAAGCAATACAAAGTGCACACGTTGTGTTTGTGTGTAACGTGTAGCGTTATTAGAAGGTACTGCATGCAGTGAGTTATACATGTTGGACTGTTTGCACATGCTCAGTAATGACCTGGAAGCATACTTTTCATTGCTTGTATGCTCTACTGTATGCGACGATAACAGGGCATTAAGTTGCGTTGCGACTTTTTGGGGGTGTTGCAATGTAATTTGCGTTGCGACCTTAACGTTGCATCAAAACGCAACGTCCTACTGTGAAATAGGCCTCAAAGTTTAAAGGGAACCTAAACTGAGAGGGATATGGATGCTTCCTTTTAAACAATACCAGTCGCCTGGCTGTCCTGCTGATCTCTTTGGCTGTAATAGTGGCTGAATCACACACCTGAAACAAGCATGCAGCGAATCCAGTCTGACGTCAGCCAGAGCACCTGATCTCCATGCTTGTTCAGGGGCTGTGGCTGAAAGACACAGGATCAGCAAGAGAGTCAGGCAACTGGTATTATTTTAAAAGTAGAAATCCACATCCTTCTCAGTTTAGGTTCCATTTAAGTTCTAAACTACATTTTTTTCTGTATGCTGAAAGCACAACATGCTTAATAAATTATTATTAAACTCTACAAGATAAATGTGAACAAGGCAGACTATATAAAATATTTCATGTTTTGAGAAAAAATAGCCATTGCTGGATTAGGAAGTACTAAATAAATTATAATAACAAATTACAAAGGATCCGTTATTAATATTTAACAGGACTATAAAGATGAAATGTGATTTTGATGGAAGTAAATATTTGAAGTCCCATCCATCTAACTGGTCAGTACAGGAAATTAATCTTGATGGTACATAATTAGAACTTTCAGATAACCAAAGGATTCGTTGTGCCAGTTTATATAGGATGCTATTTGGTTAAAGGACCACTGTCATGAAAATCATAAAATTTAAAATATATATAAAAAAATACATTTCTTCTGAGCCATAAATTACTTTTCTCCTATGTTGCTTGCTGTCACTTACAGTAAGTAGTAGAAATCTGGCAGAACCCACAGGTTTTGGATTAGCCCATCTCCTCATTAGGGGTGCTCAGGGATTTCTTTAATTTCAAAAGCACTTACTTAGTGAATAGCAGTTGCTCTGTCCAACAACCAAAAAAGTGTGCAGCGAGCATCTTTGTATAAAATCTTTTTTAGGGAGTGTCTTTTTAAAGAATAAAGGCCATGCTAAGAATCCCCTATAGAGAGATGGACTAGCCCAAAACCTGTTAGTAATGTCAGATTCCTACTACCTACTGTAAGTGACAGCAACATAGGAGAAAAGTAATTTATGGCTCATTTTACACAGGAAGAAACATACTTCTTATTTGTATGTGTTTACATATATTGTACAGTTTAAGATTTTCGTGACAGTGGTGCTTTCATTTATATGTATTACTTAAATAGTTTACATTTTTATGATGAGTCCCAATTATTGGAGGACTTCCTACAACTTCTGTATGTTTGAATTATTTTAGGAATGTATGAAGGATCCCATCCTGTGCAGATGACACTAGAATGACACAGTGACTAGGATGGCTCGATGTCCCTTCTCTAAGGCTGGATAGAAGCAAGTGGTTTAGACTTGCTATACATTTTATTCATCATGTTACATTTGTCAATGTAATTACTATGTCTAGCAATTCTGTATTTTGTACTAGTGTCTATATTTGATGTGTACGAGGACCTGATTTACCATAAGGCACTGTAGGCACATGCCTACAGGTGCCTGATGATGGAAAGGGGGCTCACTCTCCTTCCCTAGTGCCTCCCTCTCATATTTCCTATGCAGAGTCCCAAGTAAAGCGTAAATGAGAGGTTACTCACCTGGCTCTCTGCATTCCACTGATGAGATCCTTCAGTTGGGGGCACCACTAGCTACTTAATACTGAGGGTACCTCTAGCTACCCAATGCAATGCTGAGGGACACCTATAGCTACCTATGATGGGCAAGGAAAGTAAGAGGGAAGTGATAGTTGGGACAGACAGCACACTTGCGGTGTGGTTCGATGGGGGTTTGTAGGTTCATGGAAGATGAAGTCTAGGGTGCCAGGACATCTGTGCCTATAAGCTCCTGTGATGTAAATCCGAGCCTGATGTGTACCATAATCTATATTATTATGTACTCCATGTTTGTGTCTTACTTTGTACAGTGCAGTGGTTACAGGGATTATGTTGGTGCTTTATAAATCAATTATAATAATAATACTGCTGTGTGGGCACAAACTTACCAGTTTAGCTTGGTTAGGTGCCAAACAGCGGCGTAACTATAGGGGATGCAACCCCATCAGCAGCAGGGGGACCCGGGGCACCTCTCTGGGACCTGCCCGCCGTGTGCAGGGGGAGCGCTGCCGCCTGCCCGTTTGTGGGACCCCCCAGCCAGGTGCTGAACTGGCTGCGGGGTCTATTAGCCAGTTAATTCTCTGCAGCCTACAGTCTCCCGGCAGGCAGAGCAGGGCTACGGAAAGATGGCGTCCGAAGCCCTGCACTGGAGACTATTTGTGTCTCCAGTACAGGGCTTCGGGCGCCATCTTCCCGTAGCCTGGCTCTCTGCCTGCGCGGGAGATTTGCTACGGGAGGAGCGTCGGGGGAGCTGCGCGCCAGAGGCCGGGAGAGGAGACTTCAGTCAGGTGAGTGAATTGTTGTTTTTTTTACAGGGGCATTTTTTTTCTGGTGACTGCTGCCCACATTACGATTTTCTGGTGACTGCTGCCCACATTACGATTTTCTGGTAAACGCTGCCCACATTACGATTTTCTGGTAAACGCTGTCCACATTGCGATTTTCTGTTGACTGCTGCCCACATTACGATTTTCTGGTGACTGCTGCCCACATTACGATTTTCTGGTGAATGCTGTCCACTTTACGATTTTCTGGTGAATGCTGCCCACATTACGATTTTTCTGGTGAAAGCTGCCCACATTACGATTTTCTGGTGAACGCTGCCCACATTACGATTTTCTGGTGAATGCTGCCCACATTACGATTTTCTGGTGAATGCTGTCCACTGTACGATTTTCTGGTGAATGCTGCCCACATTACGATTATTTTCTGGTGACTGCTGCACACATTACGATTTTCTGGTGACTGCTGCCCACATTACGATTATTTTCTGGTGACTGCTGCACACATTACGATTTTCTGGTGACTGCTGCCCACATTACGACTTTCTGGTGAACGCTGCCCACATTACGATTTTCTGGTGAACGCTGCCCACATTACGATTTTCTGGTGACTGCTACCCACATTACGATTTTCTGGTGAACGCTGCCCACATTACGATTTTCTGGTGAACGCTGCCCACATTACAATTTTCTGGTGAACACTGCCCACATTACGATTTTCTGGTGAATGCTGTCCACTTTACGATTTTCTGGTGAATGCTGCCCACATTACGATTATTTTCTGTTGACTGCTGCACACATTACGATTTTCTGGTGAATGCTGCCCACATTACGATTATTTTCTGGTGAACGCTGCACAAATTACGATTTTCTGGTGAACGCTGCCCACATTATGATTTTCTGGTGAATGCTGCCCACTTTACGATTTTCTGGTGAATGCTGCCCACATTACGATTATTTTCTGGTGACTGCTGCCCACATTACGATTTTCTGGTGAATGTTGCCCACATTACGATTATTTTATGGGGATTGCTGCCCACATTACGATTTTCTGGTGAATGCTGCCCACTTTACGATTATTTTCTGGTGAATGCTGCCCACTTTACGATTATTTTCTGGTGACTGCTGCTCACTTTACGATTATTTTCTGGTGACTGATGCCCACTTTATGATTATTTTTTGGTCAATGGTGATTGGTTAATCACTGACCAATTTTACAACCTTCATGTAGTATGAGGGTCTACCTACACAATCTCAGTGTTCAATTCTGTTGGCCCACGTACTACATGGAATTGGTAAAATTGCCCAATCATGATTGGAAGTGTGTACCAGGCTTAATCTTCTGCATCTCTGGTGAAATGCTGCCAACTTTACGATTATTTTCTGGTGAAATGCTGACCACTTTACGATTAATTTCTGTTGAAACATTGCTTTGGCACCTATGGGGGGGCGGCCCATCCAAATTTTCGCAGGACGGCTCAGTGATTTCTAGTTACACCCCCTGGTGCCAAATACAATGTTATTGACTGGTAGGTGCTGGGAGCAATAGCACTGTTATTGGCAGGCGACAGGGACTAGCAACAGAGATAAGATGCTGAAGTAGACGATGGAAGGTGAGTTTTGGCTGGGCATACTGTTAGGCTGGGCAGTAAGAAGTTAGCATAAGTTTTTAGGGTTACAAAGTTAGGCATAGGCATCAGCAGGGAAAGGGGAGGGGTAGTATTAACAGTTCATATTTTGGGGGGAAAGGCTATGTGTCAGGAAAAACGTAACATTAACAGTAGAGGTTAGGGCGAGGCATAAGGAAGTTGATAATATTAGGAGTTTATAATTAGGTGTCAGTAGTGTTGGTTGAATAGCTCCCTGTTTGATACGTGGGCCATTTGATCGCATAGGTCCAAATTCTTTGGGTCGGCGAATACAAATGCATATTTTTAGGCGAATTGAGTTGAAGTCAATGGCCGCAAATGTAGCAGTTAGTACCAAAGCCGTTACACTTGCCATAATTATAGGCTAGGCATGTTAAGGGGAATAGAGGAAACAAGGGGAAAATTCAAAAAGACCCAGTCGTTTTTTGAGAAAATAGATTTTAAAGTTGCGATAGGAAAAAATGTTTTTTGTAAATGTGGTTAAATTACAGAAAGTGTATAAGTATTGTAAATTTACATATATGTAAATATACACACATATATATATATATATATATATATATATATATATATATATATATGTATATATATATATATATATATATATATATATATATGCATAATATGTTGGCGCTTTATAAATACAATAAATAAATAAATAATAAATATAAATATATATATATATATATATATATATATATATATATTTTTTTTTTTTTTTTACATAGCAGTGAATTTCCTGCTGAACCCGTGGCGAGTTGCAATGCTTTTGCCAGGGATCACTGTACAGCCACAATAGTATAAAAATTTGTGACAAATATACATATTATCTTCATTAAAAATAAATACATTCAAAAAAATGACATGAGGTTCCCACTCTAAAGCCTCTTTAACCCCTTGTCACCCATGCAGGTTGAAATAGTCAGAATTCGGAGGCTATATCACATGGAGTTCAGTACCTTAAGCAACAACAGCTCACACGGTCCATTATATGGGGTGTCTCGGAAAAAAGGGCTGGCAAAGCCTTTCCCTTACCCTAAAGCCCTTGTCCATATAATGGCCAAGGGGTATATCCACCTCTGGTGCCCAGGTCAAGGTGGGGATAACTATGGGGTAGCCACCTTCTAAATCCAGAGTAGCTTTCAAGATCATTTATGTTCTTTATCGGCTTTATTCCAGGACAACTTGTGGAAAAGAGGTTGTTTGTCACAGATCCTACCATCACTTACATAACTTATAAATGTCCCGAGATAGTATTATGGCATTCGACATGTTCTTGCAGGCAATGTAATTTACATTTTTAATAAACTGTGCAACTTTATTTTACTGTCTTGTCTTTAAAGTAAGTTAATTACTAAAACTGTTTGAGCCTTCCTTGGATTAAACCTTTTCGGTTGATTTGAGGTGAATTGCATTTTAATTTTGGCTACTAAATTACTGTGACTGCAGTATTAAAAGTGCTGTTAAAACCTCTGCAGCACGTTTCTCAATTACGTACCTTCCACATTTGCCTCTAGATGATTAGTTTTTTAGAAGATAGTTTGCCAATGAATTACAGCGTCTGCTGTTGTGTTAGTACGACAAGCACCAAATATAGAATCGCCATCCAATTTAAAATGATGCTTGGTACACATATAGGTACACAGAGAGGTACACTTGATTTACTAGACGGTCTCCAGGCCAGAGATGGAAAGTGATTCTACAACACTGACCCAGATTTATTACAAACCAACTGCTATAAGGTAACCCTTACATAATTCTTATCAGGCTATAAACCATTAGTGAAGGTCGTATTAATACTTTTTCCACCTGTAGGTCATCTTTCTTTTATTTATTTATTTTTTTTATTAACAAAACTCAGTTTATTGAAGTTGCATAAAATAACATTATACAGCAGTCCGAACATCATCACTGAAACTTACAGTAAAAAATATCAAATGTACAATGTGCAAGCACACAATATTATTAATTGAAGCTGGATTGTCAGCCATAAAATCAAATTCATTTTACCCACTGCTCTGTGTTTATTATGCAGTTTACAACCTGACCCTGTATTGCAAGCATTCCAAAATAATCATAAATGTGCTGTTTTGAATCTTATCTCAGTCAGCCTGGCTCTATTTGGTACATTGCCGATGAGAGGGAGGCTTGTTATCTCCCCTCCCACATTCCTGCTCCTCGCTGATTGGCTGAGGGCAATTCAGTGTGATACGAGACTGAGAAGGGAAATATACCTCATCCCTCTGCAGAAGCTGTTGAAATACAATCTATGCTGTGCTCACACGTGTGTACAAAGCAAGCTAGATATGACAGTGCAGTTTAAAGGAGAAAAAAAAGAGTAAGAGAGGAAATTACATCAGAGGCACTAAAAATGGATAATGCTTGAAAAAGTTTTGTCTTTATTTACTAAAATTCACTGACATTTTTAATCTTCTGTTTAATAACCTTTCAGCACTTTGCAATTGAAGACATACCTAAAAGTAGGTGAAAAAGTACTGTCAAAATTATTCTGAGTATTTTCTTGCTAGCTGTTGGCTTAAAAGGCATTTATTGATAAGATGTAAAAATATAACCAAGGAGAAAACGCGGGAGAAATGTGAATTGAAACAGGACCATTTTTATTTTCTACTCAAATTACTTAGTAAGGCTTGATCAGCAGAGCAAACTTTTGGATTCTGTGAGTGGCTCTTGGCTAAAACACCAACAGATCTACTTATTTTATCCTCTAGTAAAATTATTTAGTATGACTTCATCAGCAGAGAAAACTTGGATTTTGTGAATGGTTTTTGGCTATATATATATATAGACCAATGCCAAATTTACAGGAAGCCCTCAGGAAATCCTACCTAAACTGAACACAGTAAATCAGGTTGAGAAGTATGGTATATACATGCAGGTACAGAAGCAGCCAGAGGGGGAGGTGTCAATCACGTATGACCTTGTGACACTAAATGTAAGTAGAACAATAGATGCCAATGCTATATTGCATCCTGACAGTGTACTGATTGGTAATCAGGTTGGCATTCAGTCACACTGTGTGTGGCCAGCATTAGCATCAGCTACTCATGGAAGAATGCCAACACTCATGCACAGGTAGCTGAACTCACTGGTATCCAGAAGTGATTGGGAGATCAGAGACCAATCAGATTCATGCTGCAGCCTTAGCACAGTCCTCTCCACTAAAATGCTTTGATGGGTTTGTTTCTTTAGGAGCTCACAGTAAGATCCTGCTCACAACAATACATGAAGTCACCATAAACTCTTCTGGAGCAGAGAAATAAAGTATGATTTTAGTCCTATTATGTATGCATCTCAAGCTCCAGCCTATTCATTACTTATGCTGACAATAAATAGGGGCAGCTGTGTATGCAAAGTACTTGCTCAAAACAGGTGCAGCTATAAAAGTTACAGATGGCATCAGTGAAGATGACTAACCTTTAGCTGTGATGACAGCACATCTCGCGCTTTCTATGCAAGAGACGTACCAGGGAGGTGCAGGGAAACAACACAGACAATGTCACATATCTGCAGACTGCATACTGTACTCAACCCAGCAACACAGAAAAGTTCCTCACACCCTGTGAATCCTGACCTTACCAGCCCTGCTGGACAGTCTTCATTGGGTAGAAACAATGATGGATTCATGTGAAATGGGGCCCTAGGCAAGGTAGTAGGTTTGGCTCATCTTGATTTCCCTTTGGCAATGTTTGGTATTTTACCTCCAGCTTGGAGCTGTCGTGAGACAGACAGACAGACATTTGTGAGTTTATCGAGTGGAGTGCTGCATCAGGCTGAGGCGGGTTTTATCAACATGTGTAAAGCAGCCCCCGACCCACCTAGGCCACTCAGCCATTGATCAATTGGTGGATCAATTCAGTGAGCAATAGCCCAGGGTATTGTTCTCGCCACTCACCCGGATAACATCACTCATCGCCTTTACAGTACACCTATCATTACCTGCTGGCCATTACAATATACCTATCACCAACTGCTGCCCACTACAACCTACCTATCACTACCGGCTGGTTACTACAATATACCTATCACTACCCTCTGGCCACTACAATATACCTATCACTACCAGCCAGCTACTACAACCTACCTATCACTACCTGCCAGCTACTACAATATACCTATCACTACCCACTTGCCACTACAATCCCCTTATCACTACCTGCTGGCCACTATAATGTACCTATCATTACCTGACAGCCACTACAATATAAAAGTATTGAAGAAAGGGAGCTCTGGGCTAACTTCCATATATATATAATTATTTAATTTATTGGTAATTCATGATGCAAAAAAGACAGACAAACATTTAAAAAGACCCCCCTAAAAAACAAATTCCTAACTGGCCGGCAACAAGCATGTGTCCCTATGTACGAGTGCACTCCCTGCGTTGACAGGTATCAATCATGCATGCATATATTATTCTTCAGGCCCAGTTGAACTGAAATGGTGACCACCAATATCCAGATCCGGCTCACTTGGTTCTCTTCAACTCTGACCCTGTGTGCATACTCAACACGCCTCTCTGTATAGATACGCAACCATTACTGACACCCAAAAGATATGTCAAACCTCTACCGGACTTCCCGCATAGACTCTGAGATGTTGCTACTTCATAGCCATATAGAGCAGTTATGGCAGACGGATTTCCGCTCACCGCGCGATTCCTCACGTACCTTGAGCAGGTCTACGTGGTGCGGGAGCTGATGATCCCAGCCTATGCTGCATACATACTTGGTTTTGGCGAAGAGTGGAAAGCAGCCGTTCACGGCGAGTTTACAAGGCGGAAGCCAGGAGGAAGGTTGCGGAGGCACGGGGAACAGAGAACACGCCCACCGGACATCGGACGTCACACACACGTGACGCGTTTCATCCCAAACAGGATTTCATCAGACGTACAGCGTCTTAAAGGGCACCCGCTTTTATCCCCTTACGGGTACATTGTCCAATTAAAATTCCACAATTGGACAATGTACCCGTAAGGAGATAAAAGCGGGTGCCCTTTAAGACGCTGTACGTCTGATGAAATCCTGTTTGGGATGAAACGCGTCACGTGTGTGTGACGTCCGATGTCCGGTGGGCGTGTTCTCTGTTCCCCGTGCCTCCGCAACCTTCCTCCTGGCTTCCGCCTTGTAAACTCGCCGTGAACGGCTGCTTTCCACTCTTCGCCAAAACCAAGTATGTATGCAGCATAGGCTGGGATCATCAGCTCCCGCACCACGTAGACCTGCTCAAGGTACGTGAGGAATCGCGCGGTGAGCGGAAATCCGTCTGCCATAACTGCTCTATATGGCTATGAAGTAGCAACATCTCAGAGTCTATGCGGGAAGTCCGGTAGAGGTTTGACATATCTTTTGGGTGTCAGTAATGGTTGCGTATCTATACAGAGAGGCGTGTTGAGTATGCACACGGGGTCAGAGTTGAAGAGAACCAAGTGAGCCGGATCTGGATATTGGTGGTCACCATTTCAGTTCAACTGGGCCTGAAGAATAATATATGCATGCATGATTGATACCTGTCAACGCAGGGAGTGCACTCGTACATAGGGACACATGCTTGTTGCCGGCCAGTTAGGAATTTGTTTTTTAGGGGGGTCTTTTTAAATGTTTGTCTGTCTTTTTTGCATCATGAATTACCAATAAATTAAATAATTATATATATATGGAAGTTAGCCCAGAGCTCCCTTTCTTCAATACTTTTGCATTGTCTGATTATTAAGGTGAGACGGGCGCTATATATTGTTATATAGTACTGGGTTTGATATCCTGTTTGCTGGTGTTGTTTCTAAGCCACTACAATATACCTATAACTACCTGCCAGATATATATATCTGTTACTTCCTGCCATCCACTACAATTCCCTTATCACTACCTGCTGGCCACTACAATATACTGATCACTACCTGCCAGCCACTACAGCCTTCCTATCACTACCTGGTGGCTACTATAATCTACCTATCATTTCCTGCTGGCCATTACAATACACCTATCACTACCTGGTGGCCACTACAATCCCCTTATCACTACCTGCCGGCCACTACAATATACTGATCACTACCTGCTGGCCACTACAACCTTCCTATCACTACCTGCTGGCTACTATAATCTAGCTATACTGTAATTTCCTGCTGGCCATTACAATATATCTAGCACTACCGGACGGCTATTACAACCTACCTATCACTACCTCCTGGAAACTAAAACCTACCTATCACTACCGGCCAGCTGCTACAATATACCTATCACTCTCTGGCCCCTACAATATACCTATCACTACCTACTGGCCACTACAATCTACCTATCACTAACCTGCTGGCCACTACAATATACCTATCACTCTCTGGCCCCTACAATATACCTATCACTAACCTGCTGGCCACTACAATCTACCTATCACTACCTGCTGGCCATTACAATATACTTCTCACTATCTGCTGGCCATTACAATATACCTATCACTACCGGCCAGCTGCTACAATATACCTATCACTCTCTGGCCCCTACAATATACCTATCACTACCTACTGGCCACTACAATCTACCTATCACTAACCTGCTGGCCACTACAATATACCTATCACTCTCTGGCCCCTACAATATACCTATCACTAACCTGCTGGCCACTACAATCTACCTATCACTACCTGCTGGCCATTACAATATACCTCTCACTATCTGCTGGCCATTACAATATACCTATCACTACCGGCCAGCTGCTACAATATACCTATCACTCTCTGGCCCCTACAATATACCTATCACTACCTACTGGCCACTACAATCTACCTATCACTAACCTGCTGGCCACTACAATCTACCTATCACTAACTTCTGTCCACTACAATCTACCTATCACTATCTGCTGGCCATTACAATATACCTATCACTACCGGCCAGCTGCTACAATATATCTATCACTCTCTGGCCCCTACAATCTAGCTACCGCATCACTACCTGCTGGTCACTACAATCTAGCTATCACTATCTGCTGGCCACTAGAATATACCTATCACTACCTGATGGCCCTTACAATCTACCTAAAATTACCTGCTGGCCATTACAATATTCCTATCACTAATAGAGAGAAATGGTAGCACATCCAAAAATGACTAAAAGGGGCACTACAGCGAAAAACTGTAAAATTTAAAATATGTGCAAACATATACAAATAAGAAGTACGGTTTTTCCAGAGTAAAATGAGCCATAAATTACTTTTTTCCTATGTTGCTGTCATTTACAGTAGGTTGTAGAAATCTGACAGAAGTGACAGGTTTTGGGCTAGTCCATCTCTTTATAGGGGATTCTCAGGGATATTTTTATTTTCAAAAGCTCTTAGTGAATGGCAGTTGCTCTGTCCAACTGCCAAAAAACTGTGTAGCAAACAGGGAAAGCTGGCCAGCATCATTGTTTAAATCCTTTTTAGAGAATATCTTTATAAAGAATAAAAGCCTTGCTGAGAATCCCCTACGAAGAGATGGACTAGTCCAAAACCTGTCACTTCTGTCAGATTTCTACTGCCTACTATAATTTACAGCATTATAGGAGAAAAGTAATTTATAGCTCATTTTACTCTGGAAAAAACTTACTTCTTATTTGTATATGTTTGCACATATTTTAAATTTTACAGTTGTTCGCTGTAGTGCCCTTTTAACAGCAAGAGGTGTGCAGAGCCTCTTAAAGGCATCAATGCACCAAATTGCATCTGAAACCGGTGCTACAAGTTTACACTAATGGAGGATGTAAGATTCCAAAACAGTTTGCATGCAAAAAATGTAGTACTAGACCCTTCTACCTCAGTGAGGTCATCCTATTGGAAGAGTCAATAGGCAAGGGGGATGGGGAAGCTTCTGGATTATCTAGAGGCTTCTCTCTACTGAGGTAAGTTTTCCAATTGGACACATTTTTTTCCATTCAGATTTCCTTTAAAATGTATGCAATCCTAGGAGCAAGTGCACATGTATAACAATATTGTTTCTGGGAAGATACGTCTGCCTGCTGAAGTTGTCTCCTCCTTTGTGCCTACTATAGGGATTACATTAGACCTGAAGTGGCTGCTGAACCATGTGGGGAGTACAAAGCAAAGCATACACACACAAAACTAAGAAAAAAGCTATATAACTGCCTTTCTTACTGTTAGCATGATGGATGGATTTAATGTAATGCCAGTGACAGCTTACACGTAATTTGCTGCTAAGGTGCAGTTATCCTTTAAGTTCCGTGAGAGAGTGTAGCGGCCTTTATTGAACACCTGCAGCAGGCTCTGGGATTAGGAGCTGCACTGTACAGTACAGACATAACTTGCATCTGCTTCGGTTTCCTTCCTCACTGATATATAAACGCTGAACATATTTGCTGCAATACTTTTGCTACAATCTCCAAGAGATCTAACCACAGGCCAGTGCTTAGGAATGCTTTATAGAGGCCTCAATCCAAATGAGACCATCTCCACCGTTTTAAAGAATGATAATTGTTTAATCATAAATATTTTAATGTAGTCGGGAGCTCGTAGCATTCAATGACCGTGTTAAATGACAGTAATTACTGCAGTTTTATTACTGTAGTAATTCAGCAGCTCCTCTTTAGCTTTTCTTCTCTTATTATACACACTTTGCTACTTTCAAGGACATTTATGGCTATAATATTTTAAAATGGCCTGTTTATTTGTGTAGGAACGGTTCCAGGGAGCATCAACAAAATGGGAGAGGGCGGGAATGAATGGGCTACTCTCCTATTAAGAGAAGACTATTACCCTCTTAACTAAAGCAAACAGAATGTTCATTTTACATCCCCAGTAACGCACCCACGGACTGGGAAAGGCAAGTATTTATGGGCAGTACTTATTATATAGAGGCCTACAGCTTATACGCTTGTATTGCGGCTGGCATCATAAATTCAGTTAATGTCAACATTAGGCAGATAAAATCACCATAAGACACTTCTCTGAGTTAATCATGATTCACAGAAGCTGATGCGGAGTGCTGAATGAAGCACTTTCAGAGTAACTAGGGAATGAGTGGGGAGTTTCTTAGCTAAACTAAAGTAAAGTAAAAAAGAAAACTCGCAAATACCAGCGTCAAAAATACCGGCATCATAAATACCAGCGTCACAAATACTCACATTACAAATACCAGCGTCACAAATACTCACATTACAAATACCAGCGTCACAAATACGGACATAACAAATACCAGCGTCACAAATACTGACCTAACAAATACCAGCGTCACAAATACTGACCTAACAAATACCAGCGTCACAAATACTGACCTAACAAATACCAGCGTCACAAATACTGACCTAACAAATACCAGCGTCACAAATACTGACATAACAAATACCAGCGTCACAAATACTGACCTAACAAATACCGGCGTCACAAATACTGACATAACAAATACCGGCGACACAAATACTGACCTAACAAATACCAGCGTCACAAATACTGACCTAACAAATACCAGCGTCACAAATACTGACCTAACAAATACCAGCGTCACAAATACTGACCTAACAAATACCAGCGTCACAAATACTGACCTAACAAATACCGGCGTCACAAATACTGACATAACAAATACCGGCGTCACAAATACTGACATAACAAATACCAGCAATCCAAACATCAAGTAGGACCGGCACCACTGCAGAAAGTAGTATCAAAGCTCTTTTATTACATCAAGCACGGCTCAGATTGCTGAGCCGTGCTTGATGTAATAAAAGAGCTTTGATACTACTTTCTGCAGTGGTGCTGGTCCTACTTGATGTTTGGATTGCTGTGGGTCTTTGTGGGCACTCAGACCTTGACCTTGGCACCCGGGTATTCTACTGCTGTGGTGCTCCTTCTGGATGTCGTTGTTCACATAACAAATACCAGCGTCACAAATACTGAGATAACAAATACCAGCGTCACGAATACCAGTGTCACAAATGCTGTGCCCCAGGAGTAAATGCAGTTAAATCATAATTACATCTAAAGTGTAACCGAGGCATAGTGTGACTTGATGAGATAAACATGTGTATGTACAGTACAAAATATATTAATAACCAGACTATTTTACTTGCTTTATTTTGCTGCCTGAAAGAGTTCATTTCAAGGCATGGAAGTGATGGCTTCTGTCTTGTCGGTAGCTTGTCGGGAATATAGTAAACATCAATCATAAGCAAATTACAGCCATAATAGTTTTACTGGCAGAATACAACTTCTGAGAACAGAGGGAGATGAAATACATGCACTATTTTTCTAACTCTGGGACACTTATTAGGCTGACACTAAGCAGAGGCAACAAAACATTCAATCTACTTTGTACATGTTTACATATAAAATAAAACCATGGGATAGCTAAACAAAAAAGTAATTTTTAGGAGTAAGAAGATAAATACAATTGTTTATCTCATCAGTTTATTTTCATCTTGGGTTCACTTTAAGGCGTATCTCCAGTGTTATAGAAATATGTAAAACAATATGTATTAAAGCGGATATCCAGTGAAGATTGTAATGGATCCTCTTGTCATAGTAAGCTATAATTACCTGCTGTGTCTTCTCCCCTGAATCCGTCCCCGATACCCCGTATCCGCTGGTTTCTTAACATGCCCCAGGTCTCTGAGAAGAGGCAGGCAGCAGTGATGAGGATGGGAAGCACGGACAGAGCAGTGTGCCAGTAAAGATGAGTTGCTAACCTGAAACAAACCATGCAGAGCCCCTCAGGGAGCATGGCTCAGGGTCCCAGGGGCTGAATGTGCTTGGTGTGGCCCAGGTTACTTTTGCCCCGGTTATCCATTGTAGCATGAAAAAGGCCTGGCTATAGGTATCCTTCAAGCTCTTTTAAACATACTTCCCAACTTTTTGAGATAAGAAAGAGGGACGCTTTGAGACATGCCCCTGCCACACCTAAAACCACTACCCCACCACACCCCTTACAATGCATATCCCAAAGAATTCAGAATAAAAAGATGTTGTTATATCATTCAAATTACACTGGTCCTTTCTATCATCAGTAGTGAACCTCAAGTTCATTGTTCTCTGACTTTCCCCTCCATTGACCTCTGAACTGTAACCCTAGGGCACCGGTGTCAAACTCAAGGCTCATGGGCCAAATGCAGCCTTGCATGCCATTTTATGTGGCCCTTAAAGGCTTCAAAGGTGCATCATTGTAAGCAGAAAAAGAAAGACAGCACACTGTCTTCACATCCTGAGGAGCCCACTGGTGACAGTGTCAGTTTGAGTCAGCTGGTACAACACCTACACACCTCCCCCATTAGAAAAAAAACATCTCCCCCATAGCAGAGTAGCATAACAGTGTGATATTTACCTGCTCCAGCGATGTCTTGGGTGAGGTCTCTTCTGTTCCTCCCAGCAGTTGCACGCTCTGTGCTTCCATACCTGCAGCCCCCAATCTCATGACATGCATTCAGAGTCAGAGGTATGCAGCATAGAGCAGAGGGGCTGACAGGATGATCAGAGGAGACCCGAAGCAGCACTGGAGCAGGTACATATTAAACTGCTTCACTATTCTACAAAGCAGAAGGAGAAGCAATGCAGAAGTCTGCTCCACCTCTGTAGTTACTTATTTAGTATAATAATTTCATTAAAAAAAAAAACATTTAAAGAACTGTATTGCAGCAATGGTTTGCTTTTTTGGGCTGGCATTGTTCTTCAAAGTTGCCCAGTTCTGACACTACATGTTTAAAACACACACATATATATATAACCAAAGCATAAGCAATCAACTAGAGGCTTTGGAATATTTTCTTTTTGTATGTTCTGATTTTGATAGCAATCAGAGGGCCTTTTTGATAAAACTTTTGAATTTGATTTTGAAAGAGATTCCTTTTTGACAATCTTTTTCTCCAGTGCAGGGGAACGGTGATGGGATTAAGTTTGGCACCGGTCTATGCTAGTCTATTTATAAATTATACGAGGGAGGGTTTATCTATATGTATTACGTTTTTCAATACTGAAATCTGCAAATATCGGAACTACTATTGATTGAGCCACAACTGTCCAGTGAAGTGCAACATTATGCAGCCATCAATTGCATAATAGTTCATGCCCCTCCTCCAATTCCCCCCTCATCAAATATTGCTAAAAGAATGGAGGAATGGCCAATTCTTATCAATATTTACAAGTCTGATCTAAAACAAGCCAGCTGTTGCTTTGTTCAATGTGACAGAAAAGCCATTTGTGTAATTTTGTGGAAAAAAATAATAATAAAGGTTAGTCACACCTGCATAGCATCTATCAATGTGTAAAATCCTACAATGTAGCTGTATAAAATAATTTATAAGAACTGTTCCTTAATATGTAACTACAGCAATTATCAATTCAGCTGAATAAAGGGCTTTGCTGACGCTGCAGATATTTTACATATTCACCCGAGACTTATTCAGTTTTGTGAGTAAATCAGGAAATTTCCTTAAACATAAGGCAAAGACCTCTGCAAAAAGACTGCTCAAAACTGCTGCATGTTTCATTATCACTGAAAAAGCCTGAAGGGACCATAATATGCTTACTATACTGTACTGGTGGAGAAAACTGAAGAAACTGCATTTTTTTTCTCCTTACAACCACAGTTATAATACATTCATTGGTTACTATACTTACCAGAATTCTCATCTCTCTTCTTGTGTAATTGGTTTTCAGTATTAAAGAAGAATTCCAAATGTCCCACCCTGATTCAACATCAATAAAACTAGCAATTTACAGATGTAAAAAAAAAGTAGTCAGTTGCATTAGTTTTAAATCCCAACTTGAGCAGTTGGATGGGTTTGCTATTTAAATGAGTCAGAAGATCTACTCAGTCAGCGTATTAAAGCTCCGGGGACAATAGTGTTATCTTGAAAGACAATACAATGAAGCTCTGAATCTGAGCGCCCCGATTCCCTTCACACCTCAACACTAGCACAGGATGCAATATAATAATGCAGCTATGTGGTGCTGAGGAGTTTAGGTTCAGCACTGCAACAATGATGGTCAGCAAGCAGTAGTGCGATATTGTAATCAATCACAGTCCCCAGTGTGACACTGAGATGACAATCAGTTAGTCTTATGGGCTGGTTGATTCGGTCAACTGATCAGTCATAGCGCAGCTGGCCCCGCAGCTCATTGGGGCTTGAATTGACGGTAGTATTTGGAGGGAATTTAGGAGGTTGACCATCGAGGGGAAGAAAGAGTTCCTGTGTCTCGTGGTCTTTGTGGAAATGGCCCGTAGCCTCCGGCCCAATGGCAGCAGGCTGAAATAGCAGTGGCCTGGGTGTGAGGGATCATTGGCAATCCTCAGTGCCCTGGATTTCAGTCTTTTGTTGTGTAGTAGGGCAAGTGAGGGGAGGGGGCACCCACTGATCCTCTCCGCTGACCTGATGACCCTCTGTAGTATGTCCTTGTCCCTGGCGGAGGCGCCGGCATACCAGACCAGGATGGAAGAGCAGAGGATCGACTCAATGGTGGCGGAGTAGAAACTGGTTAGAATTACTTGAGTCATACCGAACTTTCTCAGTTGGCGGAGGAAGAAGAGACTCTGCTGGGCTTTCCATTGGGTGGCGGTGATGTTGGGCTTCCAGCTGAGATCACTGGTGATGGTAGTACCCAGAAGTCGGGCGTAGGGCCCTCTGGCTACCTCAGTGCCGTCAATATAAATTGGAAGTGGGGTGGGAGCAGACTTCCTGAAGTCGATGATTAGTTGGTGACAAGGCCAATGATGGTGGTGTTGTCTGCGAACTTGATGACCTTGACAGAGTCTGCCTCAGATCTGCAATTGTTCATGTAGAGGGAGAACAGCAGTGGTGACAGGACGCAGCCTTGAGGAGCACCTGTGTTCGTGGTCGCAGCTTGAGAGTGGATATCGCCCAGTCTGATGACTTGGGACCTGTTGGTGAGAAAGTCTGTGATCCAAAGTTGTAGACTTGGGTGGACTTCAAGTGCAGCTAGGTCCCGTTGGAGAATGCTTGGGCAGATGGTATTAAAGGCCGAGCTGAAGTCCAGTTCAGGGACACGGGCCTAAAGTTGTTAAGTAAAAGACGCCTTGTTTCTTGGGGACAGGTATGATGGTAGACCTCTTGAAGCACGTACGGACATTGCCTTCCTCTAGGGACTTGGTGAATATGGCGAAGAGGATGGGAGCTAGTTGCCGACAGCAGGTTTTCAGGCATGGTGGAGATACTCAGGGCCATAGGCTTTCCTGGCATTTAATGTTGATAAGAGGACCTCAGCCTCACTCACCACTGAGGGAGAGGGCAGGCTCAGGATGTTTGCAGTGCCCAGAGGTGGGGTAGTTGGTTCCAGGTTTCCCTCCGGTGCTTCCTGGTTCTCGAACCTGAAGTAGAATCTGCTGAGTTCTCCTGCTAGTATCGGGCTGGGTGTTGCATCCTGGGGTTGGGGCTTGTAGTTAGTGCCGGTCTTCAGGCTCTTCCATACAGCACGTGAGTCGTTTGAGCATAGGTTGTGCCTCATTCTCTCAGCGTACTCTTTTTTTGGCAGCTCTCAGCTCCCGATTAAGGTTGTTTCTTGCCCTTCTGTAGTCCTCCTGGTTACCGGACTTGTGTGCAGCCTCCTTGCGCCTCCGCAGCTGCCACAGCTTGTTGGTGAACCACGGCTTGTTGTTCGAGAACACCTGGAAGGATTTTGTTGGTACACACAAGTCCTCGCAGAAACTGATGTATGAGGCAACGTTATCTGCCCATTCGTCCAGGTATGGCGCTTCCAGGGACTTCCAGACGGTGCATTCAAAACAGGCTTGAAGTTTTAGTTTGGCCTCGTCTGACCACACCTTGGTAGACTTAACGATCGGTTTAGCTGATTCTAGGCTCCTCCTGTAGGTAGGGATAAGATGGATGAGACAGTGATCAGAGGAGCCCAGGGCTGCCCATGGGGCTGCTTTGTATGCATCCTTCAGTAGCAGTGGTCAAGGGTGCTCGGGCCCCTGGTGGGGCAGGCTATGCTGCTGATGGCGTGGCATCTCCTGGCGCAGGTTGGCTTTGTTACAATCGCCCGCGACAATGAACAATGAATCCGGGAGTATCATGGTATACATGCTCATACCTGTGTAATTAGCATTATATTTAAGATATATTTTATTCTGCAAATCACATAGCATCACTCCATCTCTATATTAGTCCTCCCAGTTGTTCATGTTTTTCCTCAAGCTGGTTGTAGTGAAAATAGATGTTGTATTGTTACATGTATCCGTAATGTTCAATATGATATAAATGAATGTTATTTACCAATTAAAAAGCATTCTCCACTGATGCTTCAACTAGAGTTTTCCATACTCACTTAAATAGAAAATTCCTCAGCTCACTTTCAGACATTGAGCTCATCTCTTAAGTTTCCTGGCAGTCATCATGGGCAGTTTAGTCAGGAATTAAAGCAAATGTGAATATAAAAAAAACCAAAAAAAAACCACACAGATACTTACCTATGGAGAAGGAAGGTTTTGCGTATTATGGAGCCTTACCTTCTACTCACGGTACCCTTGTTCCAGCGCTGTCACCCTGGCAAGAGCTTTTCGACTGAGTGGACTTGAGTGTTCCCAAAGATGGCCCGCTCTGTACTGCACAGGCTTGCGCTGTGCAGTATGTTTTTATTTTGATCTCACTTAACATTTGCTTTAAAGAAGAACCGCATATTGTAGAATGTAATACTTTATTCAGGATAGGATACCTACATTTACATTAATTATCCTGGTTTCAGCATCAGAAAGACCATATACAGTATATATATTTATATCTTTATGGCTGGATTTACCATAAGGCACTGTAGGCACGTGCCTACGGGCACCTGATGGTGGAAAGGTGGCTCATTCCCTTCCCTGAGCATGATCTTCCCTATATAGAGTCCTGAGCAGAGTGTAAATCAAAGGTTACTCAATCAGCTCTTGGCATTCCACTGACTAGATCTCCCTTCATTCAGGGGCACCTCTAGCTACTTAATTCTGAGGGTACCTCTAGCTACATGGACACCTACCTACCTGTAGCTACCTATGACGGGCAAGGTAAGTAAGGGAGAAGTGACCGCAGGGACAGCCAGCACACTTGCAGTGCAGTTCGGTGGGGGTTTGTAGGTTTATGGAGGGTGAAGTCTAGGGCGCCAGGAAATCTGTGCCTATAGGCTCCTGTGATGTGTATATAAAATGATCTCCTGGGTGAAAACTCAGGAGAAAAAGTTAATTGCATATGAGCAGGCCCGGATTTACCTCACAGGAGTCTATAGGCAAATGTCCTGGCTTGCTAGACTTCGCCCTCCATGAACCTACAAACCCCCACCTAACTGCACCGCACGTGTGCTGGCCCAGCTGTCACTTCTCCCTTACTTCCCTTGCCCGTCATAGGTAGCTACAGGTGCCCCTTAGTATTAGGTGGACAGAAGTACCCTCAATATTAAGTAGCTAGAGGTGCCCCATGACTGAAGGGAGATCTCATCAGTGAAATGCCCAGAGCTGGGTGAGTAACCTCTCATTTACACTCTCATCAGGACTCTGCATAGGGAAGGAAGCGCTCAGGGAGGAGAGTAAGCCGCCTTTCCATTATCAGACGCCTGTAGGCAAGTGCCTACAGTGCCTTATGGTAAATCCGGCCCTACGTATGGGCCTGTGTATGGACGGTTTAATAATCACAGTGGATGAAGGCTAGGATGAAGATATGTATCAAGTTGTTACCTTATTTTCTCTTAAAAACTATTTTGGCAAGAGAGCATGAACCAGCTTGGGATCTTCTACACTTTTCCCTTTAATTTTTTCAAAGTTTCAGTCCATGAATCAATTAGTTTTACCAATTAATTTACTCAAACGTGAAACTGACAACAGATCTTGTTCTGTTCATCATCGCCGAGTATGCCCATCATTGATTTACATATATTAGATGGATTAAGTTCATCGCAGATTAAATTGAAGCATCTGACCGAGAAGCAGCGAAGATGAAACAAAATAAATTCTCTGGCAGCGTAATGTTCTTGTGGCACGTGCCCAAACCGTAATCTAATTGTCCGAGCCTGAAGCTGGAGGCTGGCACTGCTTGACCTTTACACATATCTGTTCATTAATCCAACGCTTGATATTCTTCCAATGCATTAAAATGTATTGCTCCAAATGTTATAAGCTGAGTGGAAGCAAGCTCACTGTAGTGGTTCTACAATACTGCAGATATTAATAAAACACACAGCAATTCATTTTTACAGAAAAAAAAATAATATAGAGAGTTAAAAGAAATGTGAAGAGTGTAATCCTCTATTCATCACCAGCATATTTTATGAGAAAAAGCAAGCATGGCGCTATAAGTAAGATACAGTGAAGATGGAATAGCTGTTCTCTCTTCTAGAGTTTGCTGTAAATTGTAGAAACAAACTGTACCATGCTTTACCATGCTATTGTGCGAAGAGATGGCTTTATTAGGTGTTTAATGCCGCCCTTCAGACACATATCTGTCATTTGTAACACTTGGTGGGTTTATGTCAATTTTATTATCCAGGAGATGATAGATTAGTATGGCTGCAGTTGTCTTTTGAAACTAGCCATACGCTATTCAGAGAAGGTCACATCCTCTTAGAGACCACCGATCCAGTGCTGGGACTCTGTGGAAGTTTCTGCCCATGAACCAACGTGGCCACATTGGGCAGGAGCACGACGCATCCGACCCATGCAGTAGCACAGAGTCGCTCAGACTGGTGGAGAGCATAGGGAGGCACCCTGCACCTGCACAGTGTGTCACACTCATTCACAGATGGAAGCATAACTGTGCACACCTCTGGACAAGCTCTTGTCAAAGAGGTTTGGAGGTTCCTAGGCCTGGTCCGCCCATGTGAGGTGACTTCTTCGGGCAGCAGAAGTCTGGGGGCAGCAACAGGCAGAAACAGGAAGTGAAGAGAGTGCCTGGCTAACCTATACTGCGGGCAACTGTACCTGGCTAACCTATACTGGGGGCAACTGTACCTGGCTAACCTATACTGCGGGCAACTGTACCTGGCTAACCTATACTGGGGGCAACTGTACCTAGCTACCAATACTGGGGGCACCTATAACTGGCTACCTACCTATATACTGAGGGTGGTTTTTAGGGGGCTCGCCACAGCTATAATGTGCGGTGCAAATTGTCAGGTGCTGTGCGATCATTCCAATTTGGGGGGAGGGCGCATCCTCACAAGTTTGCCTCAGGTAGCAAAAAGTCTACATCCGGCCCTGTTGGTCCCAGGGAATGGTGGGAGTGAAGGGATTGGGGAAAGCCTCTGGATTATCAAGAGGCTTCCCTCAACTGAGATAAGTATCTAAATGGGGCACTATTTTTCCCTACATGTACACTTTAATATCAATTGTAATTTCAATCAATATTTATATCCATTTCAATTTACGATTGTTTAGACATTTTATTCTAATCAAATGTCTATTGGATAAAATAATTGTACAGTGTATGGCTACCTTAAAAGAGTTGTTCTTGAGACATGGTTACTTATTGACAAGCTGTGACAGAGTATGTTGTTAAAAAACCACCCTGACAAAGTGAGTAAGCATGAGACGAGTCGGTGGGAGGAGCTTGCATGGTGTGTGCTCAGCAGTTCCTTGCTACCTCCTCATGACTAACAGCATGGAATACTTGAACTACCATGGCAGATAAGTGGCATGATATGATATAGGATATAAAGATATAATTGCAAAGAACATCAATTAATTGGTGATAACAGAGGCACAGCTGACCATAGCTTTGTGACCCGGGGGGAAGAGGGCGTGGCTACAGCAGAAGCCAAAACTAGAATAAACCCCGCTGTGAGTACAATCTGTGTTAAGGTGCTTATTAACGGTACAATTTTTCACTAAATCCGATCTTTGGATGCAGTTTGAACGATCGTAACTAATCGGAAGGCAATTGTCGATTGTTCACATTTACTCAACGATTCTTTCTTCAAATTCGATCATCAAATTTAACTTTCAAATCGATTTTATCCTATTTAGCAATCAACCAAAAAATCGTTACTTATCGATTGCGTTCATAAACGGCGAATATTCTGTACAATTCAATTGTAAAAATCTCATCGAAAAAAAATTGAATTTGGCAAAACAATTGTACCATTAATGGCCATCTTTAGGTCATTACAGCCCCAGCATCCATTCTTGGCAGACATTTGCTTGCTGCCAGTCCTGAGCTTAATCTGTGACCCTAACTTTGCTCTCCCAGCCACTAGTCCTGACCTTGGCCTGTTACCTCGATTCTGTTCCACTATTTCATCCAAATTCAGTTGTTATGTAATGGCAGACAGCAAGGACTCCAATGCAGAGAAATATAATAGTGATTAGGGGGTTTGATCCTATCCGTAGTAGAGGTTGTAGTAGCAGACAAGAGAGTGCTGTTGAAATGAAAAAAACTGAACACTTGTCTATTTTGAAATTACACTAAAAATGACCCATTAAGCGGACGTAACATTGATGGAAAAAATGACTGTTCAAACACTCTGTACATATTGTATATTAGCTTGCACAATGCAATCAAATTGTAAAAAATGAGGGTAAAGGCATTGGGGTTATATTATTTTAATGCAGATGCCTATGCATGACTTTGTTACCTACATTTCTTAGAATAATTAGAGTTGAAGCCGCATGTTTACATATGGCTGAATCTATTGCTGCAATAACACCCTAGAAAGTGTTTATATAAATTGCTGGTGTTTGAATTCAGTATAACAATCAAATTTGGTCGAACACCTGAATACTCCTGACTGCCCCTGTTCAGCACCTGAACAAGTGAACAGGGTCAAGAGGATTTCACTGCCTTGCACGTCATGCTGCGCAAAGGAAGAAGTATCAGAGACACATGTGCTCAGCATGGCAGTGAACTCCTCCTGACCTTGTCCACTTGCTCAGGTGCTGAACAGGGGCAGTCGGAAGTATTCTGGTATACAAATAACGAATTTGAACACCAACACTATTTATATATACTTACCTCTATTAGGTTGATGGATGGGTGAGGAAGTGGGCAATAGTGATCCGCTGCACTTGTATCTTTTTTATTTTACATTGCAAAATAAAGAAGTTTTGCTAAATAATATCATTATATAAAAAATATTTTTTTCTATAACCGTATTTCTATGAAATGCCATTAAAAATGTTTATCTCAACTATGGTATATCTTTAAACAGACCTGTAAATATACTAAAGATAACTGACTAAAAAGCTATCTTAGTACAGCTAGTCATCAGTTTCAATATGCCATAAAATAAATGGTGTGGAATAGATAATAAAAAAACAAACATAAGTAAATTGTGTAACTGTAACAATATAATTAGACAAAGGAAGTTATACGTATGGATAAGTAATGGAGAAGCCGCTTACGCCAGCAGTACAGTAATTTAAAATTTGCGAAGTATGCAAGAACTTTTATGTGCAATTTGATCCTTGTTTTAGATGTCTTATTAAAGCCAAACCAGACCGAATCTGTAAATGAATATACGTCATTGAGTAGGCTTTTGAATTAGTGAAAAATAGTTATGTTTCATCCATAGTGGAAAATCATGGAAAAAGATTTCATTAGGACCTGAGCCCACTAAGGCAGTTGTGTCCGCTTCTGTCCGCTTTTCTGCATCTGTAACATTGATGTGTAACTGAAAAGCGGACACAACTGCGTCAGTGGTAGTGTTGGGCGAACAGTGTTCGCCACTGTTCGGGTTCTACAGAACATCACCCTGTTCGGGTGATGTTCGAGTTCGGCCGAACACCTGATGGTGTTCGGCCTTTTAAGTTCAGGTTCGCCCCGAACTACTAATTGGCCGCCGAACAGGGCCGAACAGGGCCCCTGTTCGGCCGAAAAGAGCCCTGTTCGGCCGAATACTGCCCCCCTATGGGGTCGCAGGCATAAGGGGGGAGCATGCCCCGATCGCGGGGGGGTCGGAAATTCCCCCCACCCCCTCCGCTAGCGCTCCCCCCTCTGCCCGCTTCCCCATACAAAAGTTTCAGGAAGTACCGGTCCGGTGGTAGTGGGTGGCTGGCAGTGGGCGGCACTGTGAAGTGAGTGACTGAGGAGGAGTCCGGAGAGTGACGCGTTGAGGGAGGCCGGGCAGCGGGCGGTTCAGCAGTAGTACCGTACTACTGCTGAACCGCCCGCTGCCCGGCCTCCCTCAACGCGTCACTCTCCGGACTCCTCCTCCTCAGTCACTCACTTCACAGTGCCGCCCACTGCCAGCCACCCACTACCACCGGACCGGTACTTCCTGAAACTTTTGTATGGGGAAGCGGGCAGAGGGGGGAGCGCTAGCGGAGGGGGTGGGGGGAATTTCCGCCCCCCCCCCCCGCGATCGGGGCATGCTCCCCCCTTATGCCTGCGACCCCATAGGGCCCCCAAAAGCGGGATGTTCGGGGAGTTCGGGGTTCGGCCCGAACATGCCGAACATTGCGGCCATGTTCGGCGAACTTTCCCGAACCCGAACATCCAGGTGTTCGCCCAACACTAGTCAGTGGGCTCAGGCCCTTAGAGTTTTCCTTTTGTCATTCACTGCTTCATTCTTCCCCAACACCGCCCATACCTCTCTGCTGCAAAAAAAGGCCTTTACATATTGAGATGTATACAAATTCTAGATCCATGGTTGCCATTGGTCTCATTACTGTACAGAAGACCCATTCTGCCCATATATCCATACATTCATAGCTCAAAACACTGTTAGTACTGTATTAATGGATGGCTGCAGGTGGTGGATTATTTAGTAGATGTGGTGTACTTCTTCAGAGAAGACTTTATCTCAGCTGCCATAAAGATGTAGATGACCAGAACAATTAATCTGATTCAAATATTGTTTTTTTTTCAGGTGCAATGTTAAAGAAGTTGAGGGAAATATTGGTTGCTTGGCAGTTGGAAACAGCTGCTATTTCCCACAATGCAACACGGTTTACAGACAGGAAACTTGTCTGTAAACCTAGGTCCTGACATCACACTGTGGGAGGGGTTTCACCACAATATCAGCCATACAGACCCTCCCTGATCATCTATTCTAGAAAAGGTAAAGTAATGGGAAAGGGGGTATCAGCTACTGATTGGAATGAATTTCAATCCTTGGCCACAGTTCCTCTTGCCAGGCAACTTTGAAATTGCTTTTGTGATTGCTCCAAAGGCTAATGGCCCATACTCACGGGCTACAATTGTTGCCGCAACACGCGGTGCGCGTGTGTTGCGGCGATAGGTCGCCCTTTAGTATAAGGCGTTGCACGGGCACGCACCCCAAACCATCGCTCGTCGCTGATGTCGCCAGGCGATTGGCGCGGTCAATCGCCTGGTTACAGTTGCCGCCGCAACTGTCGCTAGCCCGCGTGAGTATGCGGACTAGCGCCAGCAACATAATTGAAAATAGACGGCGCTTCCGGCGAGGGGAGGAACGTCGGCGACAGCTTCCGTCGCACAGCTGATCCCTCTTCCGCGTGTGTATGTGGAGGGACCTGGCGACGAGCTGTCGCCGGCCTGTTGCGCACACGCTCACGTGTGCTGGTGACAGGCCACTTATGTAGCCCGTGAGTATGGGCCATTAAAAGGGTAAGTAATCGGTTTGGCCTTGATTGGGGGTTAAGTAAACAAGTCACCACTCTCTTTTAACGTTTTTTACATGTTTAAATTTGCGGGCATCTCTTATTGTCTCTCTAAAGTCATCCCTCTGAATGTTCATAATAGATTACAGTAGTATGATAACTCTAAGTTGAGCCAGCAATTTTACCACAGAGATTTAAATATTTATTTGCCACCGACTTGAAGTAATATAAATAGTCACACCAAGCTGAGCCTTGCGGTTGGCCTTGAATGATTACTGGGACAAATTACAGCCACATACAAATCACATACACGGTGTGCATGCAAACCTCTGTAAATTATAACCAGGGATGTCTTTGTCCGATTATAGTTAAAAAAAAATGTTATCCGTCGCAAATGAGCTTAGACATCATATGTGTCTCACCCATTAAAATGCATTGGCTTTCTAGGAAATTCCCGTCTATGGTTTCATCCTAGCCAGGTTTATTTCCGCTAAGCCTGTCTATAAAGTATTGCGCCCGGCGGATGATGGACTGGGACATATTTCATGGGCAATAGAACACAGCCATGAATTTCTTCATGCTTAATTCCTTTTAAAACACTCCCAACCGTTGCCTTACAACTGCGCTATCTAGGTTCCCGCCAATTTATGGACAGTAAATCTGGCATCCAACCGGCTAGCCTGGGCACGTGCCACAGGGCATTTACATGCAACAGCGCCTCGCGCTATCTGTGTTTTAACTTGTTTTTTTTTTGTTTTATGTCTACATAATAAGCCTTGTTTACCATAATTCGCTGGGGAAACTGGGACTTTGTCGGTGACAGTAAAAGCCCAGGTACAAACAATTCAAGCACACCCTGGAATTTCACAGAATGTCAGGCGAATTTAGACTCATCATAAAAGAATTCTCAGGGACTGTATTTCAATATGACAGTTTTATGGTTCTTTATTTTCTAGACCATTGCAGCCTGTGCGCCTCCACATGATTTATACAACCTGGCAGTGCATAATCTTTTGTATAAGATATACAAGCCTCCGGAGGTTTAATTTCTTTCCTCACTGCCACTGACAGCATTTGTGCTTTCCCTTCTCCTCTATTTTCATTTTCTAATGAGATATTGGACTTTGCTCAGTGAGAGGTGATATTTTCACATTTGCAGCCTGACAGACTAAATCACCACATCCCACTGGTGAGGATACAAACCCATTTAAACAGTGTCAAAATATTCATGGAGCTCCATTGATTTGGGCAACGGTTATTAAGAAGCTATTTGGAAAGTTCACGTTTAATTTTTGGAGCTTTCTGCTGCAAAAATCACTCAGTTACATCACGGCGGAGGGAAAGCGCGGCGCGGCAGACAAAGCCGAGCTTGTAATGTGGCATGTAGAGACCAGAACATAAAACGCGTCGGCTTGGCTTCTGAGATGTAAGCCTACTCATTTTCAGCATGCCTGAGCCCGGCAGCCTTTGTGATGAAGCAGTTACAGGGGCAGTACCAGTCTGTGATGACAGTTCAGATTAATGCACTGTATCACTACAACGCTTTTTACCTTTGACTTTGCTCTTAAATCTACTTGTCGGAAGCTGTTTAAATTGTTTTAGTGCAACCAAAATACAGGCTTCTTAACAGTCAGGTTTCTGTGTATTCATGTTTCTTGATTACAATATGGGATGTAATGTATTTGAAACCTCTAAAGTGTTCCACAAAGTCCCTCTGCATCAAATCTTCCAAATCACACAGTGGCCACCAAAGGGCACCCAGGTGCGGAATTGTAAACAGTAGTTGCGCACCATTCCTGAGGTTCTGGAGCAAAGTGCTGTATAGACCAACCCAGGGGGTCTGCACACTCAAAGGTCAAATAAAGCCTTGTTTATTCACAAATCGTGACAACAGTCCATTCACAAAACTAAAGACCGTTTCAGGGCCCAGAGAATGGTACCATTCTGTTCTGTTAAGTTGGCAAAGGGGAACCCTCAGGTCCCAAAACAGTTGTTGGTTTTGTGAATGTGCTGTTGCCACAATTTGTGAAAGAACAAAGCTTTATTCGACCTTTAATTGTGCGGACCTTCAGGTGTGGAATTGCTCCCTCACCAGTTTTAATGACAGAGGCAGAAAGCAAGCTTGGGAACTTATCAGTGTCCTAAAGTCTCATCTTCTGACACCTCAAAGCCTACTCAGCATCTAGCACTTACAGCTCCAGTGAAAAAAGTGATGTAGGGCCACCACATGCTGAGAAGGCTTCGAGGAATCAGGTGTTTTTGCCATATGTGCAATATTGTATGATAACAGTTTAGCACAGTGATGGATTAGGTGAGCACCTTGCTACTTTTTTATATGTTTGAATAAAGCATGGAAGTTGTTTTTACACTATTGGTGAAGCATTGGTTCCCCAGTTCAAATCTGGGTAAGGACACTATCTGCATCGATGGAGACAGGGGCGTAAGTAAGTACAGGGGAGCAGCCACTGCAACCATAGAGGGGCCCTGAGCTGTAATGGGCCCCCAACTATGACCTCACTCCCTCTGATATAGGGGTCCATCCATCAGATCAGGTGTTTTTGTGGCTACACTTGTTATGGGTGTGAGAATTATGATGTCCACACTTGTTTTATGACCCTTCGAGATGGGCCCCCAGGCTGTAAGTGTCATCAGGGGTAGGCAAGGGAAAGGATGTGAGCACTGTGGGGCCCCATCAAAGTTTTGCTGGGGGCCCCCATGATTGATAGTTACAATCCTGGATGGAGTAGCAAGAGGAGAGACCGGACACTATCTGCATTGGGTTTATGTGTCCTTCCTGTGTCTGTGTGGATCCTCCCCCCCACCCACCCCCTAAATAAATGAAAATTGCATTAGTCAACGATAGTGAAATATTACTATGGTTGGAATTATTTTGTTACATCCTCTGAGAGACAATTATGAATTTGTAAAGTGCTGTAGAGGATATGAGCTCTACATACTTACACAACATTAAGAATAATATTGGGGCCATCTTATTTTACACAGGCACTGTTCACCAGCTACATGAGTCTACATTAAGAGGAGGATACCTGTTTATGGGGAAATAAAGCTACTAAGTGTGGCCAATCCTGGACCAGGGTGTTTATTGTTGGCCACTATGCAAATTTAAATTACGATGGAAAATGATGATTGTACTCTGGGATTGCTTGTATAGTCTTGGAAGGCTATAGTATGTGATATTACTATACAGAAACAGAGATGGCCTCCATAGACCTCAAACAGCCCGGCCATCCCAGTTTCCATTTGTGGGGCACTGTCTGCTACGTGTAGCCCAATACACAACAGACAATAGTCTCAAATAGTGATTGTAAGGATGTACCATAAATCCTATTTTTATTCCTTGCTATCTGTATGTGAATTGTATTAAAAAAACTACATAGTGAGCAGTTTACTGTAGTGCAGCCCATTTTCTGGTTCATAATCAACCTGGATTTACACTGTTTATTCCCCTGAAAACCCTCCCTTCCAGCCCCCAACACAGACCCTCCACCATGTGCAGGAGATCTGCTATTCCATATGCGGCAGCCAGCCCCCTATTCCCATGTGCTACATCAGCCCCTATTCCATTTGCAGCAACCTATTATATTACAGATCTTCAGTCACTCCCTTTAACAATACATGTTCAACATTCTCCCAATAACATATTGGCAGCAGCACTCTTCATTTTATATGCATCAGCACGCCTCACCTTGCAAGCTCTCTTCCATGTATCTGAAACCCCAATGTGCAGCATCCTGTCTTATGGCCATGTCTGTAATCTGTATTAAAAGAGATCCAAGCATCTTTTTTTCTGAAGTTTGTCCTGGTTTCTTAAATCTGTAGGGGCTGCCACAGCTGTAGGGGCTGTGAAGGTAATCAAGGTAATCAAGTGTCACTTCTCTAAACTGTTCTGAGCACAGTGTGCTAACACCCCACCCCTCCGCTGATGAAAGCTTTTGTTTTCTCATTGCTACTGCTAGCTACAGCAATCCTTATCTGCCTGCTCTTTTGGTGGTCGGCAGGCTGCAGAAGTAGGGTAATAAAAACCTCTAACAAACATGTAAATGTAAAAAGAAGAGGTAGAATTGAATTTATTTAGTAATGAGCCACATTGTTAGTATGCATTGTTAATTTGCTAAAAATGCTGCTCGGTTCACTTTAAATGAAAGGAGAGGGACAGAGAGAAAGAGAGACTGATAGGGATGTAGGAGGGTGCAAAAAGTCTCATCTACAAACTGTTATAGTTAAAATATGAATATATCATATGAAGGAAGGATTATTTGAACTATGGAATAGGTAAGTCTAAAAAGGATCTACACATTTGTTCCACTTTTATATTTATTGATTGTGTTTAGTAGGAAAGGTAGTTAAAGAATACTTATGTTACCGTTTTGGTGACAGTGTAGAGTCGGGGTGAGCAGGCTCAGCAAGATATCAAGTTATACGGCTCAGCATTGAACAAAAAATAATGCTATATTGAATCAGAGAAAGAAGCAGCAAGGCAGAAACCACTGGAGCCAAGCAGGCTATGTCTTAGTGATAAGAAATAATATACAAGGAACAAATGTATAGTGATACATCTGGTAACTTTCAAGATTGCTGTTCCGTGAAATCCCCCGTGACCTTTTCAAGTGAAGCGGCTCCTATCTATTGGGACAGAGACAAAACACCCCACTGCCTCCTGCAATTGCCAGTAATGTCAGCAAGATACCGACGATCCTGCTGAAAGCTATCAGCTACAGGAAGCTGCTATAAAGTGCTGCTGAAATGAAAACATTAAGGTGGCGTGCAAACGATACAGTGATCTTGCCATAATGAAATATAACCAAAGACAATACATAGTTTAGCATCAGCCCTGCCATGCAGGTGTATCAATAAAATATCGGTATCTAGTTATAATGTTCAGTAATAGCCACATTAATTTTATTCTAATACAGATACTGTATCCAATGTTATTAAAAAAATAATAATGAAGATCCTCCATCGAGGGTGTAAGATATATTTCCTGCCCCCCCCCCTTGCAAAATTTGGCAGCCCAGGCCGCCCATGTTGCTCCCTCCCCCCCAGTGTGTACAGTTTATCAAATCTCCACCCACCCCCCTCCCCACGCCCTCAGATCTTGCAGAGTAGCATAGTAGTGGACCTTCACATGGTACCTTGCTCCAGTGGCGGGACAGGTCCTTTTCACTTTCTCTTTATTGTAGCCACTATGCAGCCAATCACATAGCGGCTCCCAACTCTTCAAAGAAGTGAAGAGGACCTGTCCTACCGCCAGAAAGAGGTTTAGTATAAAGCTCCGCTGCAGCGCTACTTTGCACCCCAAGACCGGGCCCCCTCAGCCACCGGGCTCCCCCACAAATGCAGGGGTTGCTTGACCTATTGTTACGCCCCTGTTCTCCATGTTCTAATCTAGAACATGAAAGCATATGAAAATACAACAGAGTTGGCCCAGCAATGCTGTCTAATACAGTGTTTACTGTATATACTTGTTTCTTACTTTGTACAACACAGAATATGTTTGCACTTTATACATTAATAATAATAATGATAACAGCTAGGAACCAACAAACCTCCTAATATATACTGGCAACATACAAGGGTCATGCATGTCGGTTGCTGACAGAAGTTTGATACCAATGCCTCCATGCAGTAATAAGCTTTATATCGCAGTATTTCCAATACCATCCTCATTTCTTTTACACTTACCCCAATGAGCCTATGATAGCTCTTTATACAATGGCACTGACTCCATAAACTATTCCTACAGCTTTCTGTAAAGGATACATATGTGTGACTTCACTGAGGAAGCGCACTCAGCTTATGGGGCGTTTAAAAATATTATGTTGCCCCGGACTCTCGTAGCCGAGCACTAGTATTTCCTTACTTTCCCTCTATGACTGACTGAGTTATGAAAACAAACACCAAGCCATATTTCATGTATATGATGTTGTTAAATTGTGTCTTTGTTAGCCATTTCCAAATCACAATCCAGATGTTTCCAGTGAACCATAAAACCCGAGTTCTCTCCTCTAGAGATAGCACCCCAGTTCACACAAGGGGGAAAACCTAACAAAGGCCGCAATGTTTTACCGCTCAGCAGTGAAAGAGTCAATAATTGGCAAACCAGAGCATTAAAATTCTCCATGTTCTCCTCACATCTCCTTTTGCTTTGGTCTTGCTTTCCTAGGGCCATCCCCGTGTCTGTTCAAATGAACCATGAACCACTAATGTGTTTTAGATGCCCCAAGCTCCACTTAGCACATATAGTGTAGCTTGTCAATGAAAAAATAATAAATTAACCGAATTGTACATTACTGAGGAAATATCCAGCTATGAGTGAGCCATTTATTAAAACATGTTACTAATTGACAGTCGCATGAATAAGATACCATGCCTACAATGTGGTAATGTAGTGCAAGTCTTCACATTCACGCTCGGCCAACAAAGACACTGACCAAAGTAAAATATAGAACATTAAAAAAAAGCTAGAGGCCCCAAGGATGGCTTGGACCAATATTCCGACTTACTGGGGTTAGCGCTCTCACTTTGCAGTGATTGGCAGAAACTGTGAGATGTGCTCTGTAAAGTACTGTGGAAAATAAATGCTTTCAGGGTACCAGAACTGATAAGTGACACAAGATAAACATTAATATTTTTATTATTATTATTATTATTTATTATTTATTGTATTTATAAAGCGCCAACATATTACCCAGCGCTGAACATTAGTTTAGGTTACAGACAATATTTAGGGGTGACATACAGCAAAATGACAATACAGGAATACAAGAAAGATCAGATCATGCAGCACAGTATGAGTACAAGGTAATGCTAAGTCACTGGAGGGGAGCATGGAGATTAGGCAAGTTAGGTTCACTCAGATGCATAGCATGGGTTCACAGTAATGGAGGTGCATGATCAGGTAGGACACAAAAGGAGGAGGACCAGGCTTACAATCTAGAGGGAGAGGTAGGGACACGAAAGGTAGGGGACCAGAGTTCAGCTGTGGGTTTAGAGCACTTGTGAGGGGTGGTAGGCCAGAGTGAAAAGGTGAGTTTTGAGGGCTTTCTTGAAGATGTTGAAGGAGGGGGCTGCCCTAACTGGTGGAGGTAGGGAGTTCCATAGTGTTGGAGCAGCTCATTATTTATATTATTATTATTATTTATATAGTGCCAAAATCTTCCATAGCGATGTACATAGTACAAAACAAATAGTGGGGAGCATGTATACATATGCATTTAGGACATCCAGCAATACAAATACAATACATGTATTGATGATGTGTGATATGAGACATCACCAATACTGGTGCATGTTCATATGATAAATTACATCAGAATCAGAAACATTAGGAGGAAGTCGCTTCAATCTAGAGGACAGTGGGCTGGAGACATTAGGGAAGGAGGAGGTCCCTGCCCTTGTGAGCTTACAATCTAGAGGGCAGCGGGCTGGAGACATTAGGGAAGGAGGAGGTCCCTGCCCTTGTGAGTTTATAATCTAGAGCAGAGTTCCCCAACCCTGTCCTCAGGGCCCACCAATAGTACATGTTTTGCAGGAAACTACACACAATCACAGGTGAGGTAATTAGTGTCTCAGCAGAGCTGATTACATACCTCTGTGGATTTCCACAAAACATGCACTGTTGGTGGGCCTTGAGGACAGGGTTGGGGAACACTAATCTAGAGGGTAGCGGGTTGGAGACATTAGGGAAGGAGGAGGTCCCTGCCCTTGTGAGCTTACAATCTAGTGGGTAGCGGGTTGGAGACATTAGGGAAGGAGGGGTTAGCGGATGAGGCAGAACACCTCCTGCGCTATCTATAGCAGATTATAGGCTTGAGTAAATAGGTGTGTTTTGAGAGAACCTTTGAAGGTTTCCAGGCTAGGAGCTTGAAAGACTGGCTGTGGGAGAGCATTCCAAAGGAAAGGTGATGCTCGCAAGAAGTCCTGGATGCAGGAGTGAGAGGAGGTGACTAAACTAGAGGGCAAGAGGTGCTGGGTGGGATGTATAACCGAAAAGAAAAACAGCAACAAGCACCCAGCAACAGCAGCAGAACCAAGGAAACACCAGATAACATTTATGTCCATTCATTCACACCCTACAGGATTGTCACAAGTACTTTGTAAAGGTGAGAAGCAGTTAGTCAGTGTTTCCCAATTGCAAACTCTTTCCTCTCCTTGATTAGCATTCATCAGAGGTGGCGACATCTTAAGTCTTGTCAGGTGCAGCTCTATGGAATGTTTGATTACTGGTAATTCCAAAGCCAGTTCAAGATATGCCTGGCTAAATATCACTGGGAGGGTGGGGCTACATTCAATATACAGCAATATATATATATAAGAAGTGATTCTGATGCTGAAATCAGGAAAATTATCCTCACTACAGTGCATCTTTCATGTAAAATAATGTATTATTAACCTTTTGCAGACCACTCCACGCCAATTGGCGTTAACAGAGCGGCAGTCCCAGGACCACTCCACACTGATTGGCGTGAATGGCTGCGGGCGGAGATTGCAGGAGATCACGCATGCCGATTTGTGTGCACCCCCGTATAAATGATGGAGCTCCGCTCCGCCATTAGTCTCCCAGCTAAGAGACTGTTAGACCGCAAAACCGCCGTCTATTTACTAGGCACATCGCTGCGATCTATGGCAGCGCTGTACTGGGGACGGCTGTCCCCTCTAGACACACAGGAGTGATCGGCTATCATAGGCTGATGGCCTAATTGGTAAAAAATGGCCTGGTCACTAGGGGTGGTTTAAGCCGGCGGTCCTTAAGTGGTTAAAGACATATTTAACAAAAAGTACATCTGTGCCTAAACTTGGGACCCATTAGTCTTGATCACAAAGTTTCTTACTGACTGAAGTTATTATGAATGATAGCATGGGGAATGAGCCATGGGAATACCTTATAATTAACTGGACCACTCACTGTAAAGAATCTGTCTTGGGATTCATTTAGATAAAACTAGAGCCACACTGTGAAGATGAGGAGGGGAGGGTTGCTTCGATATGGTTTGGTTTGGAGGAAGACCTGATGATGTCAGAAAACTACAGTAGACAGAATTATTACCATTTCTTAAAATGTTATTATATTTTGAATAAACATTGTTTTTACTCAATCCTGGCGAGGTCGTCCTCGGCAACGGAGGGGACAGGGATCCAGCGGCTGAAGCCCCTGGTAAGTAAATGTCTCTTTTTTCACCTGCTCGGACCTTCACTTTAAAGAGGAACTCCAGTAATAAATAATGTAATGAAAGAAGTACTTAATTTTTACAATAATTATGCGTAAATGATTTAGTCAGTGTTCGCCCGTAGTCAAATCTTTCCTCTCCCTGATTTACATTCTGAAATGTATCACATGGCGACATTTTTACTGCTAGCAGGTGATGTCAAAGGAAGGAGATGCTGCTTTTTGGCAGCTGGAAACAGCTGTTATTTCCCACAATGCAACAAGGCTTCCACAGTATGATGTCAGAACCGCAGCCAAAGAGATCAGCAGGACTGCCAGGCAACTGGTATTGTTTAAAAGTTAATAAAAAATAAATATGGCAGCCTTCAGGTTCCCTTTAGCTTAGTTTCTGAAGGAATATATCACTCTATTAAAAATCATTACTAATGACTATTTTTAAAATAAAATCCCATTGCACAATAATAATAAAAATATATACCATAATTGTTAACGGTTTAATGCTGGGAATACACGAGTCGATCCGGCGACTCGATTAGCTGCCGGATCGACTCCCACCGCGTCCCCGTGCGTCCCCGCCGCCGTCCGGATTGATTCCCGCTCGTCCCCGCGGGCGCTTCCTTATCTTCCACTCGATTCCCCGCTATTGTCCGCCCACGGGGATCGAGCAGGGAATCGATCCGGCGGGTCATCAGACCTGTCAGAAATTATCAATCGAGCCATCAGCGGCTCGATCGATAAGGGCGCATCGACCCATGTATGCCTAGCATAACAGAGTCATAGATATTATGCATGCAAAGCACAATTATTCTGATATATTAGGAATGTGTGAATTTTATAGTGGAAACCTTCCTCAAGTGCCTCAGAATAAGACAAACACTAAGGGTTTATTCATTTCTATATGTTTGCCTGTGGCGCAGTCATCCATGGGCCAGACACATTAAAATCAGAAGAGAAATGGCTCAGTCATGAGGATCATTGATCTCTATAGGACACTGCTGGTTTCCCTCTCCTTAATGTAAGCTCACAGTCTGCTGAATTTCAGTCCATTTTAAAGGGATTTCCTTATCAGCCCTCTTGGTTGAAATCTCCATTATTCACATTAATCAATGGTAGAGGCCACAGGGTATATATGGCGATTATCCCATAAGCTGAGTGAGGAAGACATAAATGTGTATCCATTACAATATGCTGATTTCACCCTCCTACAGGGGAAGGCAAACAGTGCCGAAAAATCCGATTAATCAAGCCCTCTAGCGGTTTCGAGGTAGAATTTCATGACATTTCATTAGATTGGATACCGAGTCGTAGTCCAAGCAACATTTTTAATTTCTACCTATTCAATTTTTTACCTAAAAATCTAAAATTATCGTCATGAAGACTAATGCTAGGAAATTAGTTGAAGAGGTAACTAGAGCAAATGTTTACTTGAGTGACAGATAGCACCTTTAAGAACAATAGAATATATGGGTTCTGGGAAAAAATGTGTGGCGGGGTAAAAAGTTTGCTTTTACTTACTTGGGGCTTCTTTCAGCCCCCCCGTAGTCTTTAATGTCCCTCAGTGTCCTCTGAGTCCTTTTCTTTGTGCTGTTGTCCCCCTTGGAAAAGTTGCTGAGTAGAGGCTACGTCTTTATGAACGTCACATGTGGAGAACGGTCAAGACTATGGGAGCGTGATCAAGGAGGACACAGCTGGGGCCGAGCATGTGCAGTAGTCCATGACTAGAAAAGATAGCAAACTGTCTGAGAGGCATAGCGGCACAGTGCAGGGGACTGGGAGGAAGCCAAGGGGAATAATAGACTGATAGACTGCAAAGGGCTGGAAAATGCCCCAGGTTAGAAAAAGTAACTACACCTCCCTCCCCCGTACCTCGGGTATACTTTAAAGGGAATCTGAAGATAGAAAAAAAAGTTAGATATTCACAACTGTAGAAGCAAACCTCTGGATGCTCCAAGAGATTCCCTAATCCTCACTGAACCCTTCGCAGGCGCCAATAGTCACTCATGTTGCACAGTGCTGCTGTTCTGTAAAGCTGAATGTTTTCCAAGGGTCCCAGCGCAAGAACAGAGGGGTGTAAGAAGATCGGGGAAGCCTCTGGACTATCCTGAGGCTACCCTCTACTGAGGCAAGTATCTGCCTTTTTTTTCCACTTCAGGAACACTTTAACACTGGGGAAGTAAATAGGATACAGGTGAATTTGTCTGGAATTCCATGTAAAATTTTGGGATTTCAGCAGATTCAGAATCTGGTTATTGCGACCATCCCTACCCATGCATTTTTATACTTTATTACACTTTACACTGACATATGGTGGGGTTTCAGAAGGATCCCTGTACACATTAGCTAAAGTGTGGGTGTTTATCTGATAGCTCCCATGGCGGCTCCCCTCCATGAATCCCTCCACTGACTTCCTATCCAGTCCAGAATCAGATTCAAAATACTGTGTCTAAACTACAAATCTGTCCACCAAACCTGCCCAACCTACATTTCCGATCTTACTCATCTAGCCGCTCACTCCGCTCCTCCAATGAATTTTGCCTGACTGCTCCCCACCCCATGCACGCCTCCAGGACTCAAGAGCTGCTCCAACACTATGGAACTCCCTACCTCCACCCATTAGGGCAGCCCCCTCCTTCAACATCTTCAAAACACACCTTTTCACTCTGGCCTACCACCCCTCACTGGTGCTCTAAACCCGCAGCTGAACTCTGGTCCCCTACCTTTCGTGTCCCTACCTCTCCCTCTAGATTGTAAGCGTTCGGGCAGGGTCCTCCTCCTTTTGTGTCCTACCTGATAAGACAGAGCTCTCTGTGACTCTGAAAGTCATGGAGCTCCGATAAGCTCTTTTGCATAGATAACAACTGGAGTTTCATAACTCTTCCTGTACCGGAGACAATATTAGACTCATATCTCTACTGCTAATGTTTTATTTCTTAGATACAAATTTATTCCACATACAATTCATTATATCATAAGTTTATTTTCACTTCAGATTTCCTTTAAGCGTGGTTTGATATCTGAAGAAGCCTTACATCACTATCACTTTAAGGTCACATGATTAGGATTTGTAACAACAGAAACTTTGTTTCATACATTTTGACAATCTGTTATCAGGTGGTCCAGTTAAAATTGTGCTTGAAGATGGGCCACTGTGCCACCCAAAAAGGAAAGGATTTAAGCGGCATTCCCCTTTAACTGTCCGGAAGCCATGTAGTTCCAAGCCTAAAATATGGGGCAGCAATATGGGGTCCCGTCCCCGATGGAAAATATCAGTTTCACTGCATGTTTCAGCAATAACAGAGACTGAAAGCTTTCCTTGTGCTTGGCTGCTCTGTATTTATGGCAGCCTTGGCAGCACCATAGCGTACACAGCGTGACAGCACTTTACTATTCACAATAAATAATTACTCAAGTTGTTCCTCTGGTATTTGTAGTAATAACATTTATCACTGCAATCTCATTTGCTATTAATGTGATTATAATTTGTGTGCAGGAAATCCATAGCAATTTAGCACTAGGAAATGTAACACTTGTAAAGTGATACTGAATAATCTTTACTGTCCATTAATTGCAAAACTGCTATTTCTCATATTAATGTGACTTGGAGAAAAAAAACACCTACAAAAGTCAACCTTCTAAAATTCCCAAGATGTAAATGAAATGAGGAAGGATTTCATTTATAATCATCCCGTGTCCTAGGAAGGAGGTAAATATACCTTATGACCTAGTATTAGTGTGTTGTCCTATTCAATAAATTGCACCCATGCTTCTGTAACATGCTTTCCTTATGCTAAAATCAAGAAGTTTTGAATCAGGATGATACAATTTATTAGCTAACTTAGAGATAAATACAAAGTAAGCTTTTGGCTAATAAGCCTTCTTCAGACTGTGTTCATGTATATTTGTATGTCTCACTTGAACACAGGAAAATGAGACAGGACATCTGATGAGTCACAATCATTCACAAAACCGGTGGGACGGAGCCAGCAGAGTAATGTGCTAGTTTGGACTGGAGCTTGAACTGCTGTACGCCAGGGCCTACGGATCAGGGAGATGGTGATATACAGAAATGCTCAGGCTTGGTCCGACCATGAGACCAAGTGAGGCGACTTCCTTAGGTGGCAGAAGTCTGGGGGCAGCACCAGGCAGAAACATGAAGTGAAGAGAGTGCCTGGCCAACCTATACTGGGGCTAACTGTACCTGACTAACCTATACTGGGGGCATCTGTACCTAACTACCAATAGTGGGGGCACCTATACCTAGCTACCCACCTACAATGGGATGCTAATTTTGGGCAACCTTGTTAATCGTCATGATTTTTCTGTATAAATCATTAGTTGTTACAATAAAAAAATGTCAGTTAAATATATTATATAGGAGACACACACAGTGATATTTGAGAAGTGAAATGAAGTTTATTGGATTTACAGAAAGTGCACAATAATTGTTTAAATAAAATTAGGCAGGTGCATAAATTTGGGCACTGATGTCATTTTATTGATTCCACTAATTATTGGAACTCAAATTGTCTTGGTAAACTCAATGACCCCTGACCTACATACACAGGTGAATCCAATTATGAGAAAGAGTATTTAAGGGGGTCAATTTTAAATTCCCCTCCTCTTTTAATTGTCTCTGTTTCAGCTGTCTGTTTCCACAGTTAGGAACATATTGAGAAAATGGAAGACCACAGGCTCAGTTCAAGTAGCAGACCAAGAAAAATCTCGGATAAACAGAAGCGACGAATGGTTAGAACAGTCAGAGTCAACCCACAGACCAGCACCAAACACCTACAACATCATTTTGCTGCAGGTGGAGTCACTGCATCGTTCAACCATTCGGCACACTTTACACAAGGAGATGCTGTATGCAGAGAAAGCCTTTTCTCTGCCCACAGCAGAAACAGAGCTGCTTGAGGTATGCTAAAGCACATTTGGACAAGCCAGCTTCATTTTGGAATAAGGTGATGTGGACTAATGAAACTAAATTTGAGTTATTGGGGCATAACACGGGGCATTATGCATGGAGGAAAAACAACACAGCATTCCAAGAAAAACACCTGCTACCTACAGTAAAATGTGGTGGTGGTACCATAATGCTGTGGGGCTGTGTGGCCAGTGCAGGGACTGGGAATCTTCTCAAAGTTGAGGGACGCATGGATTCCACTCAGTATCAGCAGATTCTGGTGACCAATGTCCAGGAATCAGTGACAAAGCTGAAGCTGCACCAAGGCTGGATCTTTCAACAAGACAACGACCCTAAACACTGCTCAAAATCCACTAAAGCATTCATGCAGAGGAACAAGTACAAGGTTCTGGAATGGTCATCTCAGTCCCCAGACCTGAATACAATTGAAAATCTGTGGTGTGAGCTAAAGAGAGTTGTCCATGTTTGGAAGCCATCAAATGAACTAGAGATGTTTTGTAAAGAGGAATTGTGACGGTTGAGTGCCACAATTCAGATGCCTGATTATTGGTGATCTGTGGAATCACCAATAATACAGACGCTATACTCGATTATGTGTGATCCGCAGAATCACCAACAATACCAGTATAGCAAGACCAAGATCAGAGTGTGTAGTGTTTGAGTGCAACAGTAACTTCAATGACTTTACTGGACTTTACCAAAGGAGTTGGTAAGAACAACCTGGATATAAACAAGACGGATAGACAATAGGCTCACCAATCAGGCTGGGAAGGATACGGACAGAGAACACGGTGGTAGTTTAGCTAGTCTCTGCCAGGGGTACCAGCGAGAGACAAGAACCAATCAGACAGATAATAACAGACATACACCAGATAGCAAACTAATCCTATCAAAGGAGCTAGCTTAACTGGCAGCAAGAAGCTACCCCAGGCCTTTCCAGTGGAGCCGGAAAGGTGACACAAGTGACTTAAATCGCTTTGGTTAACCTTCCAGAGGAGCTGAGAAGGTACCATCATTTACTAAGCTATACCTCACCAGTGGAGCAGGTGAGGATAGTAAATACATAACAGGTGCTCATCAGTGGAGCTGATGAGCCTCAGACCACGCAGACTAGGCCCCTACAGAGAATCAGGCTGGCACTAGCTAAACCTAATAAAGGCTAGACCTCTTACAGAAGTGCTGTAAGCGGAGCTGGTGAAGCCAGCACCTCACCAGTGGCGAGGGCCTACTGGTGAGTAGAGTAGTCCAACAGGCAAGGCTCGGCAACGGAGAGGCAAGCATCAGTACAGAATCGTGAGACAAGAGAGTAATCGGTAATCAAGCAGAGGTTCAGCAACTAGAAGACAGACAGGCGGAAGCACAAGATCAGAAAACAGGATCAGAGTCAGAGTAGTTAGCCAAGAGTCATCCATAGAAATCCATACAATACAATCTCCTAGCCTAGGTGTGAAGTCCTCGGCATCAACACCCGGGAACTAGTCCAACAGATAACAGAAGCCTTAAGACAATATCCTAGAATAGGTGTGAAATCCTTAGCATCACACCTGGGATCTAGTCTAACAGACAAGACAGTAATGACACAGTAATCCTAAGCTTGGGTGTGAGGTCCCTGGTCTCAACACCCTGGAACTGGTCTAAAGTATAATACAGTAATTATAAAGTAATCCTAAACTTGGTGTGAGGTCCCTGGTCTCAAAACCCTGGAACTGATCTAAAGTATAACACAGTAATGATACAGTAATCCTAAACTTGGGTGTGAGGTCCCTGGTCTCGACACCCTGGAACTGATCTAAAGTATAACACAGTAATGATACAGTAATCCTAAACTTGGGTGTGAGGTCCCTGGCCTCGACACCCTGGAACTGATCTTAAAGGGAAGGTCCAGGGAGGGTGGGTAAAAAATCAAAATCAATTTCCACTTACCTGGGGCTTCCTCCAGCCCGTGGCAGGCAGGAGGTGCCCTCGCCGCCGCTCCGCAGGCTCCCGGTGGTCTCCGGTGGCGCGCCCGACCTGGCCAGGCCGGCTGCCAGGTCGGGCTCTTCTGCGCTCCAAGTCCTGGTACTTCTGCGTCCCACGCCGGCGCTCTGACGTCATCGGACGTCCTCCGGGCTCTATTGCGCATGCGCAGAACTACTGCGCATGTGCAGTAGAGCCCGGAGGACGTCCGATGACGTCAGAGCGCCGGCGTGGGACGCAGAAGTACCAGGACTTGGAGCGCAGAAGAGCCCGACCTGGCAGCCGGCCTGGCCAGGTCGGGCGCGCCACCGGAGACCACCGGGAGCCTGCGGAGCGGCGGCGAGGGCACCTCCTGCCTGCCACGGGCTGGAGGAAGCCCCAGGTAAGTGGAAATTGATTTTGATTTTTTACCCACCCTCCCTGAACCTTCCCTTTAAGGTCTGAGCGTTGTCACACAAACATTCACGACAACAGACAGCGCCAGACTGAAGCCCGAAGGCTTAAGAAGCAGAGGAGACCTCACTGGCACGCCCCCTGCAGCCAGCCAATCCGGGCGCCGTGAGTCTCCTCTGCCGTCAGTCGACCAGCAGGTCAGCTGACGATCCCTCTCCCCGCATAAAGGTCCTGCCTACGGCGCGCGTGAGACAGCGACCCTACAGGGAAAGGTCAGTTCCGTCCCCGGCGTCCTAGACGCCGGAGGGACGGGCAGGGACCCAGAGACAGCCGCGGTGGTGATGCAGTCTGCTGTGGCTGCGCTCATTACAGTACCCCCCCCCTTTAGGCGTGGACTCCGGTCACGCCTCAGATAGGCCCCCAGGAGACCCTGTTTGCAATGTCCTCCTCTCACATCCAGACTCTTCACCACTCTTCACCTGCTCAGGTACCATAGTCGAGGATTGGCCTGTTTCAGATTCAAAACCTTGGAACAGGGTATCAATGTTATAGTCAAACCCTTCCTCACATACAGAACACAAGTACAACTTCTCACCAGTGTGAGATATCTAATGAGCAACAGGCGGTACTTCAGGTACAAAAGAGTCTCCACATTCAGAACATGAATAAAGTTGTCCTCTGAAGTGAGGCCTACTATGCTTGATAAGATCTAAGAAATGCTTGAAACATTCCCCACACTCAGAACATAAATGCGGTTTCTCATTGCTTAGAATCTGATCAGACAATGGAGCCGAGGACTGCACGGTTTCAGACTCTAGAACTTGTAGCGCTGCAATAGACAAGCTTGACTCTTGTCCAGGAGATATACTGCTATAAGTAGAGCTATCACTCTCATAAAATTCTGAGCTGCAGTCCGCATTGTCACTATCTATCTGTTCCTCTAAACTAATTTCCGATACCAGTGAGGTCATACTTCCCCTATACGACTTCTCACCAGTATGCGATTTCTCAAGAATGATAGGTTGTGCAGGATGTACGTGAGATTTCCTATGATTGAGAAGATCTACATAATATACAAAATCCTCTCCACATTCTGAACATGGAAAGGATCTGTTTAACCAGCTGAGCGGTCTGGACGAGCTCAGCTCGTCCAACACCGCCAGCGGCTGCCGCTCAGGCCCTGCTGGGCCGATTTGAATGAAATAAAAAGCAGCACACGCAGCCGGCACTTTGCCAGCCGCGTGTGCTGCCTGATCGCCGCCGCTCTGCGGCGATTCGCCGCGAGCAGCGGCGAAAGAGGGTCCCCCCAGCCGCCTGAGCCCAGCGTAGCCGGAACAAAAAGTTCCGGCCAGCGCTAAGGGCTGGATCGGAGGCGGCTGACGTCAGGACGTCGGCTGACGTCGATGACGTCACTCCGCTCGTCGCTATGGCGACGATATAAGCAAAACAAGGAAGGCCGCTCATTGCGGCCTTCCTTGTTTATTCTGGGCGCCGGAGGCGATCGGAAGATCGCCTCCGGAGCGCCCTCTAGTGGGCTTTCATGCAGCCAACTTTCAGTTGGCTGCATGAAATAGTTTTTTTTTTATTTAAAAAAAACCCTCCCGCAGCCACCCTGGCGATTTAATCAGAACGCCAGGGTGGTTAAATCAGGAACGTATTTAAATGACGCACATCCCAACCTAACTTTAGTTACACCAACAGATGCCTTCTGGAATCCAGAATCTGGACAAGTAAGAGATCCAGAATTTCCCAGAGACGGTGCAGCAGACTCCTTAGAACTTCTCGCCATCCCCAAAACATTTCTTCTTAACTTTTTTCTGCAATTCTGCACTCAATGATCTCTTTCACCGCAATAAAATCAAAGACCTTCTTGGCGTCTTCGCATCCTTTCAGGTTCAGACAATCTAGAGTGATGCCCAAAAAACTTTACTGGTGGGGGCACCCTAGGTTCAATTACAGGAGGGGGTGACACTGGTGCAATAGAGGTTATTATACGTTTAACTGACTCAGTAAGTTGGTCAATCTGAGTCTGCAATGTGTTAACCGTCTCCATGAACTTACTAAGAGTAGCGGTCAATACATCGACCCGTTCACCCAGTGTCGCCATATCTTTTCTGGTCTGTTGTTCTGTGACGGTTGAGTGCCACAATTCAGATGCCTGATTATTGGCGATCTGCGGAATCAACAATAATACAGACGCTATACTCGATTATGTGTGATCCGCAGAATCACCAACAATACCAGTATAGCAAAACCAAGATCAGAGTGTGTAGTGTTTGGGTGCAACCGTAACTTCAATGACTTTACTGGACTTTACCAAAGGAGTTGGTAAGGAACAACCTGGATATAAACAAGACGGATAGACAATAGGCTCCCCAATCAGGCTGGGAAGGATACGGACAGAGAACACGGTGGTAGTTTAGCTAGTCTCTGCCAGGGGTACCGGCGAGAGACAAGAACCAATCAGACAGATAATAACAGACATACACCAGATAGCAAACTAATCCTATCAAAGGAGCTAGCTTAACTGGCAGCAAGAAGCTACCCCAGGCCTTTCCAGCGGAGCCGGAAAGGTGACACAGGTGACTTAAATTGCTTTGGTTAACCTTCCAGAGGAGCTGAGAAGGTACCATCATTTACTAAGCTATACCTCACCAGTGGAGCAGGTGAGGATAGTAAATACATAACAGGTGCTCATCAGTGGAGCTGATGAGCCTTAGACCATGCAGACTAAGCCCCTACAGAGAAGCAGGCTGGCACTAGCTGAACCTAATAAAGGCTAGACCTCTTACAGAAGTGCTGGCGAGGTACCGAATAATAAAGTACAAACCCCAGCAAGCTGGGGACACTGAAACTGGAATGGAATCTCCCGAGGAGCGGGTGATTCAGACAATACTGCAGGTTAGTGATAACCTGAGACACAAACAGAACTGCAATACAGAACATCTTCACCAGCAGAGCTGGTGAAGCCAGCACCTCACCAGTGGTGAGGGCCCACTGGTGAGTAGAGTAGTCCGACAGGCAAGGCTCGGCAACGGAGAGGCAAGCATCAGTACAGAATCGTGAGAGAAGAGAGTAATCGGTAATCAAGCAGAGGTTCAGCAACTAGAAGACAGACAGGCGGAAGCACAAGATCAGAAAACAGGATCAGAGTCAGAGTAGTTAGCCAAGAGTCATCCATAGAAATCCATACCATACAATCTCATAGTCTAGGTGTGAAGTCCTCGGCATCAACACCTGGGAACTAGTCTAACAGATAACAGAAGCCATAAGGCAATATCCTAGAATAGGTGTGAAATCCTTAGCATCACACCTGGGATCTAGTCTAACAGACAAGACAGTAATGACACAGTAATCCTAAGCTTGGGTGTGAGGTCCCTGGTCTCAACACCCTGGAACTGGTCTAAAGTATAACACAGTAATGATACAGTAATCCTAAACTTGGGTGTGAGGTCCCTGGTCTCGACACCCTGGAACTGATCTAAAGTATAACACAGTAATGATACAGTAATCCTAAACTTGGGTGTGAGGTCCCTGGTCTCGACACCCTGGAACTGATCTAAAGGTCTGAGTGCTGTCACACAAACATTCACGACAACAGACAGCGCCAGACTGAAGCCCGAAGGCTTAAGAAGCAGAGGAGACCTCACTGGCACGCCCCCTGCAGCCAGCCAATCCGGGGCGTCGTGAGTCTCCTCTGCCGTCAGCTGACCAGCAGGTCAGCTGAAGATCCCTCTCCCCACCTAAAGGTCCTGTCTACGCGCGCCCGCGTGAGACAGCGACCCTACAGGGAAAGGTCAGTTCTGTCCCCGGCGTCCTAGACGCTGGAGGGACGGGCAGGAACCCAGAGGCAGCCGCGGTGGCGATGCAGTCTGCCGCGGCTGCGCTCATTACAGGAATGGTACAAAATTCCTTCAACCAGAATCCAGACTCTCAATGAACCTACAGGAAGCGTTTAGAGGCTATAATTTCTGTAAAAGGAGGATCCACTAAATATTGATTTCATTTCTTTTTTGTGCACCTGCCTAATTTTGTTTAAACAATTATTGCGCACTTTCTGTAAATACAATAAACTTCCTTTCACTTCTCAAATATCACTGTGTGTGTCTCCTATATGATATATTTAACTGACAATTTTTTATCGTAACAACCGATGATTTATACAGGAAAATCATGATGATTAACAAGGTTGCCCAAACTTTCACATCCCACTGTATACTGAGGGTGTTTTTTGGGGGGCTTACCGCAGCTACAACGTGCGGTGCAAATTGTCAGGTGCTGTGCGATCATTCTAATTCGGGTGGGGGGCTTAAAGTTTGCCTCAGGCAGCAAGAAGTCTAGAATCGGCCCTGGACATGCTGTTTTGATTCTTGTTTTGTGTACACTTAACTTTTTTAGATCTTTATATTACAAAAGTGGCAGCACGGTGGTGTAGTGGTTAGCTCTCTCGCCTTGCAGCGCTGGGTCCCTGGTTCGAATCCCAGCCAGGGCACTATCTGCAAAGAGTTTGTATGTTCTCTCCGTGTCTGCGTGGGTTTCCTCCGGGCACTCCGGTTTCCTCCCACATTCCAAAAACATACAGATAGGTTAATTGGCTCCCCCTAAAAAATTGGTCCTAGACTACAGTACTTACACTACATAATATAGATATATGGCAATGGTAGGGATTAGATTGTGAGCTCCTTTGAGGGACAGTTAGTGACAAGGCAATATATATATATATATATACTGTACAGCGCTGCGTAATATGTCGGCATTATATAAATACTTAATAATAATAATAATAATAAAAAGTGGTTTTACACATAGTAGTCTCTGTTTGAGGTTGAACGTCACGCAACATCAAGGGATCATTTGGTTGTATAGATGTGCTGTCTCACAAGAAGCAGAATGGTGAGCAGGGGGGCTTTGGGGGAGAGCCTGAGCCCAGTGGTGGTGGTTTTCCCTTACCTCTGTCACATTTACCGGCGTTAAAGTGAGACACATGCTGGGTGTATCTGCTGCTGTTTATACGATCTTCACCATGATTTCGTTTTTGCTTTTCCCTTGAGGTGTAAGTTTGCTGTGAGGCTAGCCGACTGGAATCTTTCTGAACTGTAACATAGAGCGCAACTACACGAGATGATGTTTTTAATTTTGTCGTGGGTGGTCAAATTTTATTGCGCTCCACCAGTCTGGATTGGATGATTTCTATGAACTTTTAATGTAAGGGTTATTTATTTGAAAGTGTTGTGAAGCGAAGCATTAACCAGTTGAATTGTGTTTAATCCTTTGGCTTAGTAAATTAGGCCCAAGATATAGCAAGCAAATCTTGAATTAGTTATATGCCAATGGACTAAACAATAAATACAGGAATAGCAAGGCAAAACCCTGCCATTATGAGCCATGAGACTTAAGCCAGAAGGTAGTCAGAAAGCTGGATTTAGGATGGGGCTTTGTATTTTTTTGTATAGAGAAGTTGGAAGTTATGGTGGCCCCAGTAGAGTATAGCTAGCAGAGCTAAATATTTAGAATGCATGTGCAGACTTAAAAGTTTGGCGAGTGTTCAATGACTGTAGCGAAGGAGATCCAAAGTAAGGAAGAGGCACGTGAGAAATCCTGTTTGTGTCGGATGGGTGACAGGAGAAGAAAACATACTTCCATGAAATGAATAAAATGATTAAAAGCATTCATATGTCATATAGTATGTGTAAAAGTGATATCTAAAAATAAAACAATAGCAGTGGCATTTTATTACCAGCATTCAATATTCCATTCTTCTGTATTGCCGTAGATGACTGCCTGTTAAACAGAGGCTCAGGCAAATGGACTTTATTAGTTATCTTCCCAGCAATGGGCGGACAGAGTATTCCGATTTAAAGTCCATTGGAGTTTTTCATAATAATGTTATTTTGAAGCAGATTGACAGCCTTTTTAATATGAAATAAATCAAGCAGGGAGAGAAGTGTCAGGCAGAACATGCTGAATGAGAGCTGATTGACAGAGCTTTTCTAAAACATGTGCTGTTTGTATTTGGTTTTATGGCAACTCACTTGAAAAGATGTCAGCCACTTTGAAATGCTTTGAACCTGGAGAATTGCGTATCATAGAATGTACGTAGCGAGAGTGAAGATGATGAGAAGTCCAAAGAATTCATTTCTTCAACAAATCAGCTCTATTTCCTTTATTCAAATAGCTGCACTGTAGCCTCAGGCATTCAAACACTGCCTTCAAAAAGCAGATTCGCATAAAGAGAACCTGTGAGAACAGGAATATTGGAGCTGACAATGTTGAATTGTATTTAAATGCATGGATGGTTACTTAGGTTTTATGCATGTCTGCTCCCCTGCCACCCTCACAAGTACACATCTGAAGAAAGAAATAATACAAAAGTACCATTTTGAAGAACACAGGATGCTGGTCTTGTGTTTTTTCCTTTAACCTGAGCACTCCATAGTACATACAGGAATAGCAAGGCAAAGTGATATCTAAAAATAAGGGGAAATCTAATGACTTTTAGTAGAACATAAAAAACTTTTTAGGATAGCCATTTTTACTTGAGGTATTCTGATTTCAGCATCAGAAAAGCTTCTTTTATCTATATATTGCTATATATTGGTATGCTACTCCGCCCTTCCAGTGATGTTTTATGCGAGGCTGATAGCATGCAGTCTTCTCCTCAGAGCACTAAAGCCACATACTCACCTCATGATGCAGAAAGATGGATCCAGCAATTTCTCCCTGACGACGGGCGCTCCCCCGTTCCATCTGCCTCCATCTCCTGGCTGGCTTCAGTCGGTCGCGGTGTTTTGCGTGTGAGTCAGCGGATCTTAGAGACCAGAACCACTGTGATGATCGTTATCACCACGCGATGCTAAGCAATATTTGCGTGATCATGCGCCTGTACCCACGTTGTGAGATCGCGGAAATGACCGCTGGTCGCTCAAAACAAAAAATCACCAGTCAGGAAAATCGTCAGAAAAATCGTCAGAAGTTGGTTTCCTGGTTTAACCACTTGCCAACCGCTCACTACCAATTGGCGGCGGCACAGTGGCACCCCCAGGACCGTGTAATGCCGATCAGCAGCGGCACCTGGGGGACTGATCAGCCGGGGATCGCACGCAGGGATGCACGTGCATCGACCAGCATTAGGCTCCGCCCACCCACGGCGTCAACCCACTGGCCAATTAGCAACGCCGGCGGGTTGTTAACCCCCGATCACCCCCCCCCCCACACCCTCAGATCGCCCTCAGACCCCCTCTGATCACCTCCCCAGTGCATTATTTACATCTGTTCTCCCCTCTAATCACCCGCTGATCACCTATCAATCACCACCTGTCACTGCTACCCATCAGATCAGACCCTAATCTGCCCCTTGCGGGCACCCAATTACCCGCCCACACCCTCAGATCATCCTCAGACCCCCCTGATCACCTCCCCAGTGCATTGCTTGCATCTATTCCCCCCTCTAATGACCCCCTGAGACTCCCATCAATCACCTCCTGTCACCACCTGTCACCCTCTAGCACACCTGCCCATCAGATCATGCCCTAATTTGCCCCGTGTGGGTTCCTGATCACTCGGCCAAACCCTCAGATCCCCCTCAGATCCCCTTCCGATCACCTCCCCTGTGCATTGATTGCATCTATTCCCCCCTCTAATGACCCCCTGAGACACCCATCAATCACCTCCTGTCACCACCTGTCACCCTCTAGCACACCTGCCCATCAGATCATGCCCTAATTTGCCCCGTGTGGGCTCCTGATCACTCGGCCAAACCCTCAGATCCCCCTCAGATCCCCTTCCGATCACCTCCCCTGTGCATTGATTGCATCTATTCTCCCCTCTAATGACCCCCTGAGACACCCATCAATCACCTCCTGTCACCCCCTAGCACTCCTATCCATCAGATCAGGCCCTAATCTGCCCCCTGCAGGCTTCTGATCACCCGGCCAAACCCTCACCCACCCCACCGCAGTGACAGAATTTTTTTTTCTGATCACTGTTGGTCTCTACGACTTAATTGTGGCTGAGACCAACCGTTATGCCACACAATACGCAACCGCCAATCCAAGAAGCTACCATGCCCAGCCTTTTCGGTGGAAACTACTCCAAGTTTCCGAACGTAACATTTTTGGGGGCCTTCTCCTTAACATGGGTCTAGTCAAAAAGAATGTATTGCGGTCTGATTGGTCTACGCACCCAATACATCACATGCCCATTTTCTCTGCTGCCATGTCCAGGTTACGATTTGAGAACACCCTGCGCTTCCTGCATTTCAGTGCCAATACAACCTGTCATCTAAGAGGCCACCCTGCTTATGACCGGTTCCACAAAATTCAGCCCCTCATAGACCACCTGTCATCAAAATTTGCAGATGTTTATACCCCTGAACAGTCATTTTGAGGCATTTGGTTTCCAGACTACTCCTCACAGTTTTGGGCCCCTAAAATGCCAGGGCAGTATAGGAACCCCACAAGTGACCCCATTTTAGAAAGGAAACACCCCAAGGTATTCTGTTAGGTGTATGATGAGTTCATAGAAGATTTTGTTTTTTGTCACATGTTAGTGGAAAATTACACTTTGTGAAAAAAACAATAAAAATCAATTTCCGCTAACTTGTGACAAAAATAAAATCTTCTACGAACTCACCATACTCCTAACGGAATACCTTGGGGTGTCTTCTTTATAAAATGGGGTCACTTGTGGGGTTCCTACACTGCCCTGGCATTTTAGGGACCCTAAACCGTGAGGAGTGGTCTGGAAATCAAATGCCTCAAAATGACCTGTGAAATCCTAAAGGTACTCATAGGACTTTGGGCCCCTTAGCGCACCTAGGCTGCAAAAAAGTGTCACACATATGTGGTATCGCCGTACTCAGGAGAAGTAGCATAGTGTTTTGGGGTGTATTTTTACACATACCCATGCTGGGTGGGAGAAATATCTCTGTAAATGGACAATTGTGTGTAAAAAAAAAATCAAAAAATTCTAATTTCCAGAGATATTTCGCCCACCTAGCATGGGTATGTGTAAAAATACACACCAAAACACATTATACTATTTCTCCTGAGTATGGCGATACCACGTGTGACACTTTTTTGCAGCCTAGGTGCGCTAAGGGGTCCAAAGTCCTATGAGCACCTTTAGGCTTTATAGGGGTGCTTACAATTTAGCACCCCCCAAAATGCCAGGACAGTAAACACACCCCACAAATGACCCCATTTTGGAAAGTAGACACCCCAAAGTATTCAGAGAGGGGCATGGTGAGTCTGTGGCAGATTTCATTTTTTTGTCACAAGTTAGCAGAAATGGAAACTTTTTTTTATTTATTTTTTTTGTCACAAAGTGTCATTTTCCGCTAACTTGTGACAAAAAATAAATTCTTCTATGAACTCACCATGCCTCTTAGTGAATACTTTTGGATGTCTTCTTTCCAAAAATTTGGTTGGTATTTATACTATCCTGGAAATCTAGCACCTTATGAAACATGACAGGTGCTCAGAAAAGTCAGATGCTTCAAACTGGGGAAATTCACTTTTTGCACCATAGTTCGTAAACGCTATAACTTTTACCCAAACAAAAAAAAATCCAAATAAGTGTCTATTTATTGATTAAAGAGATGTAGCACAATACATTTAGACAAAAATGTATATAGAATTTTTACTTTATTTGAAAAATGTCAGCACAGAAAGTTAAAAAAAAAAATCATTTTTTTGACAAAATACATGTCTTTTTTGATAAATATAATAAAACTAAAATTCACAGCAGCAATCAAATAGCACCAAAAAAAAGCTGTATTAGTGACAAGAAAAGGAAGTAAAATTCATTTAGCTAGTAGGTTGTATGACCGAGCAATAAACCGTTAAAGCTGCAGTGGTCTGAATGGAAAAAAAAAGTGTGGTTTTAAGACTGCAGTCCTTAAAGGGGAACTTCAGCCTAAACAAACATACTGTCATTAAGTTACATTAGTTATGTTAATTAGAATAGATAGGTAATATAATTTTTTACCCACCCTGTTTTAAAAGAACAGGCAAATGTTTGTGATTCATGGGGGCTGCCATCTTTGTCATGGGGGCAGCCATCTTTTTGGTTGAAAGGAGGTGACAAGGAGCAGGAGACACAGTTCCAACTGTCCTGTGTCCTGATAACCCCTCCCAGCTGCACACACTAGGCTTCAAATGTCAAATTCAAAATGTAAACAAAAAAGATTTTGCACCAAAACAGCAGAACGAGAGCAACAACACCAGCAATCCCATCATGCTTTGCACAGCATCAGGGGAAAAAAGCCCGGGCAGTTTTCTTCTGTGCAGCTAAAAATGAGGCTTGTATAAGAGAAACAAAGTTCTGATGCTGTGAAACTGTTAAAGAAACACCAGGCCTTTTCAGTGCTGCTGAGTCGATTTTTAGTCTGGAGGTTCACTTTAAGTGGTTAACCATTTCAGGCGCCCGGACGTGATCCTCACGTCCATGCGGCTGCTCTGATGCAGAGGCGTGGTGCGATCGCGGTCGCGCCCCAGTGTCCCCATGCTGCCCCCCCGGTAGCCCTGGGATCAGTGAACAAGAACATGGTTCCCATTCACCGATCTAAGTTGCAGGCAGAAAAACCGACGGTTTCTTATGAGAGACCGCAGTTTTTCTAAAAAAAAAAAAAAATTCCCCGTCCTCCTTGTGCTTTCGGTAAACGAGAAGCACAAGGAGGAAAAAAAAACTCAAGGTGGCCATCTTGTGGCCAAATAGTAAAACTACATCTACATACATTTTTCATGCCAATGTACACATATTATAAACATTAAAAATTAACTGTTTATTTCCCAACACCAAAAAAATTACCCACATAAAATTTTTAATGAAAAAAAAAATTACAATAAAAAAACAAACAAACATAAATAGATACCTAAGGGTCTAAACTTTTTAAATATGCATGTGAACAATTTTTAAATTATAAGCTTGTAAATAGTGATGGACGCAAAACTGAAAAAATGCACCTTTATTTCCAAATAAAATATTGGCGCAATACATTGTGATAGCAACAAAATTTAAAGGGTGTAATAACCGAGACAAACGGGCAAATAAAATATATAGGTTTTATTTATGGTAGCATGTATTATTTTAAAGCTATAATGGCCGAAAACTGAGAAATAAATGATTTTCTTACATTTTTTCTTAATATTCCTGTTAAAATGCATTTATAAAAAATAATTCTTAGCAAAATGTACCACCCAAAGAAAGCCTAATTAGTGGCTGAAAAAACAAGATATAGATCAATAAATTGTGATAAGTAGTGATAAAGTTATTAACAAATGAATGGGAGGTGAAAATTGCTCTGATGCATAAGGTGAAAAATCCCAGCGGGCTGAAATGGTTAAAGGATACCCAAGGTGACATGTGACATGATGAGATAGGCATGTGTATGTACAGTGCCAAGCACACAAATAACTATGCTGTGTTCCGTTTTCTCTTTCTCTGCCTGAAAGAAAAAACATCAGGTATGTAAGTGGCAGTTCCTGTCTGAGTCAGGACTGGGTCAGACTACAGTGTGACCCTCACTGATAAAAAAATTACAACTATGAGGGCTCGTTTCCACTATAGCGAATCCGCATGCGGGCACTGCATGCGGATTCGCATAGTCAATGTAAGTGGATGGGGCTGTTTCCACTTGTGCGGCGGTGGGAGCGTTTTTCGGTGCAGCAGAAATCTGCACGGCAGAGCCGTCAGATTTCGCGTGCTGGAGGAATGCAGGCGAATCGCTGCTAATGCATTTAATAGGGAAATTCGCATGCGGCTTTGTCATGCGGATTTCCCCGCGATTTCGCGTGCGATTTCGCATGGTTTGCTATGGAGCTTTACACAGGCAGTGACATGGTTAAATTCGCCTGGCTCCTTGCCATGCGAAATCGCGGCTAACTCCGCAGGCGGAAACGCAGCCGCATGCGATTTCTTCTGCAGGGGAATCCAGGCGATTCCGCACCGCAACAGTGGAAACGAGCCCAAAAACACTTTCTTGTCAGTAAATGACTTCTGAGAGCAGTAAAGAAATTAAAAAAAAGGGGTCAAACGTTGATAGATTTTAGCTCTGGCATACTTCAATGAAGGTGTCATTGAGCAGAGACAATGAAACAGTAAAAACTTTAAAACTAGATTTAAAGAGACACTGAAGCGAAAAAAAAAATGATGATATTATGATTTGTATGTGTACTACAGCTAAGAAAAAAAACATTAAGATCAGATACATCAGTCTAATTGTTTCCAGTGCAGGAAGAGTTGAGAAACTCCAGTTGTTATCTCTATGCAAAAAAGCTATTAAAGGGACACTTAAGCCAGAAAAAAAAAATGAGTTTTACTCACCTGGGGCTTCTACCAGCCCCCTGCAGCAGTCCTGTGCCCTTGCAGCCACTCACTGTTCCTCTGGTCCCCTGCTGCCAGATAGCTTCGTTTTTGCCGACAGGCCTGTCAGGGCAGGCCACGCGTATCTTTTTCTGCATTCCTGACTGCAATTAGCGCTATTGTGGGCTGAAATGCGTACAAAAATACGCGTTACCGCATTACGCACGCATAGATATGCGTCAACGCGTATTTTTGTACGCGTTGCGCCCCGCAATAGCGCTAATTGCAGTCAGGAATGCGGAAAAAGATACGTGTGGCCAGTCCTGACGGGCCTGTCGGCAAAAACGAAACTAGCTGGCAGCGGGGGACCAGAGGAGCAGTGAGTGGCTGCGAGGGCACAGGATTGCTGCAGGGGGCTGGTAGAAGCCCCAGGTGAGTAAAACTTTTTTTTTTTCTGGCTTAAGGTTCACTTTAATGGCCCGTACTCACGGGCTGCAGAAGTGGCCTGTCGCCAGCATACGTGAGCGTGCTAGCGACAGGCCGGCGACAGCTTCTCTCCAGGTCCCTCCGCGTACACACGCGGAAGAGGGACCAGCGGCGAGACGGAAGCTGTCGCCGACGTTCCTCCTCCCCCCGCCGGAAGCTCCATTTACCTCTATGGAGGTTGCTGTCGCTAGTCCGCGTACTCACGCGGACTAGCGACAGTTGCGGCGGAGGTGCGGCGGCGACTGTTGCCATGCGATTGAAACTTTCAATCGCATGGCGACAAGAGCGACGGGCGACAGTTCGGGGTGCGCGCGCGTGCAACGGCCCATACTCACGGGCGACCTGACAAAAGTCCCTCGTGAGTATGGGCCATAAGCTCTCCGACCAACTTGGTCGTGGAGAGGGCTGTTATCTGACTTTTATTATCTCAACTGTAATTAAACTGTTTACTTTTCCTCTAGCAGAGGAGAGTTTATTACTTCACAGACTGCTCTGAAAGACTCATTTTGAATGCTGAGTGTTGTGTAATCTGGACATATTATAGAGTGATGCAATGTTAGAAAAAACACTATATACCTGAAAAGAAAAATATGAGAATATTTTCTTTGCTGCTAATCTTCTAGTAATTATTCATAGTACACAACCAATTCATTATATCATATATTTTTTTTCGCTTCAGTGTCTCTTTAAATATAAAATAAAACTGTGTGATAACTAAAAAGTCATTTTTAGGAGAAGGAGGACAGATACAATTGTTTTTCTGATCAGTTTATTTTCACCTCGGATATCCTTTAAGCTGAATACTCAGCTAACAACGCAGGAAGATGGATCACAGTGATGTCCCCTGGCGAAAAGCGTTCCCCGGTCCATCTTCCTGCCGGCAGGTACAGGCGACATCAAACGGCGGGTGCGAGCGAGCGTTCAAATGATCGTGGCACTTTGCGCATTAGTTGTCAGTGAATCTTAAAGATTGCATGTCGCCAAAAGGTATTCATGTAATCGCACGCCTGTACCGCATCGCGAAATCCCGTAAACGGTCTCTTGTCACTCAAAAAAACGAAAAAGGAAAGAGATAAAAAGGGTCAATAGTTCATAGATTTCAGTTGAGGCATACTTCAATGAATGTGTCTTTCAGCAAAAACAATAAAACAGTAAAAACTTTAAAGTAGATTTAAATATAAAATAAAACTGTGGAATATCTTACAAAGTCATTTTTAGAAGAAGGAGGATATATACAATTGTTTATTCCCTTTGTTTATTTTCATCTCAGGTGTCCTTTAAGCTGACAGAGCAATTAATCTCTACACTGCGTGTCCATGTAACAAAAGGGTGAGTATTTCAGACTGGTATGGAGTTAGCAGGAAGCTGCAGGTCAGCGAAAAGATGAGGATCTGTGAAATGATGCGGGGGGAGTATTTTCCTTTTTTATTTCTCAAAAGCTACATTCTAATAAAACTTTTTTATGCATAATTTAAAATTCTGTTTTATCAAATGCATAAAATAGAACTGTGCCCCATCGGACATTTTAAAAAAATTTTATACCTCCACTTTTAGTAAGACAAAAATCCTTATCAAATCGCCTCTCTCTTTATGGCAAGTATTCTAATAAGTTGTATTACACAGACATACTGTACCTGTGTTAAGTCTGCTGTTTCCAGGCCTCTGCTCTGCAGCTGTGCATATTTCATTGTGAAAGCTGCCATGCACAGCTCTCAGCTGGTACTGAGAGGGAAGTGATTACACACAAATGTGCATACGCAGAGCCATCAGTCCTATGGTTATACAGGGTCCCTTCATCCTCTGAAATTAATGTGTCATGAGAGAAATGTAAAGAGATACAGTAAATTTTACTGTCTACTTTCTGCATGCTTATAAACTAATGAAACAAAGAAAATATAATTGAGGGTATCTCAAAGGACAACTAAAGTGAGAAGATTATGGAGGCTGCCATATTTATTTCCTGTTAAACAATACCAATTTCCTGGATATCGTGCTGATTTATTTGGCTGAAGTAGTGTCTGATTCACACCAGAAACAAGCATGTAGCTAATCTTGTCAGATCTGACAACAATGTCAGAAACACTTGATCTGCTGCATGCTTGTTCAGGGTTTAGGGCTCTTTCCCACTAAGACGTTGCGTTAGATGCGACGTTAAGGTCGCATAACGTGCCCCTAACGCAACGCATGTGAGCTTTGAAGTTGGACGTTATATAGAGCCGCGTAATGCGTCTCTTGATGCATCCGTGATGCATACTTTTTGACGCATACTATCGGACGAAAATGGCGCATGCGGCAAAAGACTGTGGAGACCACGTGATCGGACCACTCCGCATCACGTGGTCCCGCCAGCCAATCGTAGCACAAAGCGGCCGCTCCAGGAAGTAAACACCACAGTGTAGTGAATATTAATTAGCCATGTGGCAAAAAACAAAACAAAACAGACATTACTGAGCATGTGCAAACAGTCTAACGCGGCAACATACGAGTATAACGCACAGCATGCTGCACTTTCATTTAACATGCAGCGTTATACTCGAACGCAAAGTGTGCACTGTGAACAGCTCAATGATTTTTCATTGCTGTGAGTTGGGCTGCGTTACAGGCTGCTCTAACGTGCGCCTGTAACGTCCCACTGTGAAAGCAGCCTAATGGATAAAAGTATTAGGGACAGAGGAACAGCAAGATAGTCAGACTCGGGCAACTGGTATTGCTTAAAAGGAAATAAATATGGCAGCCTTCATATCCCTCTCGCTTCAGTTGTCCTCTAAATACCTAACGACCGGGTCACGCCAACGGGCGTGACCGCGGCGGCAGCCCCAGGACCGCCTAACGCCAATTGGCGTCAAGTCCTGGGGACGGCTACTGGCGGAGATTGCGCTCAGGCTCCGCTCCGCCTTCAGTCTCCCATCGGTGATCGCCGCTCGGGAGACTGTAAGAAGGCAAAACCGCAGTGGCGTAGCTAAGGAGCTGTGGACCCCGATGCAAGTTTTACAATGGGGCCCCCCAAGCACTCTATACATAACAATTAATACGGTGCACAAAAACCTGCCAATGGCAACTACAGTGTCAGAGGTGCAAGAAGGGAATGGGAAGTAGTTTGTTAATGATTACCACTGTTCAAAGTATCTATAGAAGTGATTATTATGAGCACAGGACCAATAGACAGCTAATACTGTGGTTGAGGGAGGGTCCTCCGGGGCCCCTCTGGCCCAAGGGCCCCGATGCGGTCGCTACCTCTGCACCCCCTATTGCTACGCCCCTGCAAAACCGCCAACTTTTTACTTGGTACAGTGCTGCGATCTGCAGCAGCGTGTGACACGGTTGCCCCCTCTGTTGCTATGGAGGTGATCGGTTGTCATAGGCTGAAGCCCATGACAGCCAATCCTGCTGATTGGCTGGCGGAGGATGATAAAATAAAATAAAAAAATAGTAAAAAATATTGTTAAAATAAAGAAATATTTATTAAAAAAAAACACCTGGGGGCGATCAGACTCCACCAACAGAGAGCTCTGTTGGTGGGGAGAAAAGGGGGAGGGGGATCACTTGTGTGCTGTGTTGTGCGGCCCTGCAGCTTGGCCTTAAAGCTGCAGTGGCCAATTTATCAAAACATGGCCTGGTCTTTATGGGGGTTTAACACTGTGGTCCTCAAGTGGTTAAACACTTTTGCCATAGTTTCCTTAAAAAAAAAAAAAAATAAACACCTCCAGACTAAAGCTGAAAGACAATATTTAATGAAAAATCTAAAGATAATATTTAATGACATTCAGTTATAAAATTACCCGTAAATATATAGAGATTTTGCGGAGTAACCCTATAAACATATGACTCTAACAGTGCCACTACTGTATATTACATATGGATCTTATTCCTTTATTCCTTGCGTTTTTCTTTGTTCTTTAGTTCTGCTCTAAGTTCGTAAAGATAAGTCATTTTCCACTTTCACATCCATGATTTGACGGCTCTGATATGGAGCTTTAATAGACCTTCTTTCATTTATTTTGTCGACTCCCTCTTTAATTTTCTCAGTGTGCAGAAAGAAGCTTTCACAGCAGAATCATATTTTTCCTGTAATTATTTATTGAAATATGAAGAAGGGAAGTGGATGTGACAAAGAAAGTCTAAGAGAATCTATCTAACAAACTGGGTGCGTAAATTGGACTAATTTAAACAATTGAATTGTGAAAATAAGGCAAAACAGGGATTTGTAATAAGGATATTGCAAGATGCAGTATATTAAATATGCAGCCAATTTCATTTGGAGGCAGACATTCTTTTATTAAGCACAGACAGCGCTAACATCACACATACAGTTATAGCTTAACGGGCAGCTGCACAAGTCACCTGAACGAGCGTAAAGGGACATCTTAGTTTAGGACTAATGTAGTCACTACATCTTGTCATTAACAGTGAGACGAGCATGTGTGTAAAGTGGACACAGCGCTCGAGAGTTCATCTTGATGGGTTACTGACTACTGGTGAGTTTTTGGTCACTTTACAGTCACTCCTGAATGTAGAAGCAATAAAGTCACTAGAAAAAGAAAGTATACAGAAAAGGATTACAGCACACCTGAAGTGAGAGGGACATGGAGGACGACATACAGTATTTATATCATTTTAAAGTGGCAACAGCATAATATCCTTTAAACAAAAACACTTCTTTGTTACAGCTGATACAAATCCTAAAACAAATCTGTACAGTTTTGACTTCCTGATTCATGGAAGCAGACATATTGTTTACAGCCTGTACTTTCCAATGAGCTTATCTGACATAGGTAGTCATGTGACCCAAGAGAAGGATCAAATTACAACTAGTGATTAGACACAAATGAGGGGGATTTAGGCCTCTTGCATACTGCAAGTGATTCCGATTCCGATTCCGCTTTTTAATCAGTTTTTACATCCGATTCAGATTCCAATTAGCAGTTTGCTCCCTACACACTACAAATCGGAATCTGAATCGGATTTAAAAACTGATTAAAAAGCGGAATCTGAATCTGAATCACTTGCAGTATGCAAGAGGCCTTATACAGACTAAACTCTTTAAATACATACAGGGTGCATTTCTGTTATGTTTTCCTTCTGTCCTGTGCAAGAGTTCAGGTTCACTTTAAAGCGGGCCTGAACTCGTGCACACAATAGAAGGAAAACAGAAAATCCACCCTGTATGTATTTAGAGAGTTTAGCCTTTCTAATTCCCCCTAATCTATGACTAATCACAACCATCATTTGATCTCTCAACTGTGTAAGCACAGGAATCTCCTCTGCCATGGCAGAGCAGCTAATTTGTAAACACAGGATGTTAACAAAATGCTTGCTTCCATGGAAGCAGGAAGTAGACACACTGCATATTTATTGCAGGATTTATTTCAACTGTAACAAATATTTTTCTTTAAAAGTTATAATGATGTTGCTTATCATTTAGAGTAGAGAGGAAGTTCTGAGTTGAGGTCCGCTTTAAGAGGAAATACATATGGCAGCCTCCATTTACTTCTCCCTTAGGTACCCTTTTAGAGGAAATGGGGCCTAAAGCAAGGTACTAGCATTTGCATCCTTCTATAGTCTTTTTGGTAAGTTGAGGTGGCAGAGTGGTCATGGTCAGAGAAAGTGGCTTCTGGGCCCCCAAAATGCCCACCAAGCCCAGGCAATTGCCTAGTTTGCCTTGTGGATGATTCTGCTCTGAAATTACACCCTTTTCAAAGTCTAAGGATTTGCATATCAGGACATAATAAATAAACATCTAGTCCTTCGCATGTCTTAAGAGTAGGTTAATACAATCTTAGATGAAAAACTACGCATGACATATTACACCGTGTGCATTATTTATTTATTTAGCAAAGATTAATCCAAAGTGTAAAAGTTGAGTGTAAAATGTTCAAGTAACCCAATAATGAGGAGGATATATAAAAGCTGTTGTATTTATTTCCTTTTAAACTATTTAGATTGCCTGGTAGTCATGCTGATCCTGTGCCTCTAAGGGCCCGTTTCTACTAGCGCGGAAACCGAGCCGAATCCGCAGTTTCCCCGAAGGCAAATCGTGCCATCGGAAATAATGGCGCCGCCGGCAGAATTGCTTGCCCTAGCGATTTAGCCGACATTGCCATCAGTTTTCGTGCGGGAGGTAGCGAATCCCATAGCCGAGCATGGCATGGCTTCTGGGATTCGTCTACGTACATGCAGACCAGGAAGTGCCACCGCACGTCTCGTAGCCGCGCACTGTGGCTAGTGGAAACGGGCCGGGTGGTAAGTGCACACAAGCAGCTTACAGGTGGTGGCCCAGAGCCCATCCTTTATACTCAATGACTGTGAAATCCGCAGAACCGATAAATATACCTACCTTGGTCTGGAAATCAACCAATCAGGAAGCCTTAAGTCAGCCATGGAGGCCCTAAAAGCCAAAGCATGCCGAACGTTCTATGCCATCAGGAAAGAACTGTACCACCTCAAACCACCAGTAAAGGTCTGGCTGAAGGTTTTTCACAGTGTCATCACCCCAATCCTACTGTATGGAAGTGAAGTATGGGGCCCCACCACCTACCCAGACCAATCAAAATGGGAATCCAGCCCAACAGAAATATTCCACCTTGAGTTCTGCAAACACCTTCTCCATGTCCATCGGAGTACCTCAAATAATGCCTGCCGAGCTGAGCTGGGGAGATTCCCATTACTGCTTGAGATACAGAAGAGAGTGTTGTCCTTCTGGGCCCACCTACAGAGCAGCAGCCCCGACTCACCCCACTACAAAGCCATGCTGCACAATGAAGACCAAGAAAAGCTGTGTGCACTGAAAGTCGTGGTCAGCTCTATACTCCCTCCAACCCCCGACCCACTGGTCATAACAAAAGCCCAGATAAAACACACCACAGCTAAGAGCAAAGAAGACTATGTGGAAAAATGGAGGAGTGAAATAAAACAGTCACAAAAGCTAGCCATATACCAGTCTCTACAAAGAGAATATAAAATGGCCCCATACCTAGAAAAGCTGCAAAACTCTCAAGAGAGGAAAATCCTGAGTGTCTACAGATTGAGTGCTCACAACCTCAAAATAGAGTCCGGGAGACACAGACAGACGTACAAACCCAGGGAGGAGAGACTTTGCCAACACTGTGAGCAGAAGACCCTTGAGGATGAAAGCCACTTCCTGCTGCACTGTCCCAAATATAATGCAACCAGGGACACTTACTTTAAGAAATTGTTGGAACTATTCCCAGACTTTCTCACACTAGGAGATGAGAGAAAAACATATATCCTACTAGGAGAAGAGGAATCCACAGTGACAATCGCTGCACACTATGTCACAGCATGCCACAGACTGAGAGGAGCATAACGGAACTGTAAACCTAAAAAAATGTCCACAGACTGCTTAGCCATTGTCCCCCTACCCCACCCCCTCCCATGCCCCCTATTCCCCCTTGCTTTGGCAATACCTGTAATGAATCTTGGTCATGCCAATAAAGCTATCTTTGATTTGATTTGATTTGAATTTACCACCACCAAACTCCCATGTTAAAGGCCTAATACGTTCAGCCACTGATTCAGAACAATGTGAACATCAGGTGCCAACAAGTCTGGCCATATTAGGTGCATGCTTGCTTGAAGTGTGATTCAGAACGCCAGCCACTTGCCACTCTTTAAAAAATAATAAATATGGCAGCCTCCATATCTATCTCATTTCAGAGTTCCTTTTAAATACACCCTTTACCACTTCCAGAGGTTAAAGGGAACCTGAACTGAGAAGGATATGGATTTTTCCTTTTAAAATAATACCAGTTGCCTGGCTCTCCTGCTGATCCTGTTTCTCTAATACTTTTAGCCACAACCTCTCAACAAACATGCAGATCAGGTGCTCTGACTGAAGTCAGACTGGATTGGCTGCATGCTTGTTTCAGGTGTGTGATTCAGTCACTGCTGCAACTAAAGAGATCAGCAGGATGCCAGGCAACTGGTATTTTTTAAATGGAAACATCCATATCCCTCTCAGCTTAGGTTCCCTTTAAGTAGCAGACAACCTAATTAATTGATCATTGGCAAGTGTTGTTTTTTCTGTTGTTGTTTTTTGCTTTTCTTAACCAAAGGGTATTTATTGGAAGAAAAAAACCAGAAGAAGTAGACAATTTACAGTAAATACCAATATACAATATGATATCCATAATATAGTAAATAAAGAAAAAAATATCATTAGGAGAGTGAATAATCGAACAATTAGCTAAACATAAACTAGTACAAAGCCTGAGGTAGCAAAAGTCTACACGTGCCGACTAGATAACCATCTGTCCCAGATACGAGAACATTTAGCAGGGCAACTTCTGTGTATAAAGAGCAACTTTTCATATGGCAAGAAGGCCTTCAGTTTAGTTTTTTTCCAGCCTGCCAGGGAAGAACATATTGGAGAGAGCCATCTGAAGGCGATACATTGCTTCGCCGAGATGAGGGATTCAGTAAGAAAAACCCAACTTCGATAAGCTTTTTTATATACAAAAGGCCCAGTGCACATCAAAAACCTGCACAAAAGGATCCGCAAACCATCAGTGGTAGAAGAAATGCTGGTTGTTCTTTATTCAGATAATCCACATGGCAAAGGTAAAAAGATCACAAGGTTCAACTGACGCGTGTCGGGCTTACAGTCTGCCCTTAGTCATAGTTAAAAATGAACCTGCAAGGGGAGGGCTTTATATAGGTGGGGGGAGAGAAAGAAACTCCACCCTGTACCTCAACCAGCCCTCGCCTTAAAGGAGACATCACATATTTACAATATCTATAAAAAGGTGCATAATGAATATACAAAATTGTACAAATATACTCAATTAATAACAGCTAACAACAAGTGTAAAAAAGTGATAAAAACACCAATAATGGAAAAAGCTTTGGACATGTATAGGGCCAGATATAGTAGCCTGATTAACAAGCAAAAAAGAGAGCAAGTAAATGCACAGAATCTTTTTTTGAGAAGGAATCAAAAATAGCATTTAACAATCATAAACAAGATTCAAATCCCAGCGTGTATTGAGACCCATAGGAGTGCGAGTGTTCATCCTATGGATCCAATACGCCTCCCGCCTACGAAGTAATTTGATGGTATCCCCACCCCTCTTGGGGCTCACTATACGCTCAACTCCCTGAAAAATAAAGGAGGAAAGGTTGCCCTCATGAACATTTTTGAAGTGTTTAGATACTGCCGACTTTTTGAAAGTTTTCCAATTCGTACCACAAAAATGTTCAGCAATGCGGGCTCTCAAATTGCGAGTGGTGCATCCCACATATTGTAAGCGGCAAGACGTGCAGGAAATAACATAAATAACACATTTTGTGTCACAATTTACGTATTGTTTAATGGGGACACTGTTACCAGTCGCAAAAGAGAGAACAGAGGAACCCCTCCTATGGCAATGGCAATAATTACATGTAGGAAAGCCACACGGATAAGAACCTACCGTGGCAAGCCAGGTGGGTACACGAGACGAGGAAGTGGATTGAAAAAGGCTAGGGGAAAGGATCGACCCCAGGGTGCGGGCTCTTCTGGCAGAAAAACGACATCCTTGTTTAAGGATGGTTTTGAATTTGGGATCTGAATTCAGCACTGGAAGGTATTTCCTCACGATATCTGTGATTTTATTAAATTCCAGGCTGTATTCAGTAACAAAAGTGGTCCTCTCATCCTGGTTCTCACCCTGGTTCCTGATGGTTAAAAGTTCGTTACGTGGTCTCTTTTTGCCTTTGAGGCGTCCTCGAGCTAACTGACTCCTGGTGTATCCCCTCTGCCTCAAGCGATCCTCCACTAAATTGCATTCTAGCTCAAGTTCTGCAGGACTTGAACAATTACGGGCAGCCCGAGTGAATTCCCCAGTGGGAATGGCATTGATAGTGTGTCTGGGGTGGCATGAAGTAGCAAGAAGTATGGAGTTGCCTGCTGTGGGCTTGCGGAAAGTCCTAGTGGAGACACAATGAAGATTAGTGTCTCCAATAAGAGTCAGGTCTAGATAATCAATACGAGTGTCATGATGACTCATTGTAAAATTTAAATTCAGATCATTACAATTGACATATGACAGAAAGTCATCGAGGAGGCCAGGAGGACCCCCCCACACCAAAAGCAAATCATCTATAAATCTGCCATACCAAACTATGTGGGAGGCGAAAGGGTTATCCTCTCCAAAGATGCGGAGCTCCTCCCACCAACCCATGTATAGGTTGGCGAGTGAGGGGGAAAATTTAGCCCCCATAGAAGCTCCGCACCTCTGGAGAAAAAACCCCGAATCAAACATAAAATAATTGTGCGTGAGGCCCCCTCGAGGAAAGACTGCAATGAAACGTCAAAAGTGGAGTATTTTTGAAGATGAAAGTTAAGGGCTTTCAAAGCGAGATTGTGTGGGATTGAAGAATATAAAGAGGTGACATCTAAGGTCACCCAGTGGAAGTGGTTCTCCCACACAAAATCAATGAAGCTTGACAGGACATGTCGAGTGTCCTGTAGATAGCCCGGTAGTCTCCGAACAAGGGGCTGCAAGTGTGAATCGACCCACTCACCAAGGCGCTCGCCCACGGAGCCAATGCCAGCCACAATGGGGCGGCCCCGCGGGGGAGCGCCCGGTTTATGTATCTTAGGGAGGTGATGGAACACGGGGACTATAGGATGCAAAGGGTACAGAAATTCAAACATGTTCTTAGTGAGAACACCCATGTTCTGACCCCATTCCAGCAGCCCCCGAAGATCAACAAGAAAATCCTGAGTAGGATCCCGGAGTAAGGGTCGATACACACTCACATCCCCAAGCTGTCTGAGTGCCTCCAAACGGTAGTCTACGGCGTCCAAGACAACGACAGTCTTGCATGGGGGCCATTCCTAAGCACTCCCCTGGCACTAGTCTCTCCACTGGTACATATGTCACTTCAGCTTCTCAGTCTTTGGCTTCAGCATATGTTACTACCGCTAATGCTGCCATGCCACACATTTTTCCACAGACTTTATCCACTCAGAACTTTACTTATGTGGGCTCACAGCCAACTTATGCGGATTTCCAGAGACTGAACATTCTGCCTTCCAATATGCAATCTTTTGCTCATGTACCCACTTATATACCACCTTTTCTTCCTCAGTCGGGACTACCCAATAGTATATTACAAAAATCTATTTTCCCAGGTTTATATTCCAATTTTTTGCCAGTATCTACTGTGAATAGTACCTTACCCATGCAGTCCAACATTAACGTTGGTCATCCTGTGTACCCTATTGAGTCCATTTTGTCTAGTCAAAATGCTGAGACTGTACAATCACTAGAACAATCTGAGAATGTAGATGTTGATTTATCCTCTGATACTGTGTATAATGATATAGCTGTTGTTTCTTCTGATGCTTCTTCCAAACAGATTGACGAGGTTAATGTATCTAGTTACAATTTTGATCCAAATACAAATCTTAGTACATATGGGGACCTGTTGCAGAACTCGGAACGCAAAGACAAATTTATGTCTGTGTTCTCGGGAGAATGCAACATAGCCAGCTCACAACCAGAACTCACCTTACATTCCTTGTACACCACCTTAGAGTGTCTAATGGATAAAGAGGTGCGTCTCTGGTGGGATGTTACTAGCTTGAAACACTACATCAGTAAAGGTATTATACCTAGAGGTTTAAGAATTAAAAAAGTTCCTACTACTATTTACTCTGATAAATTTGTTCTAGAGTGGAATAAAATCCTGACTGACTGCTCTCTGCAGCTTATGAGATTGATAGTCTCATATGAGGAACAAAAGTTGATAGATCTCAAGCTGCAGATAGACAAAATCAATCGGGATCTGAGAGGGTTTGATTCTTTGAGTCTCTATGATGATTTACATTCCAAACTAAAAAACAATATTAATAAACTGGAAACCATCATCATGGAGACAAAACGGGTCAAATTCCTCAGAGACACAAATGACTACAGTCGGAATGTAGTTTACGAATGGGGGAGATGGGAGTCTTTTTATAGGTCCCCTAGATCTATTTTAAAAAAGTCTACCCCCAAGAAGAATGTAAGTTTCAGCTCTCTAGACACCTCGGGCTCTTTGTCGGATGTTTCAGAGGTTTCGGATCTCAATCGTAGGGCCCTACAATCTACCATTTTTTCCAGCACTGTCCAACAGACAGTGGACCCTCCTTTACTTCAAACGTCAGGGGTCCCCATTCCTCGGCCATCCTACTACAGAACGCCACGCAAATCCAACAAAACCAAAAAACGAAAACAAAAAAGAAACGTGTTAGACGAGCAGGGCGCAAACACAGAAAATCGGAAAAGCAGGTAGCCCCTCAGACAGAACCCACTTCTTGTAATGTGGTCAATCTCTCTAGTTACACCCTTTCCCAAGAACAGATTAAGTTGCTGTCCAGGGGCTTATCCTTCGCTCCCTCCAATCATTTCGATCTGTTTCGGACCATCCTAGATCTTAACAAATTTGTGAGAAATTTGGTGGTTAAGAGGCATTTTTTGAATGATTCTCTGGAGACAGTCGAATCTCAAGCGCCAGTTCCCTTGCCACGGAATCAAATTGGGGATGTTTCCCCTTTCCGTGACATTAGGAATATTCTGGCGCTACAGGCCCTGGACGACAGTAATACAGGGGGGGTGGACATAGCTCAAGTGACACCCATCAGAATTTCTAACCCCTCTTTTTACCCAGTCAATGCCAGGTCCCCTGAAGTAGACACCTTTCAGGATCTTATTGAGGGCGAGCTTACAAGCTTGTCGAGGTCGTCCAGGGCACCGTCGGACCTCTCTGCCTCCGAGCGGCAGGCCTTAAATTCCTTACGGGATAATGCTAATATAGTCATCCGCTCGGCGGACAAGGGGGGAGCTGTCGTTGTCTTGGACGCCGTAGACTACCGTTTGGAGGCACTCAGACAGCTTGGGGATGTGAGTGTGTATCGACCCTTACTCCGTGATCCTACTCAGGATTTTCTTGTTGATCTTCGGGGGCTGCTGGAATGGGGTCAGAACATGGGTGTTCTCACTAAGAACATGTTTGAATTTCTGTACCCTTTGCATCCTATAGTCCCCGTGTTCCATCACCTCCCTAAGATACATAAACCGGGCGCTCCCCCGCGGGGCCGCCCCATTGTGGCTGGCATTGGCTCCGTGGGCGAGCGCCTTGGTGAGTGGGTCGATTCACACTTGCAGCCCCTTGTTCGGAGACTACCGGGCTATCTACAGGACACTCGACATGTCCTGTCAAGCTTCATTGATTTTGTGTGGGAGAACCACTTCCACTGGGTGACCTTAGATGTCACCTCTTTATATTCTTCAATCCCACACAATCTCGCTTTGAAAGCCCTTAACTTTCATCTTCAAAAATACTCCACTTTTGACGTTTCATTGCAGTCTTTCCTCGAGGGGGCCGTGGAGTACCTCCTCACGCACAATTATTTTATGTTTGATTCGGGGTTTTTTCTCCAGAGGTGCGGAGCTTCTATGGGGGCTAAATTTTCCCCCTCACTCGCCAACCTATACATGGGTTGGTGGGAGGAGCTCCGCATCTTTGGAGAGGATAACCCTTTCGCCTCCCACATAGTTTGGTATGGCAGATTTATAGATGATTTGCTTTTGGTGTGGGGGGGTCCTCCTGGCCTCCTCGATGACTTTCTGTCATATGTCAATTGTAATGATCTGAATTTAAATTTTACGATGAGTCATCATGACACTCGTATTGATTATCTAGACCTGACTCTTATTGGAGACACTAATCTTCATTGTGTCTCCACTAGGACTTTCCGCAAGCCCACAGCAGGCAACTCCATACTTCTTGCTACTTCATGCCACCCCAGACACACTATCAATGCCATTCCCACTGGGGAATTCACTCGGGCTGCCCGTAATTGTTCAAGTCCTGCAGAACTTGAGCTAGAATGCAATTTAGTGGAGGATCGCTTGAGGCAGAGGGGATACACCAGGAGTCAGTTAGCTCGAGGACGCCTCAAAGGCACAAAGAGACCACGTAACGAACTTTTAACCATCAGGAACCAGGGTGAGAACCAGGATGAGAGGACCACTTTTGTTACTGAATACAGCCTGGAATTTAATAAAATCACAGATATCGTGAGGAAATACCTTCCAGTGCTGAATTCAGATCCCAAATTCAAAACCATCCTTAAACAAGGATGTCGTTTTTCTGCCAGAAGAGCCCGCACCCTGGGGTCGATCCTTTCCCCTAGCCTTTTTCAATCCACTTCCTCATCTCGTGTACCCACCTGGCTTGCCACGGTAGGTTCTTATCCGTGTGGCTTTCCTACATGTAATTATTGCCATTGCCATAGGGGGGGTTCCTCTGTTCTCTCTTTTGCGACTGGTAACAGTGTCCCCATTAAACAATACGTAAATTGTGACACAAAATGTGTTATTTATGTTATTTCCTGCACGTCTTGCCGCTTACAATATGTGGGATGCACCACTCGCAATTTGAGAGCCCGCATTGCTGAACATTTTTGTGGTACGAATTGGAAAACTTTCAAAAAGTCGGCAGTATCTAAACACTTCAAAAATGTTCATGAGGGCAACCTTTCCTCCTTTATTTTTCAGGGAGTTGAGCGTATAGTGAGCCCCAAGAGGGGTGGGGATACCATCAAATTACTTCGTAGGCGGGAGGCGTATTGGATCCATAGGATGAACACTCGCACTCCTATGGGTCTCAATACACGCTGGGATTTGAATCTTGTTTATGATTGTTAAATGCTATTTTTGATTCCTTCTCAAAAAAAGATTCTGTGCATTTACTTGCTCTCTTTTTTGCTTGTTAATCAGGCTACTATATCTGGCCCTATACATGTCCAAAGCTTTTTCCATTATTGGTGTTTTTAATCACTTTTTTACACTTGTTGTTAGCTGTTATTAATTGAGTATATTTGTACAATTTTGTATATTCATTATGCACCTTTTTATAGATATTGTAAATATGTGATGTCTCCTTTAAGGCGAGGGCTGGTTGAGGTACAGGGTGGAGTTTCTTTCTCTCCCCCCACCTATATAAAGCCCTCCCCTTGCAGGTTCATTTTTAACTATGACTAAGGGCAGACTGTAAGCCCGACACGCGTCAGTTGAACCTTGTGATCTTTTTACCTTTGCCATGTGGATTATCTGAATAAAGAACAACCAGCATTTCTTCTACCACTGATGGTTTGCGGATCCTTTTGTGCAAATTCCTATATTGGCTTGGCTTCCCAGATCCTGCACCAATTGGTTGATTTGGTAGGGGGTTATGAGCGTTTTGATCCTCTCATCACATCAAAAACCTCTAGCAGATCTGCTAACGCTAGAGGTTTTTGAAGCATATTTTTTAGAGCGATTCCTAGGCATGTTTAGAGAGGTTTTCTAAACATGCTTAACATTTTTGGAGCGTTTTTGTGTAGCAGATTTCATATATTGTTACAGTAAAGCTGTTACTAAACAGCTTCTGTAACAAAAACACCTGGAAAACCGCTCTGATCTAGCGTTTTTCAGAGCGGTTTTCCTCTTTCCTACACTTGAGGCAGAAACGCAGGACAGCAGTTTGCGTTTGGGGGAATTACGAACCGCTCTGGTGTGCACCAGCCCATTCACTTGCCAAGCAGTTTTCCCCCTGCAAGCGTTTAAAAAAACGCTTCAGAAACGCTCTGGTATGTACCAGCCCTAAAAAGGATGGGTTGAGAAGCTGGCAAATGGGACAGCAGGGGGATGAAGAAGTTGAGAATTTAGTTAACTGTGATGGGGTTCGGTAATTTGGAGGAGAGCGTTAAGTTGAGTCAATCTGTCTCTAAAACAGGGAGATACCTGTTTTACAGTTAAAAGACAGTCCCCCAGTCTTCTTTGTCTATATGTACTCACCTAGGTTAGTCCACTTGACTTGTAAGTTCTCAACAATATACCAAAATTTGAGGAGATGTTGAGTAAGATTGAGTAAGTTCTCAACAACCCTAGTGGATTGGTGTTCCACAAATAAGGAGTATATGTCACCTTTATGATGCTGAGTTAGTCCGTTGAATGCTTTCAAGAATCAGAGAGGTGCAGGTGTGTGAAAGGCCACCTGGGAACTGAGCCCTTAGGATATGGCGTAATTGCATGTACATGTAGTTGTGAAATGTGGAAAGGGAGTATTAACTCTATAGTTCACAGAATGGTATTGTCCAGAGACAAATGTTTGACAGCAAGACAAAGTGAAGATTGCAGACTCTTTCAGTGGCAGAAAACACCCAAAGCTCTGTGGCTTGAGCAAAGTTAACAGTAAACCAATGGGCTACGTGCTATAGTTGTGAGGCCAAGTAATATAGTTGGGGGAAAGGTAAAGCCAGACCCCCCGGTCATCAGCAAGTGTTACCACCTCTATAAAGCAGAACTTATGCCAGTTTGCTGATCTAGAGTATTCTGCTGTGTCTTGACACGATGTCAAAAGGAGAGATATCAGCAGTAGTGGTCTTAGAGAAGCATTTGTTGCTGTCCATAAATCTGGAAAGGGTTATGGGACTATTTTCAAACAATTTAAAGACCAAGATCATTCTACAGTGAAAAATATAAAATATTTTTTAATCATTATTTATTTAAACGTAAAGCATTCAAACCATCTGCCAATATTCACAAGAGAAGACATCCCAACAAATTCACCTTTCTTTGCCATACATTACTCAATTTTGCGGCATTAATATCCATCTGATTCAATCGTGATGATAGAATATGACAGAGATCGATAAAGCAACGTGGTCGCCAGATCATCATTTTGATTGATTTCTGTTGGAAATCGATTAAAAGGATTGATCTGGCATGTTGGAAAAAAGATGTATGTTGCTCAAAAAGGCTTAGTCATGTGCGCGTCAGTAGTGGCATTCAATTTCCCAAGGACTGACAGACCCAATGGACCTCTGGCCAATCTTCCCCATGTAAAATATGTATCCCCCTCGGGCTTACCTGTCCACTGGGGCACCATCTCCTATGTCCTGCGTCTTTCTCCCTGGCCGCCGGGGGTGCCTGTGCCCCCTGACCCTGCTGAATGTACTAACATCCTGTACATGTGGCAGGGTCACAGAGTTCAGGCACCCCAGGTGGTCACGGGACACAGGTGGAAGCGCCAGTGGACAAGTGAGCCTGCAATAGTCCCCACAGGCCCAGGGTTGGGGGTACACAAAACATGGAGGAGACCTGGAGACCCAGAAGGCGGATTTGGCTGAACAGATTAACAAAACATTTCATGCTGAAATCTATTGGAAATCTGTTTGCACTACACTGGTAGAAACTGATCCCTCTCTGATCAGGTTTGATCAGAGAGAGATGTCTGATTGTCGAATCTGTGGACCCTCTGCCAGTGTATGGGCACCTTTGCTTTTATGAAGAATTACATTAAAGAGAAACTCCGACCAAGAATTGAACTTTATCCCAATCAGTAGCTGATACCCCCTTTTACATGAGAAATCTATTCCTTTTCACAAACAGACCATCAGGGGGCGAAGTATGACTGTTATTGTGGTGAAATCCCTCCCACAGGAAACTCTGAGGACCATGGTACTCCTGGCAGTTTCCTGTCTGTGAACCTTGTTGTATTGTGGGAAATAGCTGTTTACAGCTGTTTCCAGCTGCCAAAAAAGCAAGCAGCAGCTACATCACCTGCCAACAGTAAAAATGTCACCATGTAATAAATGTCAGAATGTAAATCATGGATTTAAAAGATTTTGCAATGGGCAAACACTGACTAAGGCCTCGTTCACATCTGCTGCGCTGAAAAACGTGTTAAAGCGCATGGTAAAAAACACATGCGCTTGTGCGCGCTTTAGTCCGCGTTTCTATGCGTTGCGCTGCGCTTCTTTAAAGCACGTTTTGCTTACTGTAGCAGCAGCAGTTGTCAATAAAACTTTGTTTTTGTATGTAAATGTATTTTTTTCTCCAATTAGGGGTAAAAAACGCATGCGCTTCTATGCGCTTGTACGCGCTTCTATGCGCTAAAAAAGCGGACCCATTCACTTGCATTGCTGTGCGCTTTACAGCTCAGCGCACAGAAATGCATGCAACACTACGTTTCTGTAACGCTGCTCAGCGCAGCGCATAGATGTGAACCAGCTACATTTAGTTACATGGAAAAATGAATACCTTGCTGATCGCACAGGGCAGTGCGCTGTGGAAAGCGCACAGAAACGGCCCTGATGTGAACGAGGCCTAAATCATTTAATAATTATTGTAAAAATGAAGCACTTTTTTATTACATTATTTTCACTGGAGTTCCTCTTTAACCACTTGAGGACCCACCCTTTACCCCCCCTTAAGGACCAGCGCTGGTTTGAGTGATCTGTGCTGGGTGGGCTCTGCAGCCCCCAGCACAGATCAGGGTCCAGGCAGGGAGATCAGATTGCCCCCCTTTTTTCCCCCCTATGGGGATGATGTGCTGGGGGGGTCTGATCTCTCCTGCCTGCTGTGGGTGGCGGGGGGGGGCACCTCAAAGCCGCCCTCCGCGGCGAAATCCTCCCCCTCCCTCTCCTACCTGGCCCCCTCCTGGAGATCCGGCTGCACAGGACGCTATCCGTCCTGTGCAGCCAGTGACAGGCTGTCTCCTGTCACATGGCGGCGATCCCCGGCCGCTGATTGGCCGGGGATCGCCGATCTGCCTTACGGCGCTGCTGCGCAGCAGCGCCGTACAAATGTAAACAAAGCGGATTATTTCCGCTTGTGTTTACATCTAGCCTGCGAGCCGCCATCGGCGGCCCGCAGGCTATTCACGGAGCCCCCCGCCGTGATTTGACAGGAAGCAGCCGCTCGTACGAGCGGCTGCTTCCTGATTAATTAGGCTGCAGCTGGCGACGCAGTACTGCGTCGCTGGTCCTGCAGCTGCCACTTTGCCGACGCACGTTATGAGTGTGCGGTCGGCAAGTGGTTAAGGGTTAAAAGATTAAACAGCCTGATAGACGTAAAGGTGTGAAGCCGAATTATGAGGAAAAGAAGGTATTAGCTTAGTTCACATTAGCCATGTTTTAATGTGTTTTAACTCAATGGAGAAACTCATTAGCACTGGCAGGCTATGTTACTCAATGGGCTTATTAACATCTAATGAGTATTTTCCACTTACCTTTTGCTTCACACCACTCACAGTTTCAGACTCAAAGGTACTGCAATACTGCCACACATGTGCATGTTTAATGCATGTAAATGCGAACATTATTAGTCAGGATGCACATGCATGAAAACATGAACATGTTAATAAATGCGAACAAGACCTAACTCAATTCAGATCAAAGAAAGTCCTGCCTACCTGAACATGTGACAGGAAAAAACTGTCTCTATTTACACCTAACCCATCCCACTACCTTGGGAAGATTACTGTTCTGCCTGACATCACTGCAACTCCACAACCAGTAGCGTAACTAAGGAGCTTGGGGCCCTGGTGCAAGTTTTATATACTGTATATATAGCACTACCAGCGAAGAAGTGGGCAGGGCTTATTAGGAAGGGGTGGAAGCTTATGTCTCTTGGTTTGTAATGCATTTAAGATTAACTCAAAGCACAACAAAAATCCCTTCCTGACCTCTAACTGAACTCCCCCAGCATACAATCCTTTCCTAAAACTATACCATCCCCCAACCCTAATAATCTCCACACAACCCTTTCCCCATCTCTTGTAAAGTGCCAAACTTTATCCTATAATATTGACCAATACTCACCTACGTTGTCTTTTTAACCTCCCTAGCGTCCAGAGACGCTAGAGGGCACCTCTCAGGCCCCGCTGGGCCGATTTTGATAATTTTTTTTTCAGACACGCAGCTAGCACTTTGCTAGCTGCATGTTTGCCCCGATCGCCGCCGCTCGCCGCTGATCCACGTCTACCCGACGCGAAAGAAGGCCCCCCCCCGCACACCCCGTGCACAGCCTGGCCAATCACCGCCAGGCTGCGCTTTGGGGTGGATCGGGAGTCCCAGTGACGTCACGACGTCGATGATGTCACTCCATTCGTCGCCATGGCGATGGGGGAAGCCCTAAAGGAAATCCCGTTTAGAACGGGATTTCCTTATGGACGTGATCGCCGGCGGAGATCAGAAGGGTGGGAGGGAGAAAGAAGGAAGGGGAGAATCATTTAGCTAGCGCTAGGCTAGCTACATGAAAGGAAAAAAAAAATCGGGCGAAGAAAACCCTCCCGCAGCCATGCGGCCGCGGGAATTGAACCGCCCAGCAGGTTAAGGTGACTGATTTGGGCGCCGAGCTGGCACTCAGTTATTGTGTAGTCAAGTACTGATGCCCAAATCAAGTCCCTGGAGTCTAAAGTGGAATGTAGCCATTAGATTGAGGTATGAGGAACCTAAACTATTTGCACGTTTACGTGTAAATCGACCTGTCATCAATCACCTCAGCCTGCCTACAGTGATATTTTTTTATTCAGTTTTTACATGTTTTTAAAGTGGGATTATTAGCCATGAAATCAAATTCTATTTACCCACTACTCTGGGTTTATTATGCAGTCTACAAACAGACCCTGCATTGCCAGCATTCCAATATAATCATAAATATTTCTGCTGGAATAAATCTTATCTCAGTCAGCCTAGCTCTATTTGGTACATTGCCGAGGAGAGGAAAGCTTGTTATCTCCCCTTCCACATTCCTCATCCTCACTGATTGGCTGAGGGCAGTTCAGTGTGACACGAGGCTGAGAAGTGATATGCATCTAGCCCCTCTGCAGAAGCTGCTGAAATATGATCTATGCAGTGCTCACATGTGTTTACAAAGCAAGCTAGATACGATGGTGTAGTTTCTAGGAGAAAAAAAAGAGTAAGGGAGGAAATTACATCAGGATTGGCTTTAGTCAGAGGCAGTAAAGATGGAAAAGGTTTCTCTTTATTCACTATATAAAATTCACTGAAATCAAAACGTGGACAGTACATATGTTATGTAAGTAGAACAAGTATTTATCTACTTAGAGATATGTGTGTTTTTTCCCTGGGATAGTATGGCTGTCACTGCTGCTTTAAACTGTATCTCCTCTTTTCTGAGATCGCCTGCCCTTGCTTTAGGTGTGTAGAAAAATGAAATTACTTTGCAGTACAAAGTAAGAAAAGCCTCCAAACTACATCTAAGAAAACACATTGGAATGTACTAAAAAAAATAAAAAAATAAAAATAAAAACAACAGGCTCTGAATTATTGAGCCCGAAGACAAAAATCTATTTTTCTGCTGAAATTAAATTATGTTTGACATTAAAACCTAAAGTATCTATCATTCCCTGCAGCACGCCAGGATAATGAAAATGTTTTGTAAGTGAAAAACAGAATTAGTGGCAATATTAATAATTGAAGATAAGAGCAGCACTTTCTGGGCAAACAGATGCACGCTATTTCCCCGTCCGTGCGCCCGCCACGCTATTTCAGGATTTTAATATTACAGTCTCTCGATTTCTCACTCTCTTCTCCCATTATACACATTTTCCTGATATTTTGTGGCGCGTCCCATTACAAGAGCAGGCTTGTCACATGGTCTCCGCGGCAACATTCATCATTCAGGTCACGGGGTGAACATCGTGATCTATTATGCACATAGCAAGCTAATGAAAAGCTATATAATTATCCCATTTAAAGGGATTCACGTAAAAAGAGAGAGAAGTATGGAGGAGGGACATCCGCTGTAATTTAAATTGTTTTGTTTCCCTGAAGCCAAACTGAGCCAGTGATTGACAGCCTGTAATGGTAATCCTTATTGATATGGCGATGCTAATTGTGAAGAGACACTTAATAAGTTCTTGAGGTAAATGCATGTTTTTAACCTACACCTGAACCTGAATGTTGATGCGGTGTGAAGATGAGGTACTGACACAGCCAGCTGAACACAAGTGCATTTTCACTCTTGTGTGGCAGGAGGGAAATTGGAATCTTTAGAGTCTATTAAAAAAATAATTCTCTCAACTTGTTCTCATTTCTATCTATTACATACACTGTGATGCAAAGATAGGAAGTTTTAATATCGAACCTGACAAAACAATCTTGTGTTTTTTTTCACCTTAATACAAAGAACAAGATGGCCACTGCCAGAATAACAGGTATCGTGTAGAAGTAGCTGTCGTTAATTAGAAATCATGAATTTAGCCTACAGAAATTTTCCCATAGGGACACATGTGCTCGCCTGGATCAAGCGATTGATTTGTACAGCCCCATACACACCAGAGCTGGATCATCCACCAGGCAACCTAGGCAGGTGCTTGGGGCCTAGTGGGTTCCAAGGGGCCTTGCCTGCCACCTTCTTTGGCCTCTCTTCGCTTGCCAAAAGGACAAAAGAGGGCCCCAAATCTACTACCTTTGCTAGGGCCCCATTACACCTTAATCCATCTCTAAGACACACTTAACGCTAACCTCAAATGAGAGAGTAAAAGAATTCACACTTCCCGGTGGCATCCTCCAGCCCCTTGACCACGGTTGCCTCCCTCGCAGATGCAGCAGAACACTCTCGGTGACGTGAATGCAGCAGGTGCATGGCCGGGCCATGGCTGTGCAGAAGAGCCCGAGTGACGTGATTGAAGGGAGATTAATAGCAGGTGAACGGAGGCACCCGGGAGGATGGCGAGGAAGGCAATGGTGGTTTGCCACCCTCGTCTCAGATTCTCTTTAAGGTGCCCACTAATGTTACAGTCTTGTTTGTACAATCTTACCAAATCTATGTAATAGGAGGGTAAAGCATGTGAATATATATTTTGTACACACTCTAAATTCTTGGCAGAGGCAGTCATTATCATCCAAGTTTAATTTAGTGTGCATACATTGCTTAAACACTTTGCATCCAGACATTTTTTCCCACTTATAGACCAGAGCAGTTTTGACAGTTTTGACAGTTTAACTATGCCCCTATTTAATCAGCAATAACTTTATCCCTACCTATTACACAGAAATGAAATATATATTGTTTTTTTTAAGACTAACTAGGCTTTCATTGTATGCCATTTTTTCCCTCAAACTATTTTGTTTTCTATGAAATGTAATGTGAAAACAAGGAAAAAAATAGAAAAAAAACACATTATTTTTCAGTTTTACTAATTGCGGTTTATAAATAAAAAGTGCTACTGTAGATAAAAAAAACACAAATTTTGTTTGGCTATTCTTACTGCTTATCACAAAACTTAGATTATGTTCCTGTCACTATTAATGGTGAAGATATGTGATTCTGAAATAATGCTACAGAGTGTATTTTTCACTATTAACTGAGAAAATAAAAGTATTTTTAATGGTAAAAATCAATCTCATTAGCTCAGGAAACATATATTCCTGTTCACCAATTAGTGCTGCATCAGATAGTGCCAGAAATGTGCACAGGAGCAAGCCCAATCCTGCACAGCACTGCTTCTGCTACAAGGCCTATATCTACTGACTCGTGGCTTAGATGAAGTCACAGAGGACGTAGATATACTGTAGTGGTGGATAAAGTGGTTAAAGTGTTGTGAAACTCAAACCTGCATTTCTGCATTAAAGGACTACTATTGTGAAAAATTTAAAAATGTTAAATACTCGAAAACACGTAAATAAGAAGTACATTTCTCCCAGAGTAAAATGTGCTATAAAATACTTTTCTCCCATGTTGCTGTCACTTACAGAAGGTTGTAGAAATTTGACAAAAGTGACAGGTCGTGCACCGGTTCGTCTCCTCATGGGGGATCCTCAGGGATTTCTTTATTTTCAAAAGCAATTAGTGAATGGCAGTTGCTCAGTCTGGCTGTCAGAATAGTGTGCAAACAAGTGGTGGTGGCCTGCATCTTTTCCAGGGAGTGCTTTTGTAAAAGGAAAAAAAAAATACTGAGAACCCCCCTTGAAGAGATGGACTAGTCAGAAACCTGTGAGTTCTGTCAGATTTCTACTAACTACTATAAGTGACAGCAGCTAGGGATGAGCTTTTGGAATCAGAACAGTTCTGGGCTCCAATTTTCACACCGGAATGCATCAATTTCAAGTGTAGTCACAAGAATCGGAAATTACCCTGTTCCGAGTACCACGCTCCATTCTGCCAATGTGAAAAATGGCTTCAGAAACATGAATTTGGGCAAACACAGTGCCCAGAGGACCAAGGCATCTATTACCCTGGTCCCCTGATCCATGTGGAAAACCACTCGTTCTGCCACTCTAACATGGTCTCCGGGGATCGGATGTCCTCTATAATAAAACCCCTGTCTCTGCGTCCCGTGTCCGTGTGTGTGTCCCTGCGTTTGCGCTACTGCGCATGTGCCGCAGGAACACCCTTTGGACAGGGAGCAGGACAGCCAGGGGGCGGCCAGCCGGGCGGACGTGTGTGTGCACGCGGCGGACGGGTGCACGCGCACGGGCTAAGGTCACTATTGTAATTATAAAATCAGTATTTGTCTGTCACAATGGCCTCAATTCACTAAGATCATGTTGGACATAATAAGGCAAGAGAAAACTTACCTCCACACAGTGAGAGAGTTATCTTATCTCTTCATTCCTTAAATTACCTCCTCTGTAGTTATTTTCACACACAGTTAATTAACAGCCTGTCTTTAACTCTGGAGTTATTTTAAGGATTGGAGAGTTAACTTAAAGACAGAAGAGTTAACTTTAGGTTTGCATGAGGTAAAATGTTTCCTGAATACTACATGCCTTATCACCATGGTAACAACTCTAGAAACGTTATTTAAGACAGGAGATAAGCTTAGTGAATTGAGGCCAATGTGTCTATCTGGGTATCAGTATTAGTTACTTGTACTTCTATCAGCTGGTACAAAGTGGTACACAAGGTAAACAATCAAAAAACATTTATTGTTTACCTGATTTACCACAAACTGTACAGTGTATGGCCAGCTTTAGTTAATAACTGTCAGTATGTTGTCAATGGCAGTATAAATTACATCATTAGTTATATATAATTGAAGGAAACGTTCACTGCAGGAGATGACAGTCGCTGCAGCATTTCGGAGGATGTCCAAGAGAAGACAGGACCTGCAGGGGTTATCAGGTGCTGGAGGAGATGGTAGGCGCTTCTGGAGATGGTGATGGCAAGAGTTGCAGTTGATGACCATAGCTGCTTGAAATGAACAGCAATGGAGGAGGTGCTAGGAACTGCATGAGAGGGCTGAAGCTACTGTAGATGATACAAACTGGAACACATGTAAGAGGATGCAGGAGGTGACAGCCATTGCAGATATTCACAGTCAGTAGAGAATATGGCAGGAGACAGGGCTGGCAGACAGAGCACTCTAAGCATCAGTAAAATATATGAAAACTTCCCCCTGTCCCAGACAGGTCTCACCTTGTTAAAAATGTCTGTCAAAGGCAGCCTCTCTCAGCATTCGTCCCTTTTTGCGGCCAGGGACCGGGCTCTCGATCTGTGACCAAGACACTGGTGCAGTATTCAGTAGGGGCTGCAGGCAGGCTGGGCTCTCGGACCACTGGTTGGAATGATCCACAGTGTAACTGCTAGCGAGCTAGATCATTCGGCGTAGGTGCACGCTCTCCTCGAAGTCAGTGCAGGAAGAGAGAGAGCGGCGTCCTTACGTCAATATGTAGCTGGTAGTCATATGCACAATAGCAGCGTTGCGCAGTTGTTAAGCACCGCCGCGGCAACAACTAAAAACAGGAGGGCTAGAAGACTCTGAAGTATAAAAAAGGGGGAAATAGTTTATTTAAAATGCTTCTTGTTTTGTCAGAGACTGCAATCTCTGTTTCATCAGGCTATCAAATGAGCGAAACTAGACTTTGACTGCCCCTGCCACCAAAGATCGAAACACAACCACTGAGAACATGTTAATAGTGGCTATAAATTGAAATATGGGCGCCGAGGAGCCTGATAAAATAGCGGGTTTTGGAGCTGCCCGCTATACAAACTGTGGCCATTTATAGCCACAATTTGTATAGTGCCTGGCCCCAATGCCCGCTATTTTATTTCTATTAACATGAACTACTACAGTGTGTGGAAGGATTTGACCCCTCTTAACCACTTGAGGACCACAGTGGAAAACCCCCCTAAAGACCAGGCTAATTTTTACTAAAAGATGTGTAGTAAGGAATCAAAATGCTCAAAACCCCCTACCAGTTCGACTAGTGGATGCAGGATCTGGGAAGCCAAGCCAGTTCAGGAATATGCACAAAAGGATCCGCAAACCAACGGTAGTAGAAAATGCTGGTAATTCTTTATTCAGGAATTCCACAAGGCAAGTATAAAAATCACAAGGTTCAACTGACGCGTGTCGGGCTTACAATCTGCCCTTAGTCATAGTTAAAAGTGAACCTGCAAGGGGAGGGCTTTATGTAGGTGGGGGGAAAAAACTCCACCCTATACCTCAACCAGCCCTCGCCTTAAAGGAGACATTACATACATACAATAACTAAAGAGAGACATAATAAATGTACAAAATTTATAAATATGCTCGATTATAATTAATAGCAGCTAACAACATATGTTAAAAAGATGATGTAAAAGACCAATACTGGAGAGAACATGACAAATGTAAGGCCAGATATAGAAGCCTGTTTGACAAAGGAAAGTAAGAGAACGCACATATTCCATATGAAGAAAAGGATCAAGGATGAAGCAAGTACAAGTGGTTAAACAAATACATGTGGTTAACAATCATAAACAAGATTCAAATCCCAGCGTGTATTGAGACCCATAGGAGTGCGAGTGTCCATCCTATGGATCCAATAAGCTTCTCGCCTCAGAAGTAATCTATAAGTGTCCCCACCTCTCTTGGGACTCACAATACGTTCAACCCCTTGAAAGGTAAAGGAAGAAAGGTCACCCTCATGAACATTCTTGAAGTGTTTAGACACTGCCGACTTTTTGAAAGTCTTCCAGTTGGTACCACAATAATGTTCGGCAATGCGAGCTCTCAAATTGCGGGTGGTGCATCCCACATATTGCAAGCGGCAGGAGGTGCAGGAAATAACATAGATAACGCACCTCGTGTCACAATTTACATATTGTTTAATGGGAACACTATTTCCAGTCGCAAAAGAGAGGATGGAGGAACCTTTCTTATGACAGTGACAATAGTTACATGTTGGAAAACCACACGGATAAGAGCCCACCGTGGCAAGCCAAGTGGGGACACGGGACAGGGGAGTGGATTGGAAATAACTTGGGGAAAGAATCGACCCTAGAGTACGTGCCCTTCTTGCAGAGAAACAACATCCCTGTTGTAGGATAGCTTTAAATTTGGGATCAGAATTCAGCACTGGAAGATATTTCCTCACAATATCTGTGATTTTATTAAATTCGAGGCTGTATTCCGTGACAAAAGTAACTCTCTCATCCTGGTCCCCACCCCGATTCCTGGTAGTTAAAAGTTCACTGCGTGGTCTCCTGGTGCCTCTAAAATGTCCCCGAGCTAACTGGTTCTGAGTGTATCCTCTCTGCCTCAATCGGTCCTCAACTAGATTGCATTCGTGTTCCAATTCTTCAGGACTAGAGCAATTACGAGCTGCTCGAGTGAATTCCCCTGTGGGGATAGCATTGATGGTGTGTCTAGGGTGACAGGAGCTAGCGAGAAGTATAGAGTTACCTGCTGTAGGTTTGCGAAAGGTCTTGGTAGAAACTCGATGGAGCTTGGTGTCTCCAGTCAGGGTCAGGTCCAAATAGTCTATGCAAGTGTCATGATGATTGATCGTAAAGTTTAGATTTAATTCGTTGCAATTAACATAGACCAGAAAATCCTCGAGGAGGTCAGGAGGACCCCCCACACCAAAAGTAAATCATCTATATATCTGCCATACCAAACTATGTGGGAGGCAAAGGGGTTCTCGTCCCCAAAGATGCGGAGCTCCTCCCACCAGCCCATATAAAGGTTGGCAAGGGAGGGGGAAAACTTTGCCCCCATGGAAGCCCCGCATCTCTGGAGGTAGAACCCCGAATCAAACATAAAATAATTGTGTGTGAGGAGGTACTCCACGGCCCCCCCGAGGAAAGACTGCAAGGAGATATCAAAGGTAGAATATTTCTCGAGATGAAAGTTTAGGGCCTTCAAAGCAAGATCATGCGGGATTGAAGAGTACAAAGAGGTGATGTCTAAGGTCACCCAAAGGAACCGATCCTCCCACACAAAATCTGTGAAACTAGACAAAACGTGTCGGGTATCCTGCAGGTAGCCCGGTAGTCTCAGAACAAGGGGCTGCAGATGTGAATCGACCCACTCGCCAAGGCGCTCGCCCACGGAGCCAATGCCAGCCACAATGGGGCAGCCCCGCGGGGGAGCGCCCGGTTTGTGTATCTTCGGGAGGTGGTGGAACACCGGGACGACAGGGTGCAACATGGACATTACTTGGCATATCAGTTGTCCTCTCAGCTATAACTGACAGCAACTGATAAATAACTGACAGCAACTGATATATTTCAGTTCTGACAAAATGTTGTCAGAACTGGAAGGGATTATTGTCAGAAGAAAATGGTGTGCTTCTGAAAATAACTGATGGCAAGGTAACTATGTAATGTTCATTTGAAGTTACCTCATGTGTTTATTTTAAATAATTTTACTCAGTACAGGTTCCCTTTAAGCTTTCACCAATGTTGGCTGCATTGTTTGTTATTCTGTGCAAACAATAAGGATTACATTATTCCTTATTGTTATTCTTCTGTGCAAACATGACACACAGACCAGACACCTTCACACCGAGGGCACAAGAAGTGTTTTGTCTTATTAAGCTTGTGATTCAGTCAGGGGCAAGAGATCACTAGTGACTAGTGATGGTGGACAAAGTCTAGGAGAATTCATGGAGAAGCATGTGATCAGTTTGGTCAGGTGATAGATGTGCAAGTCTCTGATTTGCTAGTCATGATCATGTTCTAAAGCAGGATGTGATCACAGCAAATCAGAGCTTTGCAAATCAATCAGCTGATTAAACAAATCGCATGCTTCTCTATGAGTTCTCCTAGACATGACCATCACTATTAGTGACCTGTAATAAACAAAACGTTCTTCTGCTATAATCTCCGCTGACTCAGAAATAGAATTACATTCAGCCAATCAAAACACACTAGCTATTGGTTAGTTAAAGGAATACTATCGATACCCAAGTGTTCTAAAATGACAGTGTGCAAATAATGTCTAAGTAGCTGTGTAAACATTTTCCTACTTTTCATGTTAAATATCAGAGGCAAAAACTGTAATTTATTGAGGGTAGGATTTAGCTATATTGGGACAAATCAATTGCAGAAGGGGTGTCTGCTTCAATGCACAGCCAGAGTTGCATATCAGACTACAGAAAGCAAATATCAAACATATCAAACTCTGAAAGCAAAAGCAGTATGAAAAGCTGTGACAATTAGTTACATTTCCTCTGCTCTCTTCAGACACGTCAGTCAGAAACACAGGACACAGGAGCTGCAGCTGTTGGGAGCTCTCTCTCTCTCTCTCTCTGTCACACACAGAGTTACACATTGGGCTTGATTCACAAAAGAGTGCTAACTTTTAGCACGGCCGTTTTCGCGCGAATTTTCACGTTTTCGCGCGCAAATGCGAATTTTCGCGCGAAATCGATACCGTTTTGCGTGAAAATTCGCGTTTGTGCGTGAAAACGATAACGATTTCGCGCGAAAACGTTTAATTACGCGCGAACGCGAAAATTCGCGCGAAAACGCTGAAAATTCGCGCAGAAATGGCCGTGCTTAAAGGTTAGCACTCTTTTGTGAATCAAGCCCATAGAGTTAACTGATCAAGTGTGAGGGGAATTTCCCCTCTCCTCATGGCTCAGTCAGCTGTCAGTTTTGGTCAGTAAAGTTTGAATGTATTTTGATAACAGTAAACAAAGAAGTTGCTACTAAAATGTATACACCAGTACTTAGCAGCACTTCCCAAACAATTCCTGTGTCAATTGAAAAATATATGTGAATCAATAGTATTCCTTTAACCAGCTGGATTTTACAGAAATCACAATCAACTTTTGCTTTTGCAACTTGCCCAGACTACACTGTGACCAAGTGTCCTTGTTCAGTCCGTCTAGTGCCCTGCACCCACCTCCTCTGCCATCAGGGTTGCCAACCTATTTTCTAATTTTGACGGTCAAAAGGCCCAAAAAAAGCAGGACACTCAAAATTTTGGACGGACAGGAGGGCGGAGTTAGGGATGGAGTTAAAAGCGCACTTTTAAGTAGGGTTGTGGGTGGCACTAAGCTCTGGCCATTTTTATTTTGTAATATTTATATAGCCACGGCTGTGGAGTCAATGTGGAGTCGGTCCTTTCATAAACTAAGGCATCAGAGTTGGATGATTTTTGGAACAACTCCAGAGCCCTGCATATAACAATGACATCTTCTTCTGCAATGACATCTTCTGTTTTGTGTGCAATACTAGAATACAACAATACACTAAGTTGCACAGCATTGCTTTAGGGCAGATTTCCATCCATTATTTGGCATTGTGTGTGACATGCAGCTCTGCTTTGCCTGTCAGGGCTCTGCACTATGTCACACACACCCTAAGCAGAGGAATTCTGTGTCATCTGCTCTCGGCTGCAGAGGTCATATACCCCCGGAGCAGACAACACAATCTCACAGAAATGACACTAATTTATACCTGTCTGGCTGGCTGAGAACTAAAGAACATGGCTGTGAGCAGAACCCAGCTCTCTCTCCTGGTGTGCTATTGTCTGCTACTGTAGACGGAGTTTGTAGGGGGCGAGCTCTGTAGGCTGGCTGCCTCTCTCTCATTGGCTGGAGAAAGGCACTAGCATAAAAAAGGAAAGCTCCTGATTGGAGGGTGGGAGGGAAGGCGGGAAAATGGAGCTCCTGATTGGCGGGCGGGAGGGAAAGGGGAAAATGAAGCTCCTGATTCGAGGGCGGGAGGGAAAGGGGGAAATGAAGCTCCTGATTTGAGGGCAAGAGGGAAAGGGGAAAATGAAGCTCCTGATTGGAGGGCAGGAGAGAAAGGGGAAAATGGAGCTCCTGATTGGGGGCGGGAGGGAAAGGGAAGAATGAAGCTACTGATTGGAGGGCGGGATGGAAAGGGAGAAAGCTTTTGCTTCATACAGTGCAGCCGCAGGGGACCTGGCTGCCTATAATCGTGTGCAGAAAATAGCGGCCGTGCCAGTTAGTAGCAATTTTAACGGACTCCTGTCCCTAAAAGACAGGCAGTATGGACAGGGGAAATGTAATGCCTTTACTACGGACTGCCCGTACTTGGATGGACGGTTGGCAACAATGTCTCCCATGTTTGGTTCACTTAAAACAATTCTAGAATATATAAACTAGTGTTAACTGTCTGTGTCTTACAACTTACCGACACAAGTGGCACAATAAAAGGCTTCACTTAATGGTGGATTGTGCCTATCTTCTGTTTCTCCTCAATGGTTAACTTATTCATAGGCAAACGCAGGGGGGGATTACAGCTGCCAAGAATGCCCCCTCAGACCAGGGCCGGTGCAGTGTCTGAGGACAGGCACAAGTTGAGATACCAGAATATTTGCCGGCATCCTGCAGCTCAGCATGGAGCAACAGTGTGTGTAACGGAGCATGGAGCAGCTCTGGGGAACTTCACAGAGTCAGGTATGAGCACAGCCCTGTGCCCTGCTGTGTGAATGTCTCACTTTCCCCTTCATTACAAATGTTGGCTGTCCTCATTATTATCTGCATTTAAACTGCTCCTGATCGATCTCGTTGTTGATCGGGAGCAGATCGGACATTTAGGAAATAATTGGCAGATCCTGTCAGTCGGACGGGAAATTGCATTATGTATACCCAGCATGATGTCCTACCATTTTATTATACTGTATTGGGCTTGGCTGAAGGAGACCTTTCAGGAATCCCCCCTTGAAAATCCTGGGTTTGCCCCTGTTATGAACACCATATGTTGTCCCAAATCAGTGGTAGTCTTTAGGATCAGAGTTGCTCACAATGTGGAGTCCAGTGATAGCCATACATCGGTCCTTCTTTAGTGGGAAATCCGTAATAGTCTAATAGTCTATTCCCTGCTGTTTTCTTTTCATTTTAGAAATTAGCTTATTATTATGCAAAAATAAAGCTTGAATCAAACAATATTTCTGGAGAAGTGAGCTATACTTGGCTTATGTTCACGAAACACACTGAGAAATTAAAATCCACTCTACTGATTCACAATTGATACCGATATGTGTAATTATTTATATGGATACCAAGCTCACTTGGGGTCAGATGCTGATCCCAATGTAAGAGTATTCCCTGTTATTTTGTGTCTTTTGGATACTAATGACCATTGATAATCTAACAACTAATTTGTGCCAGTGCTGGGCCGAAATTACGCATTAGCGTAATTACGCATCGTAATTCACTACAAATGCACCGTAAGCGTTACGTGTAAGGTTATGGTATTACGCGTAATTAATTACGCGTAGACCGTAGGTTACGTTATTACGCGTAACAAATTACGCGTAAGACAGTAAACTCCCATTGAAATTACACAGTCTGCCGTAATCGCGTAATATTACGCTCCCGTATAAGATAAAAAAGCCGCCAGGGTTAATAGCAAAGCCCCCTTAAGTGCTTAGAGCCTCAAATTTGGAGAATATATTAAGGAGATCAGAAGGAATAAGAGGAAAAAATTTTTTCAAAAAGACCTTATAGTTTTTGAGAAAATCGATGTTAAAGTTTCAAAGGAAAAATATATACATTTAAAAACCCGCCGACTTTAACGGTTAATAGCAAAGCCTGCTTAAAATTTAGGAACACCAAATTCACAGGGTATATTAAGGGGATCAGTGGGAATAAGAGGGAAACATTTTTTTTCAAAAAGACCTTATAGTTTTTGAGAAAATCGATTTTTAAGTTTCAAGGGCAAAAATGCCTTTTAAATGCGGAAAATGTCCGTTTTTTTTGCACAGGTAACAATAGTGTTTTATTTTCATAGATTCCCCCAAGTGGGAAGAGTTTTACTTACTTCGTTCTGAGTGTGGGAAATATTAAAAAAAAACGACGTGGGGTCCCCCCTCCCAGACCTCTTTAACCCCTTGTCCCCCATGCAGACTGGGATAGCCAGAATGCGGAGCACCGGCCGCGTGGGGCTCCGCACCCTGACTATACCAGCCCGCATGGTCCATGGATTGGGGGGTCTCGGAAGGGGAGGGGCAGCCAAGCTTTCTCCTCCCCCTCCGAGCCCTTGTCCAATCCAAGGACAAGGGGCTCTTCTCCACCTCCGATGGGCGGTGGAGGTGGAGGCCGCGATTTCCTGGGGGGGGGGGGTTCATGGTGGCATCTGGGAGTCCCCTTTAAAAAGGGGTCCCCCAGATGCCCACCCCCCCTCCCAGGAGAAATGAGTATAGAGGTACTTGGACTGTTGTGGGGAACAGTATATAACATTATTCTCTGCTATGAAGTCTTGTACAGTATCTTTTAGTAACCCCTCAAAAAGTTTTCACACAACTGACGATAAGCTTACAGATCTATAATTTCCCAGATCTGATTTTTTTTGCCCTTCTTAAATAATGGGAAAACATGGATTGTATGCCAATTTATTGGAACTCTGCCAGTTGAAAGAGAGTCATAAAAGATAAGATAAGGGTTTATTAATAATTGAACTTAATTCCTTTAGTACCCAAGGATGTATGCCATCCCGGCTAGGTGCCTTATCCGTTTTTATTTAGTCTTGCCTTCACTTCTTCTTACATTAAGTATTTAATATTAAAATTGGAAGATTGGGACCCTTCCGCATCTGTAATTTGCAACGTTTCCCTTGTGAATAGAGAAGCAAAGTAAGCATTCAATACCTTGGTCTTCCACCATTGAGTTGCCTCCCTCATCCTTTAGGAGTACAGTACAGTCTACCTTTCTTTTTTTTAGACTAGGTGTACTTGTAAAACTTCTTTGGGTTAGATTTGATATCCCTAGAGATTTGATTTTAAAGCCAATGGGTACCGTTTAAAAAAATAAAAAGTCAGATACTCACCTAAGGAGAGGGAAGGCTCGGTCCTAATGAGCCTTCCCTCTCCTCTCCCGGTGCCCTCGGTGCTGCGCTGGCTCCCCCATTCGCGTCCGCCGCCGCAGGGACTTCGGAGGTCTTCGGGAGCACTCGGGCTTCCGAAGACGGGCCGCTCCTTACTACGTACGCGCGAGCGCGTCATAGAGGGCGCTCGCGCATGCGTAGTATGGAGCGGCCGCGTCATCGGGAGCCCAAGTGCTCCCGAAGGCTTCCGAAAGCTCCCTTCGGCATGCGGAAGTGGCAGTATTTGACCAAACTGGTCAAATACTGCCACGGGGGATCCTGCACGGGACCGGGCACCGGGAGAGGAGAGGGAAGGCTCATTAGGACCGAGCCTTCCCTCTCCTTAGGTGAGTATCTGACTTTTTCTTTTTTTTAACGGTAAACATTCACTTTAAGCTCCAATCTTTGCCCGGCTAATTTCTTTTTTACAACTTTTATTGCACTCAGCAGATTGGCGATGGGATCACCAGTCACACATAAAGTCCTGCTTCCTTTCTGACTACAGCGGCACCTCATGTGACCTGGCAGCATGTAACAGGTCACATGAGGTATCGCTGCACCATGAATACAGGACGCTGGATAGGCAGATGGAGATCCCATTGCTGGAAAGCTGAGAGCAGGTGACTGATGTGGCATCTAGAGAAGGGGAGATGGGGAGTGCGAGGAGGGGGGCATTTGGGTAGAGGAGTCGCCTCTTTACATCCTTTAATTGTTGCCGCCCTGAAGTATGGGATTCACTTTGCTTCATGGAAGAAGCACCCCATATTGGTAGTAGTAGAATAAAACAAGTATTATTGTGCGTGAGGTGGAAAGGAAAAGAGCCCTGGTGGTGGCCCAAATATTAGTCTCTTTTGTTCCAAAACCTTCCTGCCAAAACTACTGGGAGGACATCTTTTTAATAGCTGGATAAAGACTACAGCCCTCTAGAGACAGCGTAAATTTATTGTGAGCTACAGTCTCCAATCCTATGAAAAAAAAAAAGTAATAATAAGTTACAAACTTAAGACACAACTGTGCATTGCAGCAGTCCAGGAACAAACCTTTCCAACAATGTTTGAGTAGCAGAGTAGAAACCAAGCGAAATTTACTGAGAGAAAGCATTAACCACAGCAGACTCGTAACACAATGCACACAGATGAAAAGCTAGGAGCAAGATCTCCTTTTATATTCCCCCAAGCCATCACTGAAATATAAAAAGCTAATTGACATAAAAACATATCAGATGTGGATTATTGGTTTAGAACTTGATCCAGATCCCAAGAAAGCTGTCAAAGAGACAGAGAGAATGTTCAGCAGGGGGGGAAGCTGACAGCTGCAGCTGGGTAATGTGCCAATTATGACTGCTTGTTTTTAACAGCGTTACATGCCAACAGTGAACAGTGAACAAAAACGATCAAAACCGGGACAACCTCCCTTATTCGCTAAAGGTGCTAAAACCACTGGATCTTTCTTCTGAGCTATTTTAACATGTCTTTTATTTTTTTTCCACAATATATCTCCATGGGCCTGTACACTGTGGTCGTAGTGCATTCAACTGTGGCCTCATCCATGGTTTATCCAAGTAGTTTATAGCCACAGTAAAAAGGCTCTTATTGATTTAAATTACAAGCCTGGTTCCCATCATCTTCACTTGAGGGCTAAAGCGCAATAAAATATCCTGCAGGCTCAGAGGTAGACATATCACGCTAGGAATCTGAAGAGTGTTTTTTTTTTTTTTTTGCCATATCATCCGCTGGTGCTATTTATTTGTAAAGACAAGGTTATCTTGCTCCCGCGTTAAGAATCTTATTTCCCTCCAATGCCCTGATGTCTGTAAAAAAGGGTCAGAAGAGCAATGAATTCTGGGAATTCGTGTTTGTTATTGCTTAACTAGGCATGCCATAATTTCCAGCATGGCACTCTTGTTAATAAACACTATTCACTTTAGATACAATCAGAGCTTTTAGACGTGTTAGGGTATTTTTGGAGGCGGTGTAAAATATACAGCCGGTCAGAAAGCTGCTAAAGCCGGCAAATTCCCGCTATTGTCTGTGAAGGAGGAAGGAAAAAAAAATCCAATTATCGAGTCTCACACAGGGCCTTATTCTTTTTAATAAGGAACATAATGGAGATTGCTAATGGAAACAAATCCATGTATTTGAGTAGGCTTCCAGAGAAACATAATCAGGTTTTTTTTGTTCTTTATTCAGGAGCATAATCACACAGTTAATAATAATAATATGTGTTTTTCTTTCTTTTTTTTCCCACTAGCTTTGGATACAAGACTACGAGATAGCCTCCAGACACCGAGAATGTCTATTATGTACCTGACATTTGTAATAACATGTTTCGTGGGGCTGGCATTCTAAGAGTCATTTCACTTCAAAATGTTTTTCTTAATGTAATTTTTTTTTAATTCAGTGTAGTATTATAGTCAACCTGAAACAGAGGTCAAATTCATTTCATTTCCTTTATGTTTTCTTCCCTGAGTTAGATGAAATAAATGATTAAACTCGGGATGCTGGCAGTTCAGTGAATGTGCTCACTAGTACCACTGCGAGATCGATTTTCTCCACACAGCAGACTTTCTATGGTGCATATTGCTTTAGCTGACATCTGTCGCCGTTGTCATGGCAGCTCCGTACTCGCTCAGCGAGAGGTCAGGCTTGACAGCGAAGGCCTCACCAGCTTTACCCTGTTCACTTCAAGGTTAACAACCAATAGAGCAAAAGAAATTGGCTGTTATACTACAGTCAGTTCCACTTATGTAAATATCCAAGAATCAAATATATCCCATAAGGGTGGACAATTATACGATATTTCCATATTTTAAAAAGTTAGATCCCGCTACCCACGCCTTTTTATTACTTCCATGGGTCAGTGACTGGAAGTACAAAGCATATGTTTGCAAGATCATTTTCTACTGAAGACTTAAAAGTAATACAAAAACTGAAAAACACAATGAGTGAACACTACTTAGGTAGTGCTTCTTGTCTACTGCTAAGTCCTTGGCAATGTTGGCAGTGCCCACATAAGACAAAACTGGCAATACTTCTGCTGGGACATATTTATTGCATGCCCTGATTTTATTTTTTTTTCATGAAATTTTCCCCAACATGTTTGTCAGAAAACAAAACATTTTTACAAGGTCCATTCTTTTTTTGTCAAGTATTACAACTAATACAAATATTGGTTTGCCCCAGGGCCGGCGCTACCATAGAGGCAAATTGGGCAACGCCCCAGAGCTTGTAGGGCCCCCCCAGGTGTCTCTCCCCCCCAGGGGCGTAGCGATAGGGGTTGCAGAGGTGGGGACCGCATCGGGGCCCTTGAGTCAGAGGGGCCCCGAAGGACCCTCCCTCAACTGCAGTATACTATAGATACAGCGGGTTGCAAAAGTATTCGGCCCCCTTGAAATTTTCCACATTTTGTCATATTACTGCCACAAACATGAATCAATTTAATTTGAATTCCACATGAAAGACCAACACAAAGTGGTGTACACATGAGAAGTGGAACGAAAATCATACATGATTCCAAATATTTTTTACAAATAAATAACTGCAAAGTGGTGTGTGCATAATTATTCGGCCCCCTTTGAGCTGAGTGCAGTCAGTTGCCTATAGACATTGCCTGATGAGTGCTAATGACTAAATAGAGTGCACCTGCGTGTAATCTAATGTCAGTACAAATACAGCTGCTCTGTGAGGGCCTCAGAGGTTGTCTAAGGGAATATTGGGAGCAAGAACACCGTGAAGTCCAAAGAACACACAAGACAGATCAGGGATCAAGCTATTGAGAAATTTAAAGCAGGCTTAGGCTACAAAAAGATTTCCAAAGCCTTGAACATCCCACGGAGAACTGTTCAAGCGATCATTCAGAAATGGAAGGAGTATGGCACAACTGTAAACTTACCAAGACAATGCCATCCACCTAAACTCACAGGCCGAACAAGGAGAGCGCTGATCAGAAATGCAGTCAAGAGGCCCATGGTGACTCTGGACGAGCTGCAGAGATCTACAGCTCAGGTGGGAGACTGTCCATAGGATAACTATTAGTCTTGCACTGTACAAAGTTGGCCTTTATGGAAGAGTGGCAAGAAGAAAGGCATTGTTAACAGAAAACATAAGAAGTCCCATTTGCAGTTTGCCACAAGCCATGTGGGGGACACAGCAACCATGTGGAAGAAGGTGCTCTGGTCAGATGAGACCAAAATGGAACTTTTTGGCCAAAATGCAAAACGCTATGTGTGGCGGAAAATTAACACTGCACATCACTCTGAACACACCATCCCCACTGTCAAATATGGTGGTGGCAGCATCATGCTCGGGGGGTGCATCTCTTCAACAGGGACAGGGAAGCTGGTCAGAGTTGATGGGAAGATGGATGGAGCCAAATACAGGGCAAACTTGGAAGAAAACCTCTTGGAGACTGCAAAAGACTTGAGACTGGGGCAAAGGTTCACCTTCCAGCAGGACAATGACCCTAAACATAAAGCCAGGGCAACAATGGAATGGTTTAAAACAAAACATATCCAAGTGTTAGAATGGCCCAGTCAAAGTCCAGATCTAAATCCAATCGAGAATCTGTGGCAAGATCTGAAAACTGCTGTTCACAAATGGTGTCCATCTAATTTGACTGAGCTGGAGCTGTTTTGCAAAGAATAATGGGCAAGGATTTCAGTCTCTAGATGTGCAAAGCTGGTAGAGACATACCCTAAAAGACTTGCAGCTGTAATTGCAGCAAAAGGTGGTTCTACAAAGTATTGACTCAGGGGTCCGAATAATTACGCACACCCCACTTTGCAGTTATATATTTGTAAAAAAAATGTTTGGAATGATGTATGATTTTCGATCCACTTCTCACATGTACACCACTTTGTATTGGTCTTTCACGTGGAATTCCAATAAAATTGATGCATGTTTGTGGCAGTAATGTGACAAAATGTGGAAACCGTCAAGGGGGCCGAATACTTTTGCAACCCACTGTACTTTGAATAGTGGTTATTATTAACAAACTGTTCCCCATCCCCTTGCACCTCAGACACTGTAGTTGCCATTGGCAGATTTGGTGCGCCGTATCAATTGCTATGTATAGAGTGCTTGGGGGCCCCATTGTAAAACTTGCATCGGGGCCCACAGCTCCTTAGCTACGCCACTGTCTCCCCCATCTTAACTGTTGTTCCCCTTGGGCCTCTGCAGAGTCTTTCGCAGAGTCTTCCATAGACAGATTCCCCAGAACATAGCCAGTGTAATCCCCCCTCCCCCCGCATTACCTCCTGCCAGGCCCCTCCTACAGACAGACCGATCCCAGTATTCCGCAGCTCCTCTGTCCGGAGGCATAATTCAACAATTGAACTGTAATGAAGCAACTAGAGTATCAGTATAACAGCGCCGTATCACTGTATCAGCCCCTCCGTGTACAGGAAGTGACATTCATAGGAAGCGATTCATAGGAAGTATAAGGAGGCGCTTTTGCAGTTATACGGCGCTATTATACTGATACTCTAGCTGCCATTATTACAGTTGACTGCTAATCTGCGGTTTGAATTATGCCGCCGTGCAGAGGAGCTGCGGAATACTGGGATCAGTCTTTCTGGAGGAGGGGGCTGGCAGGAGGTAATGCGGGGGCGGTGGGGGAAGGGGGGGAAGGGACTGCCGCTGCCACTGCCACTAGGTCTTATTTTAGGAGGATGTCTGTAAGGATCCCTCCTGGATTTCCTGCATGATTCTTGTTACATAATACTGCATGTATTTCTGCATGTATTTCTTATGGGAGTCCTTTGCATTCACAGCCAGCTAGCAAATGGTAATCAAGCCAGCTCAGGATTGAATGATTACCATTCAGCTGTGTGGGAATTTGCATACCTGCATCCATTGGCTGATGCCAGCATAAAAGTCTGCCTCCCATTTCCTACCCCGCCCGTCATAGTGTTCAGCTCTCTGAGTTGTCGTTGGGTCTATGCTGTGAAAGTTGTTATTGTAAATGTATAATGGGTTGCTCTGTATTGTCATGTCTGCTGGATGTTCGCTGACCTGTGGGGGCTCAGAGAAATTCTTCTGATCCTGATAGTTAGATTCTGACAGCACCACGTTGGTGACTCGTAGTATTCCTTCTAGCCTTGTTCTTGAGGACGAAAGATAGCAGCAGTTGCCATTAGTTCGCTCCTACCTGTTAATCTTGTCTATCTCAGTGTGAATTTCGCTGTCGCTGAAACAGCGACTAGATGGCTAAGCATTCCGTCTGTCTGTCTGTTTTGTTAATTATCATTACTTGTGCTTTAGCTAGTAAGTTATTTGAGAGCTACATTTCATATATTGCACATCAGCACGATATATATGTACTCTAGTCAGTCAGTCTTGTACTTTGTAGTTATAGATCTTGTAACTTATTTGTAATATTATAGTAATATTATTGAAGTAACATCTATTGTAATATTGCATTGTGTACCGACCTTTGCCTGCCTCTCGACTACAAATCTGCCTAACCCTTCCAATACGACACATCTGAATTAACGTGTATGACCCAAATCTGTTACCGACTATGTCTGTTGTGTATTGTATTACATAGCATCTAGCCTGATAGGCGGCCCAGAGCTGCATTTTCTCTGAGCAATCTTGCTCCCTTGTTCATTACTCCTGTGGCCATCTGTGGAGCCTCTTCCATTATCCAGCTCTTAGCCTTGTTGTGCTGGGTGGTCAGAAGGTATAACCCCCCCCCCCCCCCCCCCGCATTACAATGTCTTATAATTCGAGCATGCTCGAAATATATGCTAGGGCTTACTTTCAGGGGATGTCATACTTTCGTGGGGAAACACGGTATATGTTGGGGGGCCATGGGTTTGTTTTGCCCTGGAGCCCCATTGTTAATAGAACTGGCCTTGGTTTGCCTCCTCCCCTGCAACTATCCTCCATGAAAGCTGATAAACCTTGGGGAATGTGGAAGCAAAAGGCTCCACCTCCTGAGAACCACGAGCCCCCATGGTCCATAACATTAGATTCTACTCCAAAATAAGGAAGGCGGGGCAGGTAATTCTTCCAACACTCACCACTCCACTTTGCAGAATGTCCTCCTTGCCCAATGCTATGGGCACCCAGGAGGAACAGGAAAGATAGTATGGGGAGACTTATCATAGATGCTGAAAGCTCCTTTTAATATTTTAATAAGGAGAACCATATATCCACCCCCTCCTGTATAAATAGGTATAAAGGTTAATTTATGACTCCCCTACCCATTTACCATAAAGAGCTAATAAAAGTAAAACACATACACATAAAACTAGGCTGTAGCAGAGGTCTGTGGCAGTGTCCAATGCAGAAGTGCGCCATTCTATCCAGCAGCACCCCTTATGTGAACAGCTATGAACACATTTTAGCATTTCCAAAACATTAATACGTACTGGTGTCCAACAACACAACAGTCTAGTTATCCACCTAGTGTTATTACAAGAACTTCAAATTACATACCTCAGAAGGGGGTGGTTCTCATCTCTGCTCCTTTCCATAGAGCAGCACAGGCTTAACAACATGTCTGTCATTACTAAAGATCATTCAGAACAATGGAACAATATACTTTGAAAGTGCATACATAGTTCTATCGCAAAGATGGTTCATGTGGTGGGTGTAGAAAAGGATCAGACCCATTAATTAATATTCACATTTTGCTGCTTTGTGACTTGAATTGTAAATAAAGACCTTAATGCGATTCACTTTTTCTCCTGAGTTATCTCCCAGGAGATAATTTTCATATTCTTTTTAAATCAACTTTTAAGCATTTTACATTCGACAAAAAGTACCTAAAAGTTAGTGAAAAAAGGGACTATCAAAATTATTTGGAGTATTTTCTTGCTTGCTGGCGGTTTAAAAGACGTTTTATAACAAGGACCCACATGCAATTCACTTTTTCACCTGAGTTTTCTCCTAGGAGATATTTTCACAACTTCTAAATAAAATGCCTTTTACACGCTTAGCAAGCAGACAAATACTCAAAATAATTTTGACAGTACTAATGTATCTACTTTTTGGTACTTTTCCCATTGCAAAGTGCTAAAAAGTTCATTTACATTGAAGATGAAAAATTATCTCCTAGGAGAAAACGTAGGTGAAAAAGTGAATTGCATATGGGTCCTTTGGTGTGAAAATATCACCTAGGGAAAAACTCAGGAGAAAAAAGAATTGCATGTGGGGCAATCATTTTCCACACAATAATTTCCAGCTGTATTCACCCAATAATAGCTACAGTTCAAAAAAAGAAAAAAAAAGTAAAATCTACAATCACTGGCTAACGGATTGCCCTTCGTGTTATTAATTTTGGAATCAACTTTTACCTTAATTACCAACTTTATACATTCCGGCCCATATCCAACTTTTTCTCCTGAGCTTTCTCCTAGGAGATCATTTTTCAGTTCTTTAAAATAACTTTTCAGCATTTTACAATTGAAAAAGTATCAAACAGTAGGTGAAAAAGTACTATCAAAATGATTTTGAATATTCTCTTGTTTGCTGGAAATTTAAAAGGCAAAGGCCCATATGCAATTCACTTTTTCACCTGAGTTTTCTCCTAGGAGATCATTTTTCATCTTTAATTTAAAATAACTTTTTAACTGAAAAAGTACCAAAAAGTAAGTGAAAAAGTATTATCAAAATTATTTTGCGTATTTTTTTGCTTTCCAGTGGCTTAAAAGGCATTTTATTGACACGTTTAAAATTATCACCTAGGAGAAAACTCGGGTGAAAAAGTGAATTGCATATGGGCCAAAGTGTGAAAATACCACGTGGGAGAAAACTTCATATAAGTCACAGGCCCTTATTAAACTTACTTTTTCATCTTAGTTTTCTCTTAGGTGATATCTTCACACCTTATCAATAAAAGGCCTTTTAAGCCACCAGCAAGCAAAAAAATACTCAAAATTATTTTGACAGTACTTTTCCACTTACTTTTTGGTACTTTCTTAATTGCAGAGTTCCTATATATATATTTATATATATAAATATATATATATGTGTGTGTATATTGGCATTGTAACTATGCATGTACAGTAGATCTGAGCACGTAGCAGCCATCTACCAAATTTTTCATTCAGTGTCCATTAACTGCATAGTAATCCCAAAACATGTCAACAAATGACACTCACAGCAGTTAGGAACATCCACATTCATATGTAAAGCAACTGAGCACTGGTCAGTCCCTGACAGTTGGCCAGTTAACCGCACAGTATCCATTTGGAAATTGTGCAGTTCAATCATCTGTTGGAATGGGCCATTGGGTAGAAGAGAATTAAGCCTAGTACACACTTTCAATTATGATTAGCCAATCACTGACCAATTTTACCACCTCCATGTAGTACAAGGGATTTCCTACACAATCTGCTTAAAGTATTCAATATCTGTTGACCCTCACATTACATAGAGGTAGTAAAACTGGTTAGTGATTGGCCAATCATACTGTAATTGAAAGTGTGTACCAGGCTTTATCCTTGCAAACATATATAAAGAACAGACATCTGAGTGGGCTGTGAAGCCGTCTTCACACATCCAATTTTAATTGGCCAATCATTGGCCTATTTTACTATCTCCGTGTAGTATGAGAGCTTACCTTCACAATCCATTCCTAGTTCTGAAAATCTATTGGACATTGTATTATGTGGAGGTGGTAAACTTGGCCAATCATTGGCCAAGCAAAATTGGATGTGTTTACCAGACTTAAATGTGTTCATTTGTATGAGATTCCAGGAAGTAATCTGCAGATGATGCACACAAGCACAGAGTTCAGTATTGTACAGCTTTGTGATCAATTCAAATCGGCTGCTGAACTTTAGCCCTGTAGGCTGAGACTACTGTCAGTGGCAACTTAATATTTAGCAGAGCATTACAGCAATATACTTTCTTCAACTTGATTTGGAATATAAAGCAACAACATTTAGAAAAAAAAAAGAAAAAGAAAGAAAAAAAATATGATTACTTGACATTTTCCACTTTTTCCTCTTCAGTGAATAAATACCTTAACATTTACCAAAATGTTATACTCCACACTGGAGAAATGTTGTTTTAAAGAGGCAGCTGGGAATAGTTAACACTGACCTGTGTGATGCATTAGACTAATTAAGAAACATTCCTTTTCTGTGTGGTGTCCTTGCCCTACTTGACAACCCATCTAAACATGGTAACATTTTGCACTGAAGTGTTGCTTGCTGTGCAAATGTCTCCCTGTTTACGGTATATCGATTTATATATTTATTTACCGGTATGTGCTTTTATTTTTCAAAGCTTTAAAGCGTTAATTAAAAAAGACAACATTTAAAGTGGCTTCAAGAGAAACTTTTGTAATTTCATCTTCATTCATAAAGCCAGTCCTGATTTTATGGCTAAAAAAATCCTAATTCTTCTTCCTGAATACTTCTTTCATGGACTAAGTATCCCAGAATTCAGTCCCCTTCTTATAATTATCTAACTGCTTTTCCCAGAAATCTGTTGACATTAAATTAAAGAGCACCCTTAGACCCCGTTCACATTGGAGTGTTGCGGTGCCACATTACGGGCGCACTGTAACGCAGCTTGCCACACAGCAATGCTCCACCTATAGTGATGTTCACAACGCAGTGGGGGCATTGCAGTATAATGGCAGATGGCATGGTAACGCACTGCATATCAGCAGCTGTGGCATGCAGTGCATTACCGGTAAAGGCGCAATAACAGTGAATGTGAAGCATGCTTTTAATAAATTAATAACTGTATGCTTTACTGTACCCAATGGAATGTGTGGGTAATGGCTGTCACATGGAAGCAATGCACCCAGTCCCATGCACGCCTTCAGGACTTCTCAAGAGCTGCTCCCACACTATGGAACTCCCTACCTCCATCCATTATGGCAGCCCCCTCCTTCAACATCTTCAAAAAGGCCCTCAAAACTCCCCTTTTCACTCTGGCCTACTACCCCTCACAATTGCTCTATACCCACAGCGGAACGCTGGTCCCCTACCTTTCGTGTCCCTACCTCTCCCTCTAGATTCTAAGCCTTTGGGCAGGGTCCTCCTCCTTTTGTGTCCTACCTGATCATGCACCTCCATTACTGTGAACCCATGCTATGCATCTGAGTGAACCTAACTTGCCTAATCTCCATGCTCCCATCCAAAGACTGACTAAGCATTACCTTGTACTCATACTGTGCTGTGTGATCTGGTTTTCTTGTATTCCTGTAATGTCATATTGCTGTATGTCACTGACCCCTAAATATTGTCTGTAACCTAAATTAATGTCCAGCGCTGCGTAATATGTTGGCGCTTAATAAATACAATAAATAAATAAATAAATGCAACTAATCACCGTGAATGGGGCTTCCGTGTGCTCAAGTTAATTTCAGCAAAACGAGCCATACTATGTCATATAACAAATTTGGATAATGCAAATTACATTTACTCACCCACTTGCCTTAATTCTGCATGTAAAGGTGAAATCCCTGCCCCCTCATAGGTAAAAAGTGCCATGGTGCTTTCTGAAAGCTAGGACATCTCTGTGACATCCCAGCCTCTAGCTCAATGGCCAGTCCTCAGCTCTGTGGCTGCGGCATAATCATGCAAGATTCCCCTTTGAGGAGAGAGGAGATGTTGCACATTACACATTTTCAATACACTCCCACTACAGGTGAGTTCTCTGATGTTTCCTGACGAGTCATATCGTACCACAGCTGGAAGGACGCATAGACAAATTCTTGTCACACAGCTCCAGGATATGGCCTCACCTGACACTGGGCATCACATGACCCAATAATTATCGGAATAATTTGCATATGACTCTCTCTTCTACCGGTACTGTGATTTGTACATGACTATGTGCATATTAAGAAACACTAGGGCGCTGCTTACAGCTTACAATCGAAAGGGCACACTCAAAACACTTCCATCCTTTGCGGACCTACAGATCTTCCAAGAATTTAAGGTGAGACTGGAGCCAGCAGTGTCTAGGACCTTGCAGGCAGATGTGTGTTCCCATTGACATGGTGTCTTCAGAGACACACAAACATGTTTTCACCATGACTCTTACCAGCTGCAGGTGAGCAATGCCCCACTGTAAACTGTCATATCAGCAGCTTTAGAACCTTAGTAGAGAAGACAATATTATCGCAGGTTCAAAATAATTTAAATTTAGCATTAAAAAGTGTCACGTCGATGAGGTTGCCTCAGCAAAGTATCTTCTGACGTGCACAAGGCTTTAGGCTAATTTTAGGGGAAGCCAATTAACATCTATATGTTTTCAGGATGTGGGTGGAAACCACATTGCCCAAAGGAGAGTCATGCAAGCACAGGGAAAACATGAGAACTCCCATGCACATAGGGTCCAAACTGAGTACCCAGCGGAGAAAGGCAAGACTTCTATTCACTATTGAATACGTATTCTAAGGTAAATATACAAAAGACTGTTGTTGCAAAATAACAACAGATAAAATTAAAGCTTAAAGTACCCCTGATTTGGGGAACAAACTATTGGTTGCAGCGCATGGTGGGCTAAATACCCTCCTCCTGAGTGTGCTGCTGCCACAAATGTTTTCTTTGTTCCCTGTATCCGATCCTATTTTCTCTGCATTATTAGGCTCAAAAGCGTGCAGGTGTGGTAGCTTAATAGAAATATGAGGGTTAAAGAGTATTTGAGGCCAAAATGACAGAGCCCGTCTTCCCTCCAGGCAGGTGATTGCTTTGCCTCCCCACGGATTTAGGCCCTGGCAATTTTTTTAAAAAACTGTCTGGCGAGACTCTAACCATGCCCACCTGCATGGTCACAGCCAGCCCAAGCTCTGCAGCTGTGGCCTGATTGGTGGCTGCCGAGCTGTGGGCGGGCCGCAGCCATGCAGGCAGAGGTGTCCATAGAGCTTTGGCAGTCTCTGGAAACATGGCTGCCTCACTGCTGATGAGGGGGTATAGCGTCTCATGTTCCCCGAAGACATCAGATCAGGTATGTATTTAACTCCGCGTCCCCCTCCATCCATCCTCATCCGGACAGAGCCGGCCTGTCATTGTTGGCCTCAAATACTCTTTAATCAAAGTAGTACCAATTGGCTGCTACAAACTGCTACACCCTGATGAAGGACAACCCTACCTCAATGTATCAGTCCCTTTACCAGAGTCTCATTGATAGTGTTCATAAAGAGGGGATACTCTCTACAGAAGAAAACTTTTACTTTTATAACCTCAACTATGTTTTTTTTTTACTTTCTACTAATAATATACCATAATGCACCCCCAGCAGATCCATAATATCAGGTATATCTTCATTAACAGCTCCCTATCCAAACTCCTAGACTAACACCTTCAGAAATATGTCCTTAGGGATGTCTCGTGATTCCCATTTTACCACTGGATCACCTTTGATGTGGCGGCTCTGTACTCTTTTCCTCAACATATTGGCCTAAGAGCCATCAAATATTTTTGAAACAAAGATCCATCTGTCTCCACCAAACAAAGGGAGTTCATAATGCAAGCCACCCACTTCATCCTGACACACAATGTATTCACATTTCAAGAAAATCTATACCTGCAGATCAGAGGCATTGCCATGGGAGGCAACTTTGACCTGGCATATGCCAGTCTCACCATAGGGGGAATTGAACAACTTTAGCTGATTTCAATCCATATCACGCTCATATAGTCAAATACATTATATAGAAGACCTTATTTTTATTTGGGATGGTAACATGGAAACAATTGATTCCTTTTTTTATTATTGTTATTGATTTATAAAGTGCCAACATATTCAATGGCACTGTACAAGGAAAGAAACAAACATAGGATTCAGAACAATACAGAAAATGGTGTACGCCAATATGCAAAATCCAGAATCGGCACAAAATCCAGAATTGGTAAAAAATCCAGAATTGGTAATTACAGTGACAAAAGTAACTCAAGACCCCATATCAATAGATTTCCTTGATCTTACTCTATACAAGAAGGAAACTGCATTAAAACTAAAAACTTTTTCAAAATAGTAGACACCAACTCATACTGTTTATACATTGCAATAGCTGTTACCACAAATCGTGGAAAAAGAGCATTCCACTTGGTCAATTCAGAAGAATTACAGGTAAACATAATTCCAAAACTAGGCCTACATTCTCCCCCAATTAAAAATTCAAACAGAAAAAAATTCTCCAATAAACTAATTAAAACCGCTTACAAAAAAGCAAAATACCTTGAACAGGACAGACTATTAAAAAAAGCCACTAATCAAGCTGACACACCAACTCCATTGGTTCAGAAGGCCCCACCTTTAGCTGGGACCTAGAAGCAGCATCTTAAACCCTCTTGAGATCACCCCCTCTTTTGAGGGTGATTTTTATACACTCATTTACAACAATTAAATCTGTATAAATTAGATAGAGACTGGAAATTTATTGTCAATAGTTTTGCAAAGCGTATCAATGCTAACAAAGCATACAATGAAAAAAAATGCTTGAAAACAATAAGGCAGCGATTTCAGAATTATAAAAAGATCAGTGGCGTAGCAATAGGCATTGCAGAGGTTGTAACCAGGCCAGAGGGGCCCTCCTTCATTCATCCTATTAGCATTGCATTGGTGTTATGCTGATAATGAACACCTCTATATTTGCATTGAATAGTGCTAATCCTTAACAAATTGTTTCCTTAAGGGGCCCATATACTCAGCCGATTATCAGGCGATCAATCAAAATTGATTCGATTGCCCGATCGATTTGCGACCGATTTCGATCGATTTCAATTGATCTGACATGATGGAAAATCTAGGTGGATCTGTTGAGATGGCTTATCATTTTGCATTGGACCTAATGGAAATCTGATGGCAAACAAATGCCATCAGATCGATTTTCAATAGATTTCATACTGAAATCTATTGGAAACCTGTTCCTAGTAAAAAATGTTCCTAAACACATCAGATAGATGCTCTATCTGCTGCTAATCTAACGAGTGTATGGCCACCTTGAGTCTGATTACACCTCTCAGACACTGCAGCTGTCCTTGGTAAGTTTTGGGGCTCCATAGTAATACAGTAGTTGGAGCCCCATGCAAAACTTGCACTGGGGCCCCGGCCCCCAAGCTCCTTTGTTACACCACTGAATAAGATTAAATTGTTCTGGCACAGTAAGCATAAAGTAACTTTAGGTGCTGAGCTGTGTTATTCATTAATGAAGCTTTCTATTACAGTAATGCCACCACCTCTGTGAGAGTCATGCGTGCATTGGTCACTTGAGCTGCATGTCCATCCTATGAAGAAGAGAGGGGGTGGATAGATGGGAGGTTCCCCACAATGCACAGGGACAAAGCAGCTGAACAATTCCACAGCAGCAGATTGCTTGTCACCTCACTTTTTATGGAGACAGAAGATAATAATTCCACCATTCGTATAGCGCTTTTCTACTGTCGGACTCAAAGCACTTAAGAGGCAGCAGCTCTGTTACAGAGTCTTGCCCAAGAACTCCTTACTGAATAGGGATCGGTTTACTGAATAGGAACAGCAAAGATTTGAGCCCAGGTCTCCTGTGTCCAAGGCAGTGCCCTTAACCATTACACTACCCAGCCATGAGGCATGTTCCAAGATGAGAACAAACAGACCTGACCTGTAAGCTTCAGTGGAAGCCCTCTCTTTCACTGGATAATGAGGTTTAGCAAAAGTACAACAATCCTTCCTTGTGATAAGATTTATGCTTTCTAGAGAAGGGCCGATAGTCCGAAACAGGCTGTCTGCATGTTGGGTTAATGTGGCTCTGTAAATTTTATAAGCTATAGGCTTCTATACACCAGCGGTTCCGCATGTAAGCCTGGCTTCAGGGGCATGAAGAGATAATTTGCATATTCAGTAGCAGTGCATTGTGGGTAACCTCAGATGTTCACTTAAAGGGAACCTGAAGCGAGTACAATTATTTAAAATAAACACATGACATAGTTGCAAATGAAAATTACATACTAACCTCACTGTCAGTTCCTCACAGAAGCTCACCATTTTCTTCTTACAGTGATCCCTTCCAGTTCTGACAATATTTTGTCAGAACTGAAATATACCAGTTGCTGTCAGTTATATATCAGCAGCTGTCAGTTACCACTGAATGTGCAAGGTAATGTCCATGTTTCCCTATGGCTCAAGTGGGCGATATTACAGTTTAACAGTGTGCTGACCAGGAATCTGTTATGGGGTAATGGCCATTTTTAAAATGGAGGACGGAGAATTCCATTAATCACAGTGGACAAATGGGATGCAGGAGAGGAGAAAGAGGTTGAGGAGTAGACTACACAGGAGGTAAGTATGACCTGTGTATGGTTATTTTGACTTTTTATTTTCAGTTAAGGTTCTCTTTAAAGCTGAATTATCGCGAATACCTTCTTATTTGAGAAGGTTGCATTTCAGTAGGAGGGCTTTTCAGTCTCTTTTAGTCCCCTATACTTTCCTAGTAGTTTTGGGTCATCCTGAGCTGCTTAAGTATTCTGTTGTTCTGGTCCAAGCCCTATCCCATAGAGCCATATCAATCCCTGTCATGCAGTGAGGAGGACCAATAGTCCAAAACAGGCTTTCTGCATGTTGGGTTCAATTGGCTCTGTAAATTGTATAAGCTATAGGCTTGCTATACACCAGTAGTTCTGTATGTAAGCCTGGCTTCAGTGGCAAAAGGAGATAATTTGCATATTCAGTAGTGATGCATTATGGAAGACCACAGTCGTTCACTTAAAGCTGAATTATCGCAAATACCTTCTGTTTTGAGAAGGCTTTTTAGTAGGAGGCCTTTTCGGTCTATTTTAGTCCCCTATACTTTCCTTGTAGTTTTGGGTCACCCCGAGCTGCTTGTGTATTCTGTTGCTTTCTAGTGAGAAGGGAAACCCCTTTTACCTTGCGTATTTCAATACCTTCACAAAGGCGTAGAATGATCTACAGTATAACCCATTCCAACCCACTTCCCATTGACAGTAATTCTTTATCTGGTAATACCTAAAGACCCAGGTCTCTGATTTCATGTTTTATGAGCAATTTTATTCCTTTGTTATCAGTTACAGGAACACCAGTCTCTAACTAAAACCTTCCTTTGCAGCAATTTGTTATGAATCCTCTGGTAATAAGTTAGCGTTTCAATTACATTTCCCCTCCAGAGACATCAGAATATGGGACAGGAACGACATGGACTCATACAGAGCATGCATGGCAATCTTGTGTCTAGCTGAATTTACTTAATTAGCTTGAATAAGTGCATGCTAGTCTTACAGAAAATGAACCCACCACATGACATTGTATTATATTACTGGCCTGAAGCCTTCTCTCGTCATAAAAGCCGGCAGCCCTCAACATCACTAAGGACACCAATGATTCAGGAGTGAATTAATGAAATAAAGTGTCAGTTAAATGACTTTATAATTAAAATATATACAGATAGGAAACAAGTGCCTTGCAGTCATTTGACGGGGATGGGGGCCGCGCCGGCTCGCTCTGTGCAGGCGCCGCCGTGCTGGAGCAACTTCCTCTGCTTTCCTCCATCAGCACAGCATAGCCTTCATCCTCATTTCCAATAATACCACTCCTTTATCTCACTCTGCCTGATGCCTAATAAGGTGATTGCTATTTACTTTGCACCAACGGCTAATCTGTTAATGATTGATTTTAAATTTGTGCAGCCATTTGTCTGTGGCAGAGACGGAGGGGTTGGCATACGGACTTTGTTGGATTGATGAATTAAGATTTTTTTTTTTCAAAAGTCCTTTTTTAAATAGATCTAAAACATGTTTTTTTTCCTAGTATCTAACGCTGGCTCGATATTTAGGAAGAAAGTGAAATGATATACGTTATATTACTATGTATGAAAATAATAGAAGTGTCAGCAACTTGCTGGGCATTGTAATTTGGTTTACAAATACACCTGGAAGCATTAAAGGCATCCCACTGAAGCGGAATAGGATGGTTGGTATTTATTAAGCAAGGAAATGTCAGCGGCGGGCGCGGATTGGTAATCTTCCAATTTTGGGTTTTGCCAGAAGGGAAATGTGCATTTATTTATGAAGGACTAAAATCTCCCTCCTGAAATAGCCAGTTCTATTATACACCAGCTAGGGGAGAAGTCCTTTTACTTGCTGATTGCTAATGAAGGGGAGGGGGATTCACCACTCTC